>NC_091951.1:29711877-30046877 GCF_031021105.1 Erythrolamprus reginae | reverse complement strand
TAGTGCTTGCTATGTGCAGTTTATGGATTGGTTCTGTTTTATGTATATATGTAAATAGTACTTAATCAGCATAACTAAGTCTGTGTCATTTTTGGCTATAACACACACACATCCACACTCTTCTTAATCTCTGCTCGGTGTATGTCAAAGGTCTCAGCTATACCGAGACATACCAACAAGTTACATGGCAGGGGTTGAGCGGATTGACCAACCAACACCAAAGCTTTAATATATTTTTGGCCAACAAATTCTTTGTATGCCTATGTACCTAAATAAAAAATGGCAAGCTTCACATCCTAGCTAGACACATAACTGGTACCAAACCTGCGAGGGGCAGCATACAAATCTAATAAATAAAAAATAATAATAATAATAACCTGCCCTGATTCTCAAGAGAAGGGCGGCATAGAAATAGAACAAACAAACAAACACTTATTTTTGAGAAGGGAGACTAACCCCCCTTTCAAAATTCTAATTGTAACATAAATGTTTCTTTTCTTTCTTTTCCAAGGAGATGATGGGTTGGAAAATGAGAATAGGAAGCAAGCAAGATTAAAGACAGAGAAACATGAAATTGAAGAAGAGATATTTGGTCAAGAAGAGGACACAAGAAGACAAGACAGAAACACGTCAGAGAATGGAGAGGAGACCTCATCCACTTCTGTTCCTCTTGGAATCTCCAGCTTCCTGTCCCAGCAAGATCTGGAAGGAAAGAAAAGGGAAAAATATGGGGGGGGGAAGAAAAATCAATTTGATTTAAATGAATGTGGCCTAAAGGAGACCGAAGGGGAAATGTATGACAAATTTGTGAGTCATTCTTTCTCTCTTACTTCACTAAAGGACCTAGACAGCAAAAGCAAATCACATAACTATGTAAAATCTGGGAGGAATTCCAGAGAGATGAAACTATGCCTGGAGTGTGGAAAGAGATTTATTAGCAGGAGTAAACTTATTCTCCACCAAAGGGTCCACACTGGAGAGAAACCATATAAATGCATGCAGTGTGGAAAAAGCTTTTCCCATAAAGGAAATCTTAATTCTCATAACAAGAGCCACACGGGAGAGAAACCATATCAATGCACAGTGTGTGGAAAGAGCTTTTCCGAGAAGCGAGCATTTATTTGCCACCAAAGGATCCACACCGGGGAGAAACCATATAAATGCATGCAGTGTGGAAAAAGCTTTACCAAGAAAGCATCTCTTAATTCTCATAACAAGAGCCACACGGGAGAGAAACCATATCAATGCACAGTGTGTGGAAAGAGCTTTTCCGAGAAGCGAGCATTTATTTGCCACCAAAGGATCCACACCGGGGAGAAACCATATAAATGCATGCAGTGTGGAAAAAGCTTTACCAAGAAAGCATCTCTTAATTCTCATAACAAGAGCCACACGGGAGAGAAACCATATCAATGCACAGAGTGTGGAAAGAGCTTTTCCGAGAAGCGAGCATTTAATCACCACCAAATGACCCACACGGGAGAGAAACCATATAAATGCATGCAGTGTGGAAAAAGCTTTACCCTGAAAGGATATCTTAATTCTCATAACAAGAGCCACACGGGAGAGAAACCATATAAATGCATGCAGTGTGGAAAAAGCTTTACCCAGAAAGGGCATCTTAATTCTCATAACAAGAGCCACACGGGAGAGAAACCATATAAATGCATGCAGTGTGGAAAAAGCTTTACCCAGAAAGGATATCTTAATTCTCATAACAAGAGCCACACGGGAGAGAAACCATATAAATGCATGCAGTGTGGAAAAAGCTTTACCCAGAAAGGAAATCTTAATTCTCATAACAAGAGCCACACGGGAGAGAAACCATATAAATGCATGCAGTGTGGAAAAAGCTTTACCCAGAAAGGGCATCTTAATTCTCATAACAAGAGCCACACGGGAGAGAAACCATATAAATGCATGCAGTGTGGAAAAAGCTTTACCCAGAAAGGATATCTTAATTCTCATAACAAGAGCCACACGGGAGAGAAACCATATAAATGCATGCAGTGTGGAAAAAGCTTTACCCAGAAAGGGCATCTTAATTCTCATAACAAGAGCCACACGGGAGAGAAACCATATAAATGCATGCAGTGTGGAAAAAGCTTTACCCAGAAAGGGCATCTTAATTCTCATAACAAGAGCCACACGGGAGAGAAACCATATAAATGCCTGGAATGTGGAAAGGGTTTTACTGGCAAAAGAAATCTGATTCATCATAAAAGGATCCACACGGGAGAGACCACATAAATGCCTGGAATGTGGAAAGGGCTTTAAAAAGAAAACATCACTTAATTATCATGATAGGATCCACAGTCCTCGGAGAGGGGCGGCATACAAATCCAAATAAATTAAATAAATAAATAATAAAGGCACAGTGTGTGGAAAGTGCTTTCCCAGGAAGAAAGTACCGTATATACTTGAGTATAAGACGACCCGAGTATAAGCCGAAGCACCAGTTTTGCCACAAAAACTGGGAAAACTTATTGACCCGAGTATAAGCCGAGGTTAGAAAATGCAGTGGCTACTGGTAACTTATAAAAATGGAAACCAATAAAATTACATTAATTGAGAAATCAGTAGATTAAATGTTTTATAATATTTATTTTAAAGAAAACCAGTAAACTAGCCCTGTAAATTTAAAAGAGGATAAACAAAAGCAATCTGGTAATAACAATAAATTAAAAAGTAAAAAAAAGTAGCTCACTTAGCAACCAAGCTAAAACCTATTTCTAAACCTAACCCAGGGCTCTTTAAACTTGACAGTTTTAAGACTAGTGGACTTCAACTCCCAGAATTCCTGCCCCAGCCATGCTACTTCAGGAGTAGGAGTTGAAGTCCACAAGCCTTAATCTTTCCAGGTTTGAAGAAAGGTCTTGCATTTCTAACCCTAACCCAGGATCTTTAAACTTGACAGTTTTAAGACTAGTGGACTTCAACTCCCAGAATTCCTGCCCCAGCCATGCTACTTCAGGAGTAGGAGTTGAAGTCCACAAGCCTTAATCTTTCCAGGTTTGAAGAAAGGTCTTGCATTTCTAACCCTAACCCAGGATCTTTAAACTTGACAGTTTTAAGACTAGTGGACTTCAACTCCCAGAATTCCTGCCCCAGCCATGCTACTTCAGGAGTAGGAGTTGAAGTCCACAAGCCTTAATCTTTTCAGGTTTGAAGACTCTTGCATTTCTAACCCTAACCCAGGATCTTTAAACTTGACAGTTTTAAGACTAGTGGACTTCAACTCCCAGAATTCCTGCCCCAGCCATGCTATTTCAGGAGTAGGAGTTGAAGTCCACAAGCCTTAATCTTTCCAGGTTTGAAGAAAGGTCTTGCATTTCTAACCCTAACCCAGGATCTTTAAACTTGACAGTTTTAAGACTAGTGGACTTCAACTCCCAGAATTCCTGCCCCAGTCATGCTACCTCAGGAGTAGGAGTTGAAGTCCACAAGCCTTAATCTTTCCAGGTTTGAAGACTCTTGCATTTCTAACCCTAACCCAGGATCTTTAAACTTGACAGTTTTAAGACTAGTGGACTTCAACTCCCAGAATTCCTGCCCCAACCATGCTACTTCAGGAGTAGGAATTGAAGTCCACAAGCCTTAATCTTTTCGGGTTTGAAGACTCTTGCATTTTTAACTCTAACCCAGGGCTCTTTAAACTTGGCAAGTTTTTAGAAGCCTGGAGAGAGTTCATGCCGTTCCCCCCCCCCCCTTAGCTTGCTGGATGGCTCGCTGGCTGGATCTCCCTCCCACCCTGATCCTCCCTCCTCCTCCGTCTCCCTTTATTGCCCCATGTGTTGTTCGGGGAAGCAGATTTGCTAAAGAGATCCACTTGGGACGGCAGCAGGGAAAGGAGGAGGAGGAGGAGGACCGCCAGAGTAGACTGCAGCTGCGAAGGAAACAGGAAGAGGAAAGAAAGGAAAAGTATTGCCTCTTTCCTCTTCCTCCTTTTCCTCCACGACCACAAATGACAGGAGAAAACAAAAGAGGAGAAGAGGAAGCAGCCGACAGCATATTTATTTACCGGTATTTAAATATTTTAAAAAGAAAAGCAATTGAGGAAGTGAGAGAGACGAGCTGCGCGGCAGGAGAGAGAGAGAGAGAAACGAGCCTCCAGCGGGAGTAGCAGTAGCCTGGCCGAGCAGAGCTGCCTTGCTGCAGCGCGCACGTGAATTCGGGACCAACTCCTCTTCCTTTGGGCGGGCGGAGAAGGCTCATTTCTCTCTCGCGCGCGCTCTCCTGCCTGCTACAAGGACACCACGACTCGTCTCTCTCGCTTGCTCACTTGCTCTCCTGCCATGTTGGGTGCTCCAGGGGGAGGATCAGTTGTTCGGCGAGGCATAGCTGCCCTGCTGCAACGCACATGAGGATTCAGGACCAACTCCTCTTCCTTCTTCCTGGTGGCATCTCTGCAAGGACGGTCTCAAGCGTCCCCCTCCTCAAGCATCCCCCCCTCCCGAAGACAATCCTTTCTCCCCCGTCCCTGCCGCCATTTCTGTCAACGTCTCACCCGGCTCCAGTTCTTCAGGCGGCTCCGTCTTTGAAGCAGCGGTGGATTCCTGCTTCTGTCTTCTCGCCGCCCCCCCACCTCACCAGCTTCCCATCGCCTTCCTCCCCCCTCTCTTTTCTGAACTCTTGAATTTGCCTTAAAGGCGCCTCCTCGGCGCCGGCATCATTCCTCCACGCCACCCTTCTCTCCTAATTAAAAGTTGGAGCCGCGGAGGGTGGAAAAGCGCGACCTCTGCAGCCCAGTCCCTGTGTCCGGCTGTCAGAGATGGCACTACGTATTTACACAGACAGCAATGCCCTCCCAAAGGTGCCGCCGAAGCCGGGAAGAGGCGGCACCTACCGTAGCTCCCTCACCCGCCCAAGCCACCAATGCCTGCTGGGCTCCAGCGGGGCGCCCTCTTGTGGTGACTCCTCAGTGACCCGAGTATAAGCCGAGGTCAGGTTTTTCAGCCCATTTTTTTTCATCTGAAAAACTTGGCTTATACTCGAGTATATACGGTAATTACTCACCACCAAAGGATCCGCCTAGGGCAGTGATGGCGAATCTATGACACGCGTGTCAGCACTGACACGCGTAGCCATTTTTGGTGACACGCGGCCGCCTCCCAGCTGCCTCCTTCCGTGTGGGCGAGCCTGCAGAGCGCAGGCTTGCCCACACGCTGCCTTTGGCAGCATAAGCATGCCTGTCCGGCCGGGGGAAGAAGCGCGTGCCCCAAAATACCCCCCGCGCAGCCTTTTCCATGGGCGCGCACTCCCCATCCCCCTGCCAGCCCGCGGGGGGGGCGGGGAGGCACCGGCAGTAGAAGGCGCTTCCCCCGCCCGCCCGATCCGTCCGCTCTCCTCCTCTTCCACCGAAAGAAAAGCGCGGGGCTGCCTTCTTGAGCCTCCCGTAGCTCCACCCCGCTTTGCCCTGCCTGTCATCCTCCGTTGTGTTTTCGGGGGGGGGGGGAGCGGCGGGAAAGCCCTGTGCTGGCCAGGAAAGCCGGCTTTCTGAGAAAGCAACGCGCTTTTCAAATGCGCTGCTTTCTTGCAACTCTTTCCTGGGGGGGGAGTGGCCTCCTCCCTCCCCCCTGCTGAGGGGGGCGGCAGCGGCATTTTCAAAGTGCCGGGCAGCCAGTCATCCTCCTCCTCCCCACTCCACCCATGCCGAGGGAACAGTCTCGCCAGCGGCTGAGAAACCGCTTGGTGTGAAGGCCAAGCTGGGCTGGGGCCGGGGGAAAGCACCACGCCGTCCCCTGAGCCGCCTGGCCCAGGTGCCGGAGAGAACAGCCAGCGGACAAGCACAGCCAGGAACAAGCGGGAGGTGAGATGCCTAGTTCCCCCCGTGTTGTTTGCAGGGGGAATAAGGGAAAGTCTGGGGCGGGAAAGAGGAAATCCCGGGGGAGGAGGAGGAGTGGGGCGGAGCACCAGTATCTCTCTGTAAGGTGGGTGGCGGATCTCGAGCCCGGCGGTTTCTCTGCGGGTGGGCTTCTTTAACGGTGGAGGGCAGGGAGTCGCCTTCCTCAGAGGGGAGGGGGTGTCTCTATGCGGGCGATGGGTGCCATGACAATTGCTGAGGGAGAAGGTGGCGGTTCGGTCTCTTCCCTTTTCCCTCTCTCTGTTCCCATATATGTTAGATATTGTTCTCCTAATACTGCACAGAATTTATAAGAGGAGATAGCAATTCTTTCAATGTTTATGGGTTTTGAAAAACAAAGCTAGAAATTGTTTTCTTCTCTATAAAGTAAGAAGTTCAACATTGGTTTGGAAGTGGTATGTAGGAATTTTAAAAAATATTTGTTTCAGACATGATAATCAAATTTGGAATTGTGGGCATTGCTATGCTTACAAACCAATTTTCAGCTTCTTTTTTTTAGTAACGGCAAGAAGTGTATGAGCTGCCAACTAAATCATTTAAATTATGATAACAAATGTTACTGTGCATTGCTTCTGTCGAAAATGTTTGTTTCATATATCCCCACTAGCATACTGGTAATTCCATAATCTTTTGAGTGACTTTTTAATAGTGAAATTTACTATTCCAAATCATTTTTTACATTTTTGGCTTTTTAGCATGGAAACATTTTTACCCAATCCTAATATTTATTATTTTATTTATTTTTATTACTTAGATTTGTATGCCGCCCCTCTCCGAAGACTCGACTAATGATCAATTCATTGACAGTGCTGATAAACGTTTGTGGCATTTCTACTTCTGTGACTCAAGGTTTTTTTTGCAATTATCAGACATTGATTCAGGTGTCAACAAAAGTAAGCAAGTTCATTCATCCCATCAAAACATAGTCATAAATATCATATTTTAAATAAAATAAATATTTGAAAATTAAATTATACAATTATGTAATTGTTTTATTTAACATATATTATAACATGACATTTAAAAGTATTTCCTTGCCTAGCCCTTATGCCAGTGAAAGGATTAATTTATTCATAAAGTGGGTTACATAAATTGGTTTATCTTTTTAGGAATCTGTTTCAGAATTTGAGAACCTCTATGGTTAGATTCATTAACTATTGACAAAATACATAGCACTGCTCAGGCATGAATATTTATTTATTTATTTATTTATTTATTTATTTATTTATTTATTTATTTATTTATTTATTTATTTATTTATTTATTTATTTATTTTATGCTGCCCAGGCCCAAAGGGAATGCCGCTCAGACACTATACTTTTCTGCCCACACCGGGAAAAAATTAGAGGGAATATTGATTGGCGTGGCGCCAAGCGTCGGAGCCCACCACGAACGGTGGTTGGCTCGCAGGGGCCGCTGGGAGCGAGGGGAGGTGTTGCAGGCCTATTTCAGGGTCTGCACCCCTCACCCTCGCCCCTCTGCTCCCTGCTCGCCTTCCAGAACGGTGTTACAGGAGACGGTGCTAAGGTAAACCCTTACCAGGTTATTAATTTGTAATTTTAAAAAATCATGCCGGGCTCGCAAAAAAGAGAGTCTGAAAAAAAACCCTGCGTGGACGTCGCACCATTTGCTTCCTCCTTTGGCGGCTCATAACTAGATTTTTACAACCCCCCACCCCCCTTGATAAGCTTTTTCTTGAATCTGAACAGTTTGGGGGTTCGCCACAGAGAGAAAAGTGAACGAGAGGGAGAGAGAAAGGGAGGAAGAGAGAAAAGTGAACGAGAGGGAGAGAGAAAGGGAGGAAGAGAGGAAGGAAGAGATAAATATAAAGGGGGAGAGGGAGAAAGATAGGGAGGGGAAAAGGGGAAGGAAGGAAAAGAGAGAGAAAGAGAAAAAAGTGGAAGGAAGAGAAAGAAAGGAAGGGAGAGAGAGAGAAAGAGAAAAAAGTGGAAGGAAGAGAAAGAAAGGAAGGGAGAGAGAGAGAAAGAGAAAAAAGTGGAAGGAAGAGAGAAGGAAAGAAAGGAAGGGAGAGTCAGAGAAAGAGTGAGAGAGAGAAGATAGGAAGAGAGAGAGAGAGAAATGATAGAATAAAGGAGAGGAAAAAAAGAGAAATGAGAAAATGATTGAGGCAGAGAATTACAGGAAAGAGAAAGAGAGAGAGAAGTGACTCTTGATTTAAAACATATAATAACATAAACATAAACATAATAACAGAGAAAAAAAACCCCAACCCTCACCTGTTTTTATTAATAGTTATGTTTTTGAATTTGCTGGTTGTTTTAGTTTTAATAGTAATAGAGTTTTGTTTTGTTTTATTATTAATTTCTTTTAATAAAAAAGAAGGGATTTATTATTTATTTATATTTATATTTATTTTATGTTTGTTTATCTGTCTATCTACCTACCTATCTACCTACCTACCTACCTACCTATCTACATACATATATTTCTATGCCGCCCAGTTTTTTTCTCAAGGTGACACACCACCCGAGTTATACTCAGTTTTTTGGCGAATTTTGACACACCAAGCTCAAAAAGTTGCCCATCACTGGCCTAGGGGAAAGACCATATAAATGGCTGGAATGTGGAAAGAGCTTTACTCAGAAAGGACTTAATTCTCATGAAAGGATCCACACAGAGGAGAGACCATACAAATGTATGGAATGTGTAAAGGTCTTTACTTGTAAAGGATATCTGATTTCTCATGAAAGAGAAAGAGAACAAGAGAGAGAGAGCAACAGACAGAGCGAGATAGAAAGGAGAGGGAGACAGAAAGTGAGAAACAGAGCAAGAGGGGGGAGAGAGAAAGAAAGCAAGAGAGGGAAGAGAGGAAGGAAGAGAGAGAGAGCAAGAAAGGAAGGAGGAGAGTGAGGAAGAAAGCAAGAGAGAAAGCAAGAGAGAGAAGAGTGGAAGGAAGAGAGAGATGATAGAAAAAAGGGAGAAAAAAGAGAAATGAGAAAATGATTGAGGCAGAGAATGACAGGAAAGAGAGAAACAGAGAGAAGTGACTCTTGATTTAAAGCATATAGTAAAAGCACTTTAATAATAAGCCCTCACCTGTTTTTATTAATAGTTATGTTTTTGGTTTTGCTGGTTGTTTTAGTTTTAATAGTAATAGATTTTGGTTTTGTTTTATTATTAATTTCTTTTAATAAAAAAGAAGGGATTTTATTTATACATACATACATACATACATACATACATACATACATACATACATACATACATACTTCTATGCCACCCAGTCCCAAGGGGACTGCCGCTCAGACCCTATACTTTTCCGCCCACACCGAAAAAAAATTAGAGGGAACGTTGGCCTTGACTGTGAAGAAATTTTAATGGGTACAGCACCTCTAGTTGTCAGATTGGATGCAGTCAGGAAAATTAGAAATGTATAAAAAGTGGATCAAGGTTGACTGAGTATAGTGTGCAGGTGGGCACACTATACCCAGTGTACCTTGATCCACTTTCCATACATTTGTCATCAAATGATTCACACAGGAAAAACTGAAAAAAAACTGTAGACTGAGCTATGTTTGTAACAGCCAATGTACGGATCATCCAAGGAGCCAGACATGGCAGGCAGCTTATTAATGCGCAGAATATGCAAGCATGGTTTTCATGAGCCTGAATCTTATTTACCATCTGTTCTGTCCGGCTCGCTGGTAGAATCCTCCCAAAAATTCACAGGTACAAATTTCAGACACACACACATTTGAAAATTCAAAACAATGTTCTTTATAATGAAAATTCACTTAAACCAAGCCCTCTTTTGGTATAGCAAAGAGCACTCGTCTCCAAAAAACTGGTAATTTGTACAAGTCCCTTATCAGTTCTGTGATACTTATCTTGCAGCTGTGAGGCAATTCACAGTCCTTCTTCTTTCACAAAGTGAAACACACTTTGCTCTGATTTAGTTTCAAAGTGGGGAAAAAATCACACAAAAAATCAAAGTCAGTAAAGCAGTCACGAAACACGACAATCAGATAATCCTCCACAATGGCCAAAGCCACAGGCTGCTATTTATAGCAGCCTCACTAATTACTACAGCCCCACCCAACCACAGGTGGCCTCATTTTCTTTGATAATAATCTCTCAGTTGTTGTTGCCTATGCATTGATCTCCACATGCCTGGCTGTATCATTAACTCTTGTTCTGAATCCAAGGAGGAGCTAGATAATTGATCTCCTTCTGAGCTGTCTGCCACACAATCCTCCTCCCTGTCACTCATGTCTTCTTGGTCAGAGGAGCCTTCATCAGCAGATTCCACCGGAGGCAAAACAGGCCTGCAGCATGTGCAGGAGCAAGGCCAGAGCTAACCACAACACCATCCAAGCAGCCACACACAAGAAAAGACATAGGCACTCAAAGGTGGAAAGAACTGAAGATGGAGCAATGGGCTAATATTTCATAGAATAATCCATTGAGGAGTGTTACCATAGAGACATAAAAGAGAATGGGCTAGTTCAGCGATGGCGAACCCATGGCACCAGTGCCACAGGTGGCACGCGGAGCCATGTCTGCTGGCATGCAAGCCATTGCCCTAGCTCAGCTCCAACGTGCATGTGTGTGCCAGCCAGCTGATTTATGACTCTCACAGAGGGCGTTATTGGCTTCCAGAGAGCCTCCAGAGGTTGGGGAAGGGCATTTTTACGGTCCCCCGGCTCTAGGGAATCCTTTGGAGCCTGGGGAGGGCAAAACATGAGCCTATTGGGCTTGCCAGAAGGCGGGAAACAGACCATTTCCGGCCTCCAGAGGGCATCTGGGAGTGTGGTGTGGGGGAATCTGTTTTTGCCTTCCCCAGGCATGGAATTATGGATGTGGGCACTCATATAGGAAGGAGAGAGCAGCTTGGAATAGTTTTGTCACAGTGGTTCATGGCTTCTTAGGCAATCAAAGATGAAAACTATGTACAACTGGTTCAGACTCTGATAAAGAATTATGCTGCAATGGGCTGCAGGATGTCACTCAAAATAGAAACATAGAAACATAGAAGACTGACAGCAGAAAAAGACCTCATGATCCATCTAGTCTGCCCTTATACTATTTCCTGTATTTTATCTTACAATGGATATATGTTTATCCCAGGCATGTTTAAATTCAGTTACTGTGGATTTACCAACTACATCTGCTGGAAGTTTGTTCCAAGGATCTACTACTCTTTAAGTAAAATAATATTTTCTCATGTTGCCTTTGATCTTTCCCCAAACTAACTTCAGATTGTGTCCCCTTGTTCTTGTGTTCACTTTCCTATTAAAAACACGTCCCTCCTGAACCTTAATTAACCCTTTAACATATTTAAATGTTTCGATCATGTCCCCCCTTTTCCTTCTGTCTTCCAGACTATACAGATTGAGTTCATTAAGTCTTTCCTGATATGTTTTATACTTAAGACCTTCCACCATTCTTGCAGCCCGTCTTTGGACCCGTTCAATTTTGTCAATATCTTTTTGTAGGTGAGGTCTCCAGATCTGAACACAGTATTCCAAATGTTGTCTCACCAGCGCTCTATATAAGGGGATCACAATCTCCCTCTTCCTGCTTGTTATACCTCTAGCTATGCAGCCAAGCATCCTACTTGCTTTTGCTACTGCCCGACCACACTGCTCACCCATTTTGAGACTGTCAGAAATCACTACCCCTAAATCCTTCTCTTCTGAAGTTTTTGCTAACACAGAACTGCCAATACAATACTCAGACTGAGGATTCCTTTTCCCCAAGTGCATTATTTTACATTTGGAAACATTAAACTGCAGTTTCCATTGCTTTGACCATTTATCTAGTAAAGCTAAATCATTTACCATATTACAGACCCCTCCAGGAATATCAACCCTATTGCACACTTTAGAGTGATCGGCAAATAGGCAAACCTTCCCTACCGGACCTTCCCCTATGTCCATATCCTTGATGCTCATCTTGATAAGTTCAAAGAGAACATGGGAGCTTATTCAGAGGACCAAGGCGAGCGCTTTCACCAGGACATTAGGAACTTTGAACGCAGCTACCAAGGACAATATAACGAAAATATGATGGGCGACTATATTTGGGGATTGATTCGTGAAACTGATTTGCAGTATAGTCGTAAATCTCGGAAAACCACACACTTCTGAACAGTTTTTGGTAATCTGTGTAAATTTGCAATGCATATAGTGTTCTTAGTCTGACTGTATAAATGAGAAGATGCAAAATCGTCTGTTTCTATAGTAAAAATGCATAATTTTCATTGCCGTGGTCACAAAAGCGAAGTTTATGATGAATGTAAGCAATTTTTAATTTGTTTTAGACATAAGCAATTGGAATATAACATTTAAAAGCTGGGAACAAAAGTTGTGTTACATCAAACTACACAAGTGGGGAATCTCGAGGTAAAATCATAACCAAAAGCCAATGTGGGTTTGTCAAATGTAAATCATGCCAAAAAGTCTTGTTGCATTCCTTGGCAGTGGGACAAAATCAGAGGCCTAGCAAAATAAAATTTGTATTGACTTTTATAATAATTATAATAAAAACAAATGCACACTACACAAAAACAGTACACAGTGATATGTAATATTAATTTCTTAATATGACATCATTATTTTCTCATAAGCGACACACAAAAGAGAGATTGTGTGTGTGTGTGAATAGGAAGTTGAATCTTGTGGGAAAGAAATGGTAGCTGGCTATGGATAAATAGAAATCTAGGAAATAATCAATTGTCACCAGGGGCTACTTTCTAAATCCATTGTATGCATCTGTGAAAATTAGCTGTTTCTTGAAAAGCCCCATCCATAAGTTAGTTTGCCTATAAAGTATTCCTTCGTATCTTCAAATAATCTTCAGAAGTTTGGAACTGAGCATTACCACTTTCACAGAGGAAGGTGCAACCTGTCCCCAAATTATAGCCCCTGTGATTTTACCACCTTCCAAAGGAGGATGGGAATTCCTGGGAACCACGTTGGCCAGATGTGGTCCTTTTAGGTAAAAATGGTACAAATAGCACCATGTCAGCTGTTCTGGGGTTTGAGTTGCCCTATTTTCCTCAGCCAAATCCATTCATTCATTCCCATGTTCACCAAATCAATACATGTTGTGATGTACTTAAGTACTTCTGTGTTAGCAAAAACTTCAGAAGAGAAGGATTTAGGGATAGTGATTTCTGACAGCCTCAAAATGGGTGAGCGGTGTGGTCGGGCGGTAGGAAAAGCAAGTAGGATGCTTGGCTGCATAGCTAGAGGTATAACAAGCAGGAAGAGGGAGATTGTGATCCCCTTATATAGAGCGCTGGTGAGACCACATTTGGAATTACTGTGTTCAGTTCTGGAGACCTCACCTACAAAAAGATATTGACAAAATTGAACGGGTCCAAAGACGGGCTACAAGAATGGTGGAAGGTCTTAAGCATAAAACGTATCAGGAAAGAGTTAATGAACTCAATCTGTATAGTCTGGAGGACAGAAGGAAAAGGGGGAACATGATCGAAACATTTAAATATGTTAGAGGGTTAAATAAGGTCCAGGAGGGAAGTGTTTTTAATAGGAAAGTGAACACAAGAACAAGGGGACACAATCTGAAGTTAGTTGGGGGAAAGATCAAAAGCAACGTGAGAAAATATTATTTCACTGAAAGAGTAGTAGATCCTTGGAACAAACTTCCAGCAGACGTGGTTGGTAAATCCACAGTAACTGAATTTAAACATGCCTGGGATAAACATATATCCATCCTAAGATAAAACACAGGAAATAGTATAAGGGCAGACTAGATGGACCATGAGGTCTTTTTCTGCCGTCAGTCTTCTATGTTTCTATGTTTCTAAGGGGAAAAAGGTCATACCAGTATCGCTCTCAAAGAAATGGGGGTAAAGCCGTCGTCGACAGCTCCTTAGATGAGTAAACCTATCCATAAAATGCCATACTGTACATCTTTTTCAATGTTATAGGCATGGGGCTTGAGGCTGCACTTGCTTCCTAAATTTATCACTTCTGTTGCAGAGGAAGATGTCTTGATGTTATGAGAGTTCCAGACATATCCAAAAATTAGAACTTTGGGGAAATTTGCAGGATTTTACTCAGCAGAGTTTAGCTGTTGAAGTTACATTGCAAGACGCCAGTTTCATAGGAATGAAACTCATCTGCATACTTTTGAGGAATCACACATTTTTTTAAAAAAGAAATTGATCTATGGAATCCTTGCATTTCCACCCAGGAGTTTTTTTTGTTTTGTTTTGATTTGATTTTTCATGGACTGGCAGCCCGATTCCATCTGTAAGGTCAGAGCTGGCATTCCACAATATCCCAGGTCGTACCGGCTTGCAGGCATAGGATTACTTTCCTGAGCACAGGCTGGGAAGTGTGCCGGTTTGTTTTGCTTCCTGGTTTGCAAAGTGGAAACTTTTTATTTCTCCAGAGCAGTGGTCCCCAAACTACGGCCCGCTGAGGTCTTTTAACCTGCCCGTGGCAGCACACAAGATTTTACCAATTGATATAATAAGAGGGAGAAATAGAGAGGGAGAGAGAAATGAAGAGGAGAGATAGAAAGGGAAAGAGAGAAAGAAAGGGAGAAATAGAGAGGGGGGAGAGAAAGTGTGAGAGATACAAAGAAGGAGAGTTAGAAAGAGAATGAGTGAGAGAAAGAGAGAAGAGAGAGAGAGAGAAAGAGAAAGAGGGAGAAATAGAGAGGGAGAGAGAAATGAAGAGGAGAGAGAGAAAGGGAGAAATAGAGAGAGGGGGAGAGAAAGTGTGAGAGATACAAAGAGGGAGAGTTAGAAAGAGAATGAGTGAGAGAAAGAGAGAAGAGAGAGAGAGAGAAAGAGAAAGAGGGAGAGATAGAGAGGGAGAGGGAGAGAGAAATGAAGAGGAGAGATAGAAAGGGAGAGAGAGAAAGGGAGAAATAGAGAGGGGGGAGAGAAAGTGTGAGAGATACAAAGAAGGAGAGTTAGAAAGAGAATGAGTGAGAGAAAGAGAGAAGAGAGAGAGAGAGAAAGAGGGAGAGATAGAGAGGGAGAGAGAAATGAAGAGGAGAGATAGAAAGGGAGAGAGAGAAAGGGAGAAATAGAGAGAGGGGGAGAGAAAGTGTGAGAGATACAAAGAGGGAGAGTTAGAAAGAGAATGAGTGAGAGAAAGAGAGAAGAGAGAGAAAGAGAAAGAGGGAGAGATAGAGAGGGAGAAAGAAATGAAGAGGAGAGATAGATAGGGAGAGAGAGAAAGGGAGAAATAGAGAGAGGGGGAGAGAAAGTGTGAGAGATACAAAGAGGGAGAGTTAGAAAGAGAATGAGTGAGAGAAAGAGAGAAGAGAGAGAGAAAGAAAGAGAAAGAGGGAGAGATAGAGAGGGAGAGAGAAATGAAGAGGAGAGATAGAAAGGGAGAGAGAGAAAGGGAGAAATAGAGAAAGGGGGAGAGAAAGTGTGAGAGATACAAAGAAGGAGAGTTAGAAAGAGAATGAGTGAGAGAAAGAGAAGAGAGAGAGAGGAAGATAAAGAGGGAGAAATAGAAAGGGAGAGAGAAATGAAGAGGAGAGATAGAAAGGGAGAGAGAGAAAGGGAGAAATAGAGAGATGGGGAGAGAAAGTGTGAGAGATACAAAGAGGGAGAGTTAGAAAGAGAATGAGTGAGAGAAAGAGAGAAGAGAGAGAGAGAGAAAGAGAAAGAGGGAGAAATAGAGAGGGAGAGAGAAATGAAGAGGAGAGATAGAAAGGGAGAGAGAGAAAGGGAGAAATAGAGAGAGGGGGAGAGAAAGTGTGAGAGATACAAAGAAGGAGAGTTAGAAAGAGAATGAGTGAGAGAAAGAGAGAAGAGAGAAAGAGAAAGAGAAAGAGGGAGAGATAGAGAGGGAGAGAGAAATGAAGAGGAGAGATAGAAAGGGAGAGAGAGAAAGGGAGAAATAGAGAGAGGGGGAGAGAAAGTGTGAGAGATACAAAGAGGGAGAGTTAGAAAGAGAATGAGTGAGAGAAAGAGAAGAGAGAGAGGAAGAGAAAGAGGGAGAAATAGAGAGGGAGAGAGAAATGAAGAGGAGAGATAGAAAGGGAGAGAGAGAAAGGGAGAAATAGAGAGAGGGGGAGAGAAAGTGTGAGAGATACAAAGAGGGAGAGTTAGAAAGAGAATGAGTGAGAGAAAGAGAGAAGAGAGAGAGAGAGAAAGAGAAAGAGGGAGAGATAGAGAGGGAGAGAGAAATTAAGAGGAGAGATAGAAAGGGAGAGAGAGAAAGGGAGAAATAGAGAGAGGGGGAGAGAAAGTGTGAGAGATACAAAGAAGGAGAGTTAGAAAGAGAATGAGTGAGAGAAAGAGAGAAGAGAGAGAGAGAGAAAGAGAAAGAGGGAGAGATAGAGAGGGAGAGAGAAATGAAGAGGAGAGATAGAAAGGGAGAGAGAGAAAGGGAGAAATAGAGAGAGGGGGAGAGAAAGTGTGAGAGATACAAAGAGGGAGAGTTAGAAAGAGAATGAGTGAGAGAAAGAGAGAAGAGAGAGAGAGAGAGAGAAAGAGGGAGAAATAGAGAGGGAGAGAGAAATGAAGAGGAGAGATAGAAAGGGAGAGAGAGAAAGAGAGAAATACTGTAGAGAGAGGGGGAGAGAAAGTGTGAGAGATACAAAGAAGGAGAGTTAGAAAGAGAATGAGTGAGAGAAAGAAAGAAGAGAGAGAGAGAGAAAGAGAAAGAGGGAGAGATAGAGAGGGAGAGAGAAAGGAAGAGGGAGAGATGGAAAGAAAGAGAGAGAGAGAAAGAGAAAAATGAGAAAATGATGGAGGGAAAGAACAAGGGAGAGGAAAATGAAACAAATGAGAGAAAAGGAAGAGGGAAGAGAGAAGTGGAGAGGAAGGAGGGAGGGAAGGGAGGAGAAATGGAGTTTGTTGATTTAAGTTTAAATGTACTTGTTAATAAAGAAGTATAAATTACTTTATTACTTAATTATTAATTACTTATTACTTCTTCTTTATTTTAAATATTGTATTTGTTCCCATTTTGTTTTTTACTTTAAATAAGGTATGTGCAGTGTGCATAGGGATTTGTTCATAGGTTTTTTTTATAGTCCGGCCCTCCAACAGTCCGAGGGACAGTGAGCTGGCCGCCTGTGTAAAAGGTTTGGGGACCCCTGCTCCAGAGGGTGATATTGCAGGGTTGACGGGTTATTTTGACAGCTGCCAGCACGCCCCTATCTCTCCTTTTCTTTTCCAGCCCCCCCCCCTCCTCCTAAACTCTCATTCTTGCACTGAGGGGTTTCCAACCCCCCACCAGTGGGTCAACCTCGGGGATGCAAGAAGGCAACGCACACAGCATTGGTTCAAAGTGAGACGAACCCAATCCGAAGACCAGGACTCTCTTTTATTGGGTTACATACGCTAAGCAGTTACACGTATAGCAATGGCTCACATGATTACTTTTGTCCTATGTATGAATTACTTGCTGCGCCACAGTTGCTATTTCTAACCCCTCTATAAGTCACTTCTTCATTATTAGTTCTGAATTATTACAACATTGCACCCAAGAAAAAAAGGGGAAGGGAAGGAGGGGGGGGGAGAAGTAGGCAGAGCAATAAACTTTCCCCCCCCAAGGCAGGGAGGAAAGCAGGGTATTTGGTTGGAAGGAGGAAAGAAAAGATGCATCACAACTTTATTACATTATATTCTAGTACCTTGCAGTCCAAAGGAATTTGTGTCCTTTTCCACTAAAAGGATAGATAGAAAGAAAGGAAGATAGATAGGTAGGTAGGTAGGTAGGTAGATAGATAGATAGATAGATAGATAGATAGATAGATAGATAGATAGATAGATAGATAGATAGAAAGAAAAATAGATAGATAGATAGATAGATAGATAGATAGATAGATAGATAGATAGATAGATAGATAGATAGAAAGATAGATACATACATAGATAGATAGATACATACATACATAGATACATAGATAGAAAGAAAGATAGATAGAAAAATGATAGATAGATAGATAGATAGATAGATAGATAGATAGATAGATAGATAGATAGATAGATAGATAGATAGAAAGCAAGGTAGGTAGGTAGGTAGGTAGGTAGGTAGGTAGGTAGATAGATAGATAGATAGATAGATAGATAGATAGATAGATAGATAGAAAGAAAGAGAAAGATAGATAGATAGATAGATAGATAGATAGATAGATACATAGATACATAGATACATAGATACATAGATAGATACATAGATAGAAAGAAAGAAAGATAGGTAGATAGAAAAATGATAGATAGATAGAAAGATAGAAAGAAAGAAAGAAAGAAAGAAAGAAAGAAAGGTAGGTAGGCAGGTAGATAGGTAGGTAGATAGATAGATAGAAATATAGAAAGATAGATAGATAGAAAGATGATAAATAGATAGATAGACAGAAAGAAAGATGATAGATAGATAGATAGATAGATAGAAAGATAGATAGATAGATAGATAGATAGATGATAGATAGATAGATAGATAGAAAGAAAGAAAGATAGATAGAAAAATGATAGATAGATAGAAAAAAGAAAGGTAGGTAGATAGATAGATAGATAGATAGATAGATAGATAGATAGATAGATAGATAGATGATAAATAGATAGACAGATAGAAAGAAAGATGATAGATAGATAGAAAAAAGATAGATAGAAAGATAGAAAGAAAGGTAGGTAGATAGATAGATAGATAGATAGATAGATAGATAGATAGATATATTAGATAGATAGATAGATAGATAGATACATAGATAGAAAGAAAGATAGATAGATAGATAGAAAGATCATAGATAGATAGAAAGATCATAGATAGATAGATAGATAGATAGATAGATAGATAGATAGATAGATAGATAGATGATAAATATATAGATAGAAAGAAAGAGAGAGAGAGAGATAGAAAGGTAGATAGATAGAAAGATAGATAGATAGAAAGATAGATAGATAGATAGATAGATAGATAGAAAGGTAGATAGAAAGGTAGATAGAAAGAAAGATAGATAGATTGATAGATAGATACAAAGAAAGAAAGAAAGAAAGACTAGTGAGACAAGCAAAACTTGCTAAACACAGACAGCTCTTGTGGTTTTGTATCCTAAATATGCAGGTCCTATTTAGAATCAAACTCATCTTTAAAATATGTAAAATGCTTCCCCTCATACTTGTTAATTGAAACTTGCTCTCAAACCCACTTTATAAAAGGCAACTTTTAAAGATCCACAAACACACTTTTAGAAATTCCTGTCTAGCTCTTGCCTCATTACACTTTATTAGATCCTATCCAAGCAAGGACAGCAACTACCACAAAATACCATTTTTTAAACAGTTTAAATCCTTTGAAAGGGGGGGGAGGAGAATCGGACAGCAGGGGGCCTTTTTAATCCAACTAAGGGCAACGCAGAGAGAGCAAGGAATAGTTAAGGAGGGAGTGAGGAGTAAACAAAAAAAAACCCCTACTGGTTTCAGCCAGGGGAAAAGGAGGAACTTTGGCTACACACTCACTCCTTCAAAGAGGTAGCTGGCATATTTCACGGGGGGGGGGAGGGGGGCACGCACGCACACAAACACAAACACACACATACACACACACGCCCCCCGCCCTCCAAAGTTCACCCTCCCCCTTTTTCTTTGTTGCCTTGGCTTCCCATTCATTCACACGCCCACCCCCACGCCGCTCTAGGGCTTCCTCCGTCCTGAGGACTCTGATAGGGTTTATTTGTTGACAAATACACACACATACACACACCCTCCAAAGCTCATCCTCCCCCCTTTTTTTGTTCCCTTGGCTCCCCCCCTCACTTTCCCAGCCGCCTAAGGCTGTGTAGGGCTCTCCTCACCCAGCCCGTGCAAGTGCAATCAATCAGCTGCCAAATGGCACGTTTTCCTCTCCTCCCAATTGAGGGGGAACTTCAAGCTCTGGGTTTTAAACGCAACTGAAAGGGGACACGCTCTCTACATGGGGCTACCTTTGAAAAGTGTTCGGAAACTTCAGATCGTGCGAGAGCAGTCATGGGCTTACCTAGGTATGCCCATGTTACACCAACACTCCGCAGTCTGCATTGGCTGCCGATCAGTTTCCGGTCACAATTCAAAGTGTTGGTTATGGCCTTTAAAGCCCTTCATGGCACTGGACCAGAATATCTCCGAGACTGTCTGCGGCCGCACGAATCCCAGCGACCGATTAGGTCCCACAGAGTTGGCCTTCTCCGGGTCCCGTCAACTAAACAATGGTGGTTGGCGGGCCCCAGGGGAAGAGCCTTCTCTGTGGCGGCCCCGACTCTCTGGAACCAACTCCCCTCGGAGATTAGAACTGCTCCTACTCTCCCTGCCTTCCGTAAAGTTCTTAAAACCCACCTTTGTCGTCAGGCATGGGGGAACTGAAACATCTCCCCCAGGCACGTACAATTTATGTATGGTATGTTTGTGTGTGTGCTTGTTAGTATATCGAGGTTCTTTTTTAAACTTTTTAAATATTTAAATTTATTTGAATCTATTTGGATTTGTACGATTTGTTTATGCCTGTTGTGAGCCGCCCCGAGTTCACGGAGAGGGGCGGCATACAAATCTAAATAATAAAATAAATAAATAAATAAATAAATAAATAAATAAATAAATAAATAAATAAATAAATAAATAAATAAGAAGGTAGCCAGCCGCTTCTCATCCAGGCTCGCACTCGCTCTCTCCCACTGTCTGCGCTGCCTTTGGAGGCGCCTTTGCTTGAGCTGGGGAGAGGCGGCAACTGCCCCACCCCTCCCACTGCCTCCTCTCGCCGGCTCAAGGAAAGGCACCAGCCGAGGGGGAAAAGGCGATGGGAAACCGGTGAGGTGTGTGTGTGTGTGAGAAGACGGAGCCTCTGGAAGAACTGGAGCGGGGGGAGAAGCTGACAGAAACGCCGGTGGGGCGGGGGAGAGAGAGAGAAAGGCCACACGCAGACGGCCTCTCTCTCTTCTTCCCCGTGCGCCCGAAAGCCTTTGGTCAAATTTGCCTTAAAGGCAGCGCCACGGTGCCCGGCATCATCCCTCCACGCCGCCCTTCTTTCCTAATTGGAAGTTGGAACCGTGGAGGGTAGAAAAGCTTGACCACCGCAGCCCGGTCCCTTGCCAGCCAGAGCCACCAATGGCTGCCGGACTCCCGCAGGGCGCCCTCTTATAGTGACTCATCAGTGACCCGAGTATAAGTTGAGATCAGATTTTTCAGCCCATTTTTGGGTCTGAAAAACTCGGCTTATACTAGAGTATATACAGGTACTTACTTTCTTGCTTGCTTCCTTACTTACTTTCTTTCTTACTTACTTATTTACTTTCTTACTTACTTACTAACTTTCTTGCTTGCTTACTTACTTTCTTTCTTACTTACTTACTTACTTTCTTGCTTGCTTGCTTGCTTGCTTGCTTGCTTGCTTGCTTGCTTGCTTGCTTGCTTGCTTGCTTGCTTGCTTGCTTGCTTGCTTGCTTGCTTGCTTGCTTGCTTGCTTGCTTGCTTGCTTGCTTGCTTGCTTGCTTGCTTACTTACTTACTTGCTTACTTTCTTGGTTGCTTACTTGCTTGCTTCCTTACTTGCTTGCTTACCTACTTTCTTACTTACTTACTTACTTGCTTACTTGCTTACTTGCTTACTTTCTTGGTTACTTACTTTCTTACTTACTTACTTGCTTGCTTGCTTGCTTGCTTGCTTGCTTGCTTGCTTGCTTGCTTGCTTGCTTGCTTGCTTGCTTGCTTGCTTGCTTGCTTGCTTGCTTGCTTGCTTGCTTGCTTACTTGCTTACTTACTTACTTACTCTGTGGCGGCCCCGACCCTTTGGAATCAACTCCCCCCAGATATCAGAGTGGCCCCCACCCTCCTAGCCTTTCATAAGCTCCTTAAAACCCACCTCTGTCGTCAGGCATGGGGGAATTGACATGTTCCCTACCCCTAGGCTTATAAAATTTATGCATGGTACGCTATTGTGTATGATTGGTTTTAATTTGTGGTGTTTTTTAAATTAACTTAAATATTAGATTTGTTTTACATTGTATTGTTATTGCTGTGAGCCGCCCCGAGTCTGCGGAGAGGGGCGGCATACAAATCTGATTAAACTTAAACTAAACTTAAACTTACTTGCTTACTTACTTTCTTTCTTCCTTCCTTCTTTCCTTCCTTCCTTCCTTCCTTCCTTGCTTGCTTGCTTGCTTGCTTGCTTGCTTGCTTGCTTGCTTGCTTGCTTGCTTGCTTGCTTGCTTGCTTGCTTGCTTGCTTGCTTGCTTACCTGCTTACTTCCTGACTTACTTACTTTCTTACTTATTTACTTTCTTACTTACTTACTTACTAACTTTCTTGCTTGCTTGCTTACTTTCTTACTTACTTACTTGCTTACTTTCTTGGTTGCTTACTTGCTTGCTTGCTTACTTACTTACTTTCTTACTTACTTACTTTCTTGCTTGCTTACTTACTTACTTACTTACTTACTTACTTACTTACTTACTTACTTACTTACTTACTTACTTACTTACTTACTTATTTACCCTGTGCCCTCGTGAGTCAGACCCTGTACTACTTGAGTCAGGTCCATGGCTGTCATGGTGGCCATGAACTCCTGCGCTAGCCCAGAGATTTCGCCAAATGACGGTAGGTTAAAGTCCCCCAAGACAATAAGTCTGGGGAACCCCACCACCAGCCCGGCTACCTCCCCAAGCAGCACAGGCACAGTTGGGAGGCAGGAACGTGAGTAACAACTCCACCTGAACCCCTAAGTCCAACTTCACCAGGAGGGACTCACAGCCCGCAATCTCTGGAGCAACGAGTCTACACAGGCAAAGGCTCTCCCTGGCTATAATAGCCACTCCTTCCCCCATTCCCTGGGGTCGAGGCTGATGCCAGATCTGAAACCCGGCTGGGCAAATTTCAGAGAGAGGAACTCCTCCCTCCGGGCCCAGCCAGGTTTCAGTCACACATGCCAGGTTGGCCTCCTCATCCAGGATCAAATCCCGGTTGAGGAGAGCTTTATTTACCACCGACCTGGCATTGAGTAGCAGCAGCCTGAGTCCAGGGCCAGAATTACACTCATCACCAGTGCCCAGGGTTGAGCTCACAGAGCCGGAACAAGGGATCGTTATTAAGCAGCGATCCCTCGTTCCCCTGGAACGGCTAGCTCCGTGGCTCCCGCCATATCTGCCTCTCCCCAGCAACTCTGGAATATTACGACCCTCTGCCACCTCAGAGATCGGTGGCCCCTCCCCTCCTGCCTCTCCAGTGTCAGGTGGGCCAGGTACATCATTCATAACAATCCCATTCACCACCTCTATGCCATAATCCCACCCACCCCTCCCACTCATACCAAACTTTCATTTCATGCATGTTATTAGACCCACCCCAATTATCCATCAGTTAAAAAACCCTCCCTAATAAATTAATTAATAATAGCTTAAATATATAAAAACAGAGAAATATAAATACAAATATATAATACAAATATAATAGAAATACAAATACTGTATATAATGCAAATACACACACACACACATATATATTATACATACATACATCAAAATACAAAAATAGATATATACATACATATATATGTGTGTGTGTGTGTTTTCGTAGATTTTCACGGGTACAGGTATGACGGTCTTTGTATATTCGGGTTTCTTCTCGTGTAGGGTTTGGAAATTTCTGGCGACGTTTATAGAAGGAAGGCAGCTCAGGTCTCGCAGTGTTCACCTGAGAACAAGGACAGAAACACCAGCCTGAAGATGACGAGTGAGACCTCGTCGAAACGTCGCCAAAACCTGAAAGACAATATCCAACTAGAAAACCAGGGAGTTTATCAAATACCGTGTAAAATCTGCCCAGCCACATATATTGGACAAACTAACAGGAGAGTAAATGCACGTGTTGCAGAACATAAGAATGCATTAAAGAAAAAAGAAAAAACCTCCTCCCTTTTCCAACACTTCAAAACTACAGGACATGAAATTGATTTTGACAGTACCAAATTAATTTCCACAACAGAACACTACAGCAAAAGAATAATCATGGAAGCCATCGAGATAGAAAAACATCCCCAAAATATGAACTAGCGGGATGATACCTCCCGCTTACCAGACATCTGGAAACCAGCCCTCAAACGTATCCCAGCCATAGAAACCAGACTCAGAACACACATTGTAAAGCAATCAAGTAGCCTGCAAGTTCCAACTACTCAGGATATCACGCCTAATCTACAACCATTAACTAATCAGCACACCTCAGCTACATCAACGACCCCAATTATCACCCCACTGACTCACCAGGAAGTTTCTACACAGCAGGCAATTGCTGAGCCATCAAACCACACCCAGCCACCAGTATTTATAGAAGGAAGGCAGCTCAGGTCTCGCAGTGTTCGCCTGAGAACAAGGACAGAAACACCAGCCTGAAGATGACGAGTGAGACCTCGTCGAAACGTCGCCAGAAATTTCCAAATCCTATACGGGAAGAAACCCGAATATACCAAGACCGTCATATATATGGAACGTCACAGCTCCTTTTTGCCTCTAGGTCCAACCCAGCACCATTACAAGGCAGTTAATTTTTTATTTATAGCCGACAACTATATTCTGTATGTGTCAAATGTTAAAAAAAAACTAAAAAAAGCTAAAAAAAAACATTTGACACACACACGCACATAAATATATATATATATATTTCATTTACATTTCATTTCATTTATTGGATTTATATGCCGCCCCTCTCCGAAAACTCGGGGCGGCATATATATATATGTATATGTATATGTATATGTATATGTATATTTTTGTATTTTGATGTATGTATGTATATGTGTGTGTGTGTGTGTGTGTATGTATAATATAGGAAATTGCTGAGTCGCAAGAGTGGACTCAGTACGTTCCCGTTATTGTTTTTTACTTTGAAGGGTCAAACAGAAACTAAACTGGAGATTCTCTCTGACTCCGTTTCCAGCTTGAAGCAGAGTTTGTTGTTTGTGCCCAACAGGAACTACTCTTCAACACAGGAAAAAAAAAGCAGAAGAACTTTGCTGCTCAACACGTGGTACAGTATATAGGAGGAGTTTGCACAACCTGACTCTTCCCTTGGTGGCAAATAAAACCGAGCTAGTAAGGCTGTAACTTGGATGACCATTATCCGCTAAAACGACCCGCGAGAAGAACGAGAAACCGGAGAAGGAGCCATGCAGCGCGGTGAGCCCGAGATGGGGCGCAGGAGGACGGGAGGAGGTGGTGGAAGGGAGAAGGAGGGCAGCGGGGGCCTCTGGGTGCCGAAGGCAGATTGGAGGGGCTGCCATCTGCCCGCGGAATATATATTATAATACATATGCTATTCTATTCTTATATATGCTGCTATATATATATATATTGTACCTTTATAGAGTTTTTATATTATATATTATAATACATATACTATTCTATTCTTATATATACTATTTATGCGGCTATATATATTGTACCTTTCTAGAGTTTGTATATTTATTTATGTATTCGTTCGTTCGTTCGTTCGTTCGTTCGTTCATTCATTCATTCATTTATTGGATTTGTATGCCGCCCCATTCCGCAGACTCGGGGCAGCTAACAACAATAAAACAACATATAACAAATCTAATATTTAAAATAACTAAAAACCCTTATTAAAAACCAAACATACTGTACATACAAATATACCATGCATAAATTGTATAGGCCTGGGGGGAATGAATATCTATATATTATTATATATTATAATATATATTCTGTACTATTCTTATATATAATATATATGCGTCCATATAGTGTACTTTTATAGAATTTGTGCCGTTTTTATGCCCTCCGTGACTGAGAGGCGGCTGATCCACACAAACAAACGAAGTCTATTTCAGGGGTGGCGGGGATCCACGCATCGCCCTCCGGTTAGGAGTGGGACCTCTGGGCGCCAGCGCTGTTGCTGGTGCTGTTTATTTTTCTTAGAGTAGGGCGCCCAGGTGTATCTGGCTCTTTCTTCGGGGTGCGTGGGGGTCCCTGAATGCCGGTAGGGAACCGGAGGAGGCTCCTTTCCTTCCCCTTCGCTCACGGAGACCCAGCCGCCGAGCCCCGGTCCTCAGCGAAGCGCAGGCTCAGCGTCTTCCCAAGGGAGCCACCGCGGCCCCCAGACGCGCTTTAGGCTGTTGTCAGTCTGTCAACCCACAGAGGAGCAAACTCCGAGGGCAGCCTGGAGCTCTGCGGGCTCTGAGGATGGCGCGAGGGGGGGCGGGGCGTTTCTTCCTTCTGGTTTGGGGCCGCGCGATTGTTTGGAGTAGTGTTTCCCAACCTTGGCCACTTGAGGATAGCTGGACTTCAACTCCCAGAATTCCCCAGCCATCAATTCTGGGAATTGAAGTCCAAATATCTTCAAGTGGCCAAGGTTGGGAAACACTGGTTTGGAGCGCTGAAAGCTTCGTGAGGAAGTTTTGTAACCGGCTCTCCCAGTCTCTCCGTGTCTTTTCTCTCTCTCCCCGGTTTCTTTACGGCTCCCTCTTCGCAAGGAACGGCGAGGGGTGACCGGTTCTCCTACCTTCCTCTCGGCTCTACTCTACTGTACGTTTTCCCCGCAGTTGATTCGAGCGGTGGCGGGAACGGCGACTTCTTTCTTTTTTTCCGTCTGAACGAGGGAAAAGGGGGGGGGGGAGACCTATTTGCATTGCGGGAGGTGGGTCCCGTGGAAGGATCGCCCCTTCTTTTCCACCCGATTCTCCCTGTAGCTCTCGTGTAAACCCCCCCCCCCCCTGAGAAAACGACCTGTTTCAAGATTAGAATAATTGATCTGTGGAACAGCCGGCCTCCAGAAGTTGTGAATGCTCCAACCAACACTGGAAGCTTTAAAGAAAGTGTTGGATAATTGTTAGATTGTTGAATAAAGGAGGGCCCCGTTGTAGCTGTAACTCTGTTTATTGGGGTTAAAGTGGAACGTGCCTCAACCTATTCAATTCACAAGACAAGAAGCGGCAGCAGGCTTGCAGTTCCTTTTAAAAACCTTTTCCCTTTCCCTTGACAGCCGCTTGTGGATTTGTCAACCACGTCTTCTGGAGGTTTGTTCCAAGCATCTACTACTCTTTCAGTAAAATAATATTTTATCGGGTTGCTTCGGAACTTTCCCCCAACCAACCTCAGATTGTGACTCAGATTGTGACCACTTGCCCCTTGACTTTTCCACTTCCTTCCTGAACCTTATTTAGTTGTAACTCTGTTTATTGGGGTTAAGCTGGAACGTACCTCATTCTACCGCACAGCAGCATTTAATTCACAAGACAAGAAGCGGCCGCAGGTAGCTCGACAGCCACTTGATTTTGCTGGCCGCGTCTTAGCCAATCCGCGGTCGTCATGCAAATGAGCGGTTATTAGCATACACAACAATGATCATTTCTCTAAGCCGGGGGTTGGACTAAAAGGTCCCTTCGAACTATTCCATCCCATCCCATTCTATTCGGCAAGCTAGATGTTTCTGGTTCGGCCATTACTAAGTGAATTACAGGGGGTGGGGGGTGTATGCTTCAGCTGATACTGAGTTTTTTAGAAACATAGAAACATAGAAGACTGACGGCAGAAAAAGACCTCATGGTCCATCTAGTCTGCCCTTATACTATTTCCTGTATTTTATCTTACGATGGATATATGTTTATCCTAGGCATGTTTAAATTCAGTTACTGTGGATTAACCAACCACGTCTGCTGGAAGTTTGTTCCAAGCATCTACTACTCTTTCAGTAAAATAATATTTTTTCACGTTGCTTCTGATTTTTCCCTCAACTAACCTCAGATTGTGCCCCCTGGTTCTTGTGTTCACTTTCCTATTAAACACTTCCCTTCTGAACCTTATTCAACCATTTGACATATTTAAATGTTTAGACCATGTTCCCCCTTTCCCTTCTGTCCTCCAGACTATACAGATCAAGTTCATGAAGTCTTTCCTGATAAGTTTTATGCTTAAGACCATCTACCATTTTTGTAGCCCGTCTTTGGACCCATTCAATTTTATCAGTATCGTTTTGTAGGTGAGGTCTCCAGAACTGAACACAGTATTCCAAATGTGGTCTCACTAGCGCTTCTTAGAGCCAGATTTTTACTCTTTTTACTGCTTTTCTTAATTCTTCAATACTGCCTTGTTGCCCTAACTGGTTGGTGCTCTCAAGTCCAATTCCCTTGGGGTTTTTTGTGCAATGCTCCATGGTAAGATCGGCATAATTTCAGAATAGAATAGAATTCTTTATTGGCCAAGTATGATTGCACACACAAGTTTTTGGTGCATATGCTCTCAGTGTATATAAAAGAAAAAGATACATTTGTCAAGAATCATGAGGTACAACACTTAATGATTGTCCAAGGGGTCAATGAGGAAACAATCAATATTAATAAAAATCTTAAGAATACAAGCAACATGTTACAGTCATATAGAGTCATAAGTGGGAGTAGATGGGTGATAGGAATGATGGGAAAAAACTAGTAGTAATAAATAGTAGTGCGGACTTCGTAAATAGTTTGACTGTGTTGAGAAAATTATATGTTTAGTAGCATGATGGCATTTGGGGGAAAAACTGTTCTTTTTGTTTAATTTAATAAATATTTTATTGAATTTTTAATAATACGAACACACGCACAACATAAAACAGGTGCTCTGTCAGTAGTGCCCGCCACCAGACAAGCATTCACACCCCACCACCAATGTAGCGACATTTTGAGGGTAGGAGTTGAAACAGTTTGTGTCCAGGATGCGAGGGGTCAGTAAATATTTTCCCCACCCTCTTTTTGACTTGTGCAGTATACAGGTCCTCAATGGAAGGCAGGTTGGCAGCAGTTGTTTTTTTTCTGCAGTTCTGATTATCCTCTGAAGTCCGTGTCGGTGTTTTTGGGTTGCAGCACCAAACCAGACAGTTATAGAGGTGCAGATGACAGATTCACTGATTCCTCTGTAGAACTGTATCAGCAGCTCCTTGGGCAGTTTGAGGTCCCTGAGTTGACGCAGAAAGAACAGTCTTTGTTGTGCTTTTTTGATGACGTTTTTGACGTTAGGTGACCATTTTAGGTCTTGAGATACGGTAGAATTTCGATAGAATGGATTCTGCTTATTCCGTTCCTGTTTTAATGGCCCCAGCTGCTTCTTCTGGGTGTCCCTGGACAAGAGAACCGGAAGTTTACTGGTCGCGTTCTCAGACATGCCCTTACATTGTACCATTGCTCCTCCGGCTTCACCATAGGACTTTCTTCACCCATGTTCCCTTGGGCTTTTCCGGCTCCCCAGAAAAGGTTTTCTCGCTGTAGGCAGCCAGGATCTTATTCCACGGAGGAGTCGGAATCTGGGGAAAGTACCAGCTGTCACCAGCAAAGGGCGTTAAGGCAATACTGTACCGTTATTTGAGATCAACAGGGTAATTCTCCCTCTGTTCCTTGTTGCAGGACCCAGAAGAATGGAAGCATCCATACTTCTGACCCTCCTACCAAGAAGACCCCCCGGATTCGTAGGTCAGTATCTGGAGGACCCAGAGACTCCTTGGGCCTCTCCCTGCCTCCATCTTGGCTCCCTCGGCATTTGAAGTGAGCGATGGGAGGGAGGCCGTATTGCTGAAGAGGGAATTGGGGGAGAAGGGAGAGTTTGGGTTATGGGATTTTTTTGAAGGGGGGGATTCCTCCTGTCATTCCCACATTTACTCCAAAACCTCCATCCTTTCTTTATCATACAGAAGTAAAAGGGGATCTCTTGAAAAATCCTAGGGCAACTTATTGTGTGAGTGTGTCTTTGTGCCTTCATTTCAAGTCAGTTCTGCCCTTGCAGGTCAAAATGAAGCCCAGAGAGGATTGGATTGGAAGATACAACTGGGCTTTTCTCTACTTTCAGGTCAGCCTCTGCCGTTCCTGTATTTGTGGTTGTTTCTTGTTGCCTTAACATCCTGTTGCCTTTTCTCCCAGGCCTCTTTCCTGGGAAGTTGCCCATAAGAACCTTGTGAGAGAAACCAAGAGCCCTGAGTCATGTAGGGCTTGGACTCAGGATGCCCCAATCCAAGCACTCTCCTTTCCCGCATTTACTCCTCCAAGGGCTTATAGTTATAGTTTATTAGATTTGTATGCCACCCCTCTCCGAAGACTCGGGGCGGCTCACAGCAGAACAGTAATACAATACATTACAAATCCAATAATAAAAATTAAAACAATTTAAGAAAGCATTAATAACATAATAAAATCCCTAACTATGCAATCATACACATTCAACCTAATCTATCATACAGTAAGGCCAAAAACATAATAAAAGGGGGGGGAGGTGGTAATTATCACCACGCCTGGTGACAAAAGTGGGTCTTCAGCATTTTATGGAAGGCAAGGAGGGTGTGGACTGTTCAAATCTCTGGAGGGAGTTGATTCCAGAGGGCCAGGGCCACCACAGAGAAGGCTCTTCCCCTGTGTTTCGCCAGCCAACATTGTTTGGTCGACGGGACCCGGAGAAGGCCAACTCTGTGGGACCTAATCGGCCGCTGAGATTCGTGCGGCAGCGCAGTGTTCTCTCTAAATTTTTTTGGGGGTGGGCGGAAAAGTATAGTGTCTGAGCGGCAGTCCCTTCGGGACTGGACGGCACAGAAATAATAATAAAATTTCCCTCTCGGCTTCTGGGCAGGTTTGGAAAACTCTGAGTTGATGATGATTTTTAAGTGAGCGATTGCTCACTGCTCAGCTTAGAGGGAACTATGGCGGCAGGAGGCGGTCACGGAGATATTCTGGTCCGATGCCATGTAGGGCTTTATAGGTCATAACCAACACTTTGAATTGTGACCGGAAACTGATCGGCAATCAATGCAGACTTCCCAGACGATCCTGCGAGAGACCTTGAAATTCTCTCCACAAACTCCCCACCTTTTCCATAAAATTTCACATTTTACATATGGTAGCTTAGCCCAGCCCTCCCCCATCAGGACCCTTCACACAACCTCATAATCAGGACCCTTCACACAACCGCACAATCCTAGAAGAGGCTCTCTAGGCCCCCACCTTACACAGCTGTTCCCTGAATGCTGTCTGAAGAGGCTTCTTTGTTGTTCTGCTAGATCGGGATGGATTCCAAAGTGCAGCCCATCTTCAAATCCAGTCTGGGAATCCTGGGATCAGAGGTGAGTGTGTGGGGACTTCGTGATAGCTGTTTCTCCTTGCATAGGAACCTCCTTGGATCTTGGGATCAGGAGGAGCTACAGGTCGAGAGGATTCAAAGAGCTCTGGGGAAACAGCTAGCTCCCGGGGAAAGATTCACTATCCCCACTGAGGGAAGGTGTTTTGTAGGGCAGCTTTCCTCAAATTCTGGGGGTTTCAGCTGTCACAAGTGTCTCATGGTGTTTCTTCACAGGTCAAGGGGGAGCTTTGCTTGACTTGAACTTCCATTTTCACTGTCAAAGGTAAGGACCGTTTGGGAGATATTCCAGGGTTGGTTTGAGAATCAATCAAGAGTGAAGTAAACCTCATTCTTTTCAAAGTGCGAGTCTTTAAAAAAATCCCACTCCCCATTTTAACCAACATTACATGTCTGATCTGGAGAGCTGAGGAATGAGGACTCAGTTCATGAATGATCACCTATTTAATTCACTGTGCGGGGAAAGGGCCACCCCAAATTCTTCTCTTGGGAATTCCCCCTCCAGGACCCCATGAATAGGATGCCCAGCTCACCATCCTCCCCTCATCCTTTCTGGAAGACCCAATGTTGGTGTGTGCCAATTCATAGGTCATTTCACAGGGAAAAAGCACAAAATTAAATATTCCAAGCACTGATATTCCCTCCGATCAATGATTCATTATGAATTTGAAGGAAATTTTTATTTTTACGTGAAAGGACCTCCCTTTGCTTGCGCCGCCGCTGCGGCATCCTTCTTTGTAAAAATAAAAATAAATAAAAATAAAAAATCTGTAAAAATAAAAAACGATGGGATTCCGGGGGCGGAGCTTTGACGTCACGTAGTGTTCAGAGTTCAAGTTCGGGTTTGTCCGAACTTTGCGTGAAGTTCGTCCGAACTCACCGAATCCGAACACCGTTGGGTTCGCCTATCACTAATGTCTATGTCTCTTCAGCACTGGACTGCATTGGCTGCCAATTGGTTTCCGGACCCAATTCAAAGTGTTGGTTATGACCTATAAAGCTCTACATGGCATAGGACCAGATTACCTTTGGGACCGCCTTCTACCGCATGAATCCCAGTGCCCGGTCAGGTCCCACAGAATCTGGCCTTCTCCAGGTCCCGCCAACTAAACAATGTTGTTTAGTGGAGCCTAGGGGAAGAGCCTTCTCTGTGGGGGGCCCGGCCCTCTGGAATCAACTCCCCCCCAGAGATTTGCACTGCCCCCACCCTCCTTGCCTTTCGTAAGAACTTGAAAATGCACCTATGTCGGCAGGCTTGGGGTCACTAGACCCCAGCCTCTACCCAGTAAATGTATTAAATGTGATAGTATGGGTGTGATTGTTCCTTTTTAAATGACTAGTTTTAAGACAATATTTTAAAGTAATTATTCTATTAATTGGCTTAGAAATGTTTTATATTGTATCTTTTTTAATCAAAATTTTGTGAGCCACCCCGAGTCCACAGAGAGGGGCGGCATATAAGTCCGATTAATAAATAATAAATAAATAAATATCCAGTATTTCAATGCAATTTTTCTCAGTGCCTCCAAATACCTAATATTTATCGTTTTCAGGAGAAGGCGGAACCAGATACAGAGAGTATTTTATCCTGCACTTAGGCTGTTTGGCAATTTGTGGTAAGTTTCAGGAAGTGGCTTTTTGCAATCTTCATAAATCTCTGTTTGAATAGAAAAAGGCAGAATTATCTCTCATTGTCCATCCATCTATCCATCCATCCATCCACCTCATCCTATTGGGTAGTTGTAAGGGCAGCAGGAGGTCCCAGGGGTCAGCATTAAGGACCTGAGTCCGGACTCATCCTTCACAATGAAAAAAGGCAGAAACCAGGCAGATGCTTTTCATTTTGAGGGTTGGTTGCATCCAGAAAAGTTATGAACAATTAAACTGCATCAAGGATATTTTCCCTCTTGGAGTTCAAGATGTGCCTCACGTTGCTTTCTCCTTTTCTTTTTAACTTTAGTTTTTAATTATTGGATTTGTACCATATTGTTTATTGTTGTTGTGAGCCGCCCTGAGTCTTCGGAGTGGGGCGGCATACAAATCTAATAAATTATTATTATTATTATTATTATTATTATTATTATTATTATTATTATTATTAATTATTGTTATTCTTGCTCCTGAAGGAGAATTCTAGGAGGCCTCCTGATATCTTCTGCCTTCCAAGGAAGATCGCTAAACTTTGCTGGTAAGTCCTTTTGACACACAACGATTGGCCCTCAGTTGATTCTCTTCCACAGGATTCCAGGATTTAGGGATTATGAGAAGACTCCCAACAGCCACATATTTCTCTCTGCTCTTCTGGCTACTCCTAAATAGCCTAGTTGGACAAATAGCCATGAGGACTGAGTGTTGACAAATCCAAAGTATCTTCTGTAGTTTTCATGGGAAATTCATCCCAGGGCCAGATCTATACATCGCTTAGAACCTAACATATATGCTAAAGAGGAGGACCTGGGAACACCAAAGGACACCACTCCTCCTAATTAAACCTTTCCCACATTGCATTCTAGGGAATCTCCCACATCTGAGTGTCCGGATCCAGCTGGTGGCTAGGTTAAGAACATAAGAAGAACCATGCTGAATCGGGCCAAAGCCAAGGGAATCCTGCCTGCCTCAACCAACATAGGTTTCATCAGGAGCTCCTGGACCAATATTAGAAGAAAGCCTACAGCTCCTGGTCATGTATCTGCAGGGTGTTAGCATCACAATAAACTGTCCAGATATATGCACAGCTGTGCAGGAGGACTAGATAAGATATCAGAATATAATGTGGCAATGAAGGAACCAGATAAAAGACGAAGATACGTTTGTAGAAAACAGTAGTTTTACTCTTAAGTGCAAAATATCTGGAGAGAGGGGAAAGGACTAAATTATTTACGGGACCGTCTTTTGGATTTTAGAAATTGTTCTTTTTTTTTTTCTTGACTTCTTTTTATTGTTATTATTATTTGTAATTTTATACTGTTGTACTCCGTCCTGAGTCCTTCGGGATTGGGTGGCATAGAAGTCTAATTAATTTATTGATTGATTAAATATAAATAAGTACTACTCTACTCACTATTTAACTCATGCTCAAACTGCTCTGGCCAGCCAACTAACAACCAACAACAACAACAACAGCAAACAACAGCAGATGATCAATCATGGTGAAGTTGATTTGCATCTTATAATGCTCTGGCCCAATCAGGTTGCAGTTTACACCCTATAACTCAGCATTAACATGCTTTACATTCTACTTTTACCTTATATGGTAATACAATGTAATATCACCTTAATCCTGACATAAACATCCGAGAAATAAATCAGAGTTCACACCTTGGCCTTCTTCCAATTTATTAACAGAACCATGTGTGATAGGAACTGTAGTCAAACTGATACTAGCGTTTCCTACAGTTCTCCACTCAGATTTAAGGTTCACCCCTCATCCCCACATTCACAAGTTCAGCACGTGGATCACTCCGGTTCTTTCAATGTCCACGCTCCAGCCCCGTACTTCCGGGTGGTGCTGAGCTAAGGGTGACCTTGAATCTTCTGGAAAGAATTAGTTGTGGGCCAGTAACTTTCCCCTCTCATGCAACCACCCCTCCCCAATTTCCACAGAACTACTCTAATTGTGGCTGGCCAAAGTATCTACTCAAATGATGGCTTGGGCCTAACACAAAAGGACTCTGCAAAAGGAAGGCCCTGTTGATACTTCCTCTATGAAAAATTTCATATATTCAGGAAGTTCACTTGCCTTTTTACTCTGAGGGGTTGGTATGATCCAAAATTAGCCCCACAACATTCTCCAGAGTTATTCGAATTTGCACTCTTATCACTCAAAGCACTTTAAGCTAGAGTCATATTTTATTATGTGATTGGAAATATTATGCATCTGAAAATTGGGATTCTTTTTATAAGTCATTTTTCCTGGAAATTTAACAGACCTCAGGGATTCCATCTATTAAAAATAGGAATTGAATCAAAAAATTTATTTTTATACTGGGATTTTCTTTCACCTGAAATATGAATACTAAAGTATTTTGATAGAGAGAAAAAGAGTGACCATAACATATCAAAAATGCAGGTGAAAACTATATTCGGTATAAAGCCAGATATTTCTTGAATGGGTAAAATAAATAAATGAACTTGTATTTGCTTTATTTTAACTGCGGGAAAACTGATAAAATTACAAAATTGATTTGTGATTAGGATTGGATATCAGAGTTCTATCAAGGAACTAATTTTTAGTAATTGTTCCGTTAAAAACCTTAAAAACCTGTCTCACTGCTATTGATATAGAAAATGTTTACCTGAAGATGTATTTGAGACCAGTTCTGTGAATAAAAAAGAATAAAATAATATTTTCTGTATCAAAGTTTGCCTGCTTTTGTCTCCTGGGTGTAGAATCAGGGGATGAGGTGGGTGGCTGTCCTGGATGAAGAAGCCACATGGCTTTGCATTCCCCCGGAGTCGGCTGTGGTTTACTGGACATGGAGTAGAGTGGTACCTGTACTTACAAACTTAATTCGTTTCGTCACCAGGTTCTTAAGTAGAAAAGATTGTAAGAAGAAGCAATTTTTTCCCTTCGGAATCAATGTAAAAGCAAATAATGCGTGCACTAGACCCCGTAGAGCTCCATGGTTCAATGAGGAGCTCCGGGAGTTGAAACGCCAGAACAGACGTCTAGAGAAGCGATGGAGGAAGAGTAAGTCCGAATCCGATCGAACACTTGTAAGAGCTTTTATTAAGACCTACAAAGTGGCGCTCTCATGCCGCCCTGATTGCATCAACGGAATCCCGCCCAGCTGCTCTGTTTAGAGTGACCCGCTCCCTTCTAAATCAGAGGGGAGTTGGGGAGCCCTTGCAGGACAGTGCCAAGGAATTTATCTTGCTGATAAAGTTGCTCGGATCCGGGCAGATCTCGACTCCAATTGTATAGTAGTATCGACTGACAACGAGTCAGTTGAGGTGAGTGGGGCTAAACGTCTTTGTCCATCCGTCTAGGAGGAGTTTGACTTGGTGACACCTGATGAAGTGGACAAGGCCATCGGAGCTGCAAGTTCCGCCACCTGTTTACTGGATCCATGTCCCTCTTGGTTGGTTTCAGCCAGCCGAGAGATGACACGGAGCTGGGTCCAGGAGATTGTCAACGTCTCCTTGGGGAGGGGGTCCTTTCTGGCTCCTTATAAGGAGGCACTTGTACGTCCCCTCCTCAAGAAGCCTTCCCTGGACCCAGCCATGCTCAACAAGTATCGTCCAGTCTCCAACCTTCCCTTTATGGGGAAGGTTGTTGAGAAGATGGTGGCGCTCCAACTCCAGCGGTCCTTGGAAGAAGCCGATTATCTAGGCCCTCAGCAGTGTGGTTTCAGGACCGGCTACAGCATGGAAACTCAGAGAGGGTGTCCTCCTCGATCCACAGCTTACATTAGAGCACCATCTTTCGGCTGTGGTGAGCAGGGCGTTTACCCAGGTTTGCCTGGTGCACCAGTTGCGGCCCTATCTGGACCGGGAGTCACTGCTCACAGTCGCTCATCCCTTATCACCTCAAGGTTCGGTTACTGCAATGCTCTCTACATGGGGCTACCTTTGAAAAGTGTTCGGAAACTTCAGATCGTGCAGAATGCGCCCGCGAGAGTTATCGTGGGGCTTCCTAGATTCGCCCACGTTTCTACAACACTCTGTGGCCTGCACTGGCTGCCGATTGGTTTCCGGTCACAATTCAAAGTGTTGGTAATGACCTTTAAAGCCCTTCACAGCATTGGACCAGAATACCTCCGGAACCGCCTTCTACCGCACGAATCCCAGCGGTCGATAAGGTCCCACAGAATTTGGCAGGCCCCAGGGGAAGAGCCTTCTCTGTGGCGGCCCTGGCCTTCTGGAATCAACTCCCCCTGGAGATTAGAACGGCCCCCACCCTCCTTGCCTTTCGCAAGTTACTCAAGACCCACCTATATCGCCAGGCATGGGGGAATTAAGACATCTCCCCCAGGCTTTCTTATATTTTATGTTTGGTATGTATGTGCTGTATAGTTTTTTAAATTGTTGGGGTTTTTAATATAATTTTATTATTAGATTTGTTCCATTGTTATACTGTTTTTATTATTGTTGTGAGCAGCCCCGAGTCTTCAGAAAGGGGTGGCATACAAATCTAATAAATTGAATTGAAATTGAATTGAATTGGGGAAACCACAGGGAGGGTTGAGGCCCTGATTTTCCCCAGGAGATTCCTAGAGAGGCCCCACAGAGGTTTCTCCCCACCTTTTCCATCCCTGTTTCCTCACAGGAGATTCCTAGAGAGGCCCCACAAAGGCTTCTCCCCACCTTTTCCGGCCCTCTTTCCTCTCAGGAGATTCCTAGAGTGGCCCCACAGAGGCTTCTCCCTGCCTTTTCCGGCCCTGTTTCATCTCAGGAGATTCCTAGAGAGGCCCCACAGAGGCTTCTCCCCGCCTTTTCCGGCCCTGTTTTCCCCCAGGAGATTCCTAGAAAGGCCTCACAGAGGCTTCTCACCACCTTTTCCATCCCTGTTTCCTCCCAGGAGATTGCTAGAGAGGCCCCACAGAGGCTTCTCCCTGCCTTTTCTGGTCCTGTTTCCTCCCAGGAAATTCCTAGAAAGGCCCCACGCCCACGGAGGCTTCTCCCTGCCTTTCCCGGTTACAATTTCGGAGGCTCAGGTTTGTAAGTGGAAAAAGGTTCTTGAGAAGAGGCAAAAAAAAATCTTGAACACCCGGTTCTTATCTAGAAAAGTTTGTAAGTAGAGGCGTTTGCAGGTACCACTGTTCAAGTAGACCTCAACATATGACCACAATCAAGGCTCAAATTTATGTTTCTAAGTGAAATATTTGCCCCATTTTATGACCCTACTTGTCCTATTTGTTAAGTGAATCACTACAGTTGTCACATTAGTATTACCATTTTTAAGTGAATCTGGTTTCTCCCTTGACTTTGCTTGTCAGGAGGTCCCAAAAGGTGATCACATGACCCAGGGACACTGCAACCCTCATTAAGTGGGAGATGAAATTATCTCTGTGGGTCCACTTGCAGGGAGGGAAGAGACCGAAGGAAATCCCAACACATTTTTTCTAGGGAGGTGGGGAAACGCAGCTACAGTATTTAATCACTGGCTGAAGGTATTTTTGTAACAAAATATCTTTGGGGTCCAAAAAATAATAATAATAGCGAGTTGCAGTGGTCGGGAATCGAACCCGCGTCAAAAAGGAGAACCTACCACTAAAACACAGTTAAAAAGAAGAAGATTCGTTCTGTCTCTTCTACACTAACTTGTTGATTCATGCCTTTACTGGGCGTATTTCTCCAATATATATCGCCTCCCACCTTATAGATGCACGCCTCTTTCCCTCCAAGTTTTGCCCTAATTTGGAAAAAGTTTCCTCGCAGAAGAGCTTCGCTTCTTCAGCCCGGTTCCTCCTCCGCCGCCCAGGCTGGCCAGACGCTGCGAAGCCTATTTGCTCATTCCACCCCCCACCATCATCCCCAGCCGCCCCTCCATCCTTCTCCACCCCTTGCGTCCTCCATCTCCCCGAACCAGAGGTAGGCAGAGTTGGCTCTTCTATGACTTGTGGACTTCAACTTCATGTTAGCTCAGGAATTCTGGGAGTTGAAGTCCACATGTCATAGAAGAGCCAACTTTTGCCTACCCCTGCCCCAAGCCAAAAGCTCTGCCTTCGAAGGAGCTGGGGTAGCTTTATAATTTGGTGTCCAATGGGCACGAAAGGCGCATGCGCACAGGACCTTTGCTGGAATGCAAGCCGAGCAATGGAGATGGGAGGGGGGAATTCCCCCGGAGAGGGTCTCTAGCTCACAAGTGACCAACCACTGGTGGTCCGTGAAAACATTTTGGAGGTCTGCGGTGCACCCGGGTGGAGGAGCTGCTCTGGGATGACCAATGGGCCAGTCCTGTGACTAGAGCTCCGGGATATGGAACCGGCCAGGCAGCTCACGGTGGGGTTGGAAATCTCAGCTGTAGGTTGGAAATCAAAGTTGTGTGAAACTTGCAACTTTGCAGCTTAGCCCTCACCGGCCGGAATGAAGTAATGATGCAGGGGGGGGCGGCACAGGCGGGCCGAAGCAACGGGTGTCGTAACCTGCGGCTCGTTCTTCCCCCTGTTGTGGCTTCCTGTCAGTTGAACCCACCAGTGGCTGGCTCGCCCTCCGCCCTCCCCTCCCCTTCAAGTCACTCCCAGCCTGGCCTGACAAGGGAAGGCCGGAGGATGAAGGTTTGCTCCAAATTCAAGAGCGGGAGCGAACCGTCCAGTACCAAGAAAGGCCGAAGGAGCGACCGCAAGACCCAGAGAGTGCCGCAGAATCAGAAAGAGAGAAAGAGAGAGACAGAGAGACAGTCAGATAGGCAGAGGAAGTAAGAGAGAGATGAAAGCGGCAGAAAGAGATGAAAGAGAGAAACAGAGGAGGGGGGAGAGAGAGGCAGAGAGGGAAAGCAAGTGGGGAAAAGAGAAGTGAGATAGAGAGAGGGGGAGAGGGGGAGGGGGAAACAGAGAGGGGGAAAGAGATGAGAGAGGCAGAGAGAAGGGGGAAGAGAGATGAGAGAGTGAGGGGCAGAGAGGGAAAGAGAGAGGGGAAAAGAGAGATGAGAGAGACAGAGAGAGGGAGAGGGAGAGATGAGAGAGAGCTAGAGAAGGAAAGAAAGTGGGGAAAACAGAGAGGAGAGAGACAGAGAGAGGCGGAGAGAGAGAGAAAGAGAGGCGGAGAAAGAGATGAGAGAGAGACAGGGAAAGAGGGAGGAGGGGAGGGAATGCCCGAAGGACCCCGTCCTCACTGGAAACGCAGGCGCTTCAGCAAGCGGCGCACTAGATTTGTATTAGTGATATGCGAGATTATGAATGTGGTGGTGGTCCCTGAGGTCCGAAAGGTTGGGGGCTCCTGCTCTAGCTCAAGGGCCAGAAAGGGGCGGGGCACCTTGTAGGGTGATTGCCAATACGTGGTAAGTGTGGATGGTAAACAAACAACAACAACGAAGACGGGGTGGGGGGGAGCCAGGCGCCGGACGAGAGGGACGCTTCCCATGTAAGCACCGGGGGCGGCGAAGGAAAGAAGGATCGCTGGGCGGGCCGCAGGGGGTTGCCACCGACCCCCGAGGCAGCTACAGCTAAGCTTCTTGGTCATCGGCTGAACGGAGGCAAGAGGATGCCATTAGTCTGGCGGCGAAGCTAACAGCGCGGAGCTTAAAGCAGATTGAAGTCCTCTGGTTGAGACCACAATTTTTTTTTCTCATGGGAGACCACAATTTTTAAATAAACAGCAGCGAACTAAAACCTTTTAAAACAGAATAAAAATAGATTTTTCTTTTCTTAAAATGGACCGTGATTAAAAGAATTGGAGAAGTGAAATTAAGAGCGTTTTAAAATAAAGCTATTAAGTTGGACTGCTTCTAAGGAAATTGCTGTGCCAGTTGATTTTTAAACTTTAATCATTCGAACACTTAAACGACTTAATATAACTCCAAGTAAATAAATCTTCTGTGAAATCAAACTGTCCCCTTCGGAAGCAACACTGATTGACAATCAATTTCACATGCTGTTGTGCATATTCAACTTTGTACAGAACCAAGTATTCAATGAGAAGACACGGAGAAAGCCTTCGATAAAATTATCTGGCAATAATTTATCATACAACTGGAAAAAAATGAAATTTGGCGATAAATTTACAGGTTTCCTCAGAACAATATATAACCATCAAGAAGCTAGAGTGATAGTTAATACAGGCTTGACTGATGAAATACAAATAAAGAAAGGGGTATGGCATGGTTGCCCACTAGCACCTTTAATTTTCATCCTGGCATTAGAAACATTATTAATCAATATAAGAAACAATAAGGAGATAAAAGGCCTAAGGGTGAAAAAAGAGGAAATTAAAGGCATACACCGATGACCTGGTCTTCATTCTGGAGGACCCATCAGAGACTAGTAAACCCTTACTAGATGAGATTGAGAAATTTGGAACAGTTACTGGTCTAAAAATAAATAAAAACAAAACTAAGATAATAATTAAAAACATGATGGTGAAGCAGGTCTCGAAATTAGAAAACACTCTAGGTATTAGTATTAGTACTAGGTCCCACAGAGTCAGCCTTCTCCAGGTCCCGTCGACTAAACAATGTCGTCTGGCGGGACCCAGGGAAAGAGCCTTCTCTGTGGCGGCCCCGACCCTCTGGAACCAGCTCCCCCCAGAGATTAGAATTGCCCCCACCCTCCTCGCCTTTCGTAAGCTCCTTAAGACCCACCTCTGTGGTCAGGCCTGGGGGAATTGAGATACTCCTTTCCCCCCAGGCCTATACAAGTTATGCATTGTATGTTTGTGTGTATGTTTTGTTTTTTAATAAGGGGGTTTTTAATGATTTTTTAATTATTGGATTTCTAATATATTGTTTCTATTGTTGCTGTGAGCTGCCTTGAGTCTGCGGAGAGGGGTGGCATACAAATGTAATAAATAATAATAATAATAATAATAATAATAATAAAATAATTACAAAAAAGGTTAAATATTTGGGAATAACACTGTCTTCAAAATGCAGTTCAATCAAAAAGGAGAATTATGATAATATAATACAGGCCATTAATACCAACCTAGACAAATGGTCTACCCTCCAACTATCTCTTCTAGGCAGGATTGCCTTAATTAAAACGAATGTGTTACCAAAAGTGTTGACAAATGTATCTTTTTCTTTTATGCACGCTGAGAGCATATGCACCAAGACAAATTCCTTGTGTGTCCAATCACACTTGGCCAATAAAATTCTATTCTATTCTATTTTATTTTGCATTTGATATTTTTGACATCTGGACTGTTGCAATGGTTATAATTGAAGACTGCAGTGACATCTAGTGTCAAGCTTAGTCTTTTTTTCTTTTGTTTTTTGGCTACATTTAGCTATTGCGTTCTGTTTTCTTGGAATGTTGTTGTGTGGACTACATGATTTTGTTCTTTTAGAATTCTTTATTGGCCAAGTGTGATTGGATACACAAGGAATTTGTCTTTAGTGCATATGCTCTCAGTGTACATAAAAGAAAATATACATTTGTCAAGAATCATGAGGTACAATACTTCATCATTGTCATAGGGGTCAATCAAGCAATCGAGAAACAATCAATATTAATAAAAATCTTAAGGATGCAAGCAACAAGTTTCTTTGTTTTAATATCTCTTTTGTTTTGGAACAGTAAATTGCTTTCAGATTTAAAACTTAAAGAGTTTGGGGTTTTTTTGTTTTTTTAAACTGCATTTAGTTTTGCCCTTGACTTTAGTTATAATTATTTGCCAGTGCATAACATCTGGTGTTTTTGATTTATGCTGGTAGCTAAAAAGTCATATTTTGTAAGTTCTTTCTTTTTGTGACCTCTCAGACCAATGTTTATTTTAATTCTCTCCTTGATTTTGATTTGAATCATTGGATTAGGGCAACAAGAGTCTGGAGATCTGAATGCAAAGTGTTTGTAATTTGTAATTTGCATTAAAAAAAATATTGTTAATGCTTTTACTTTTTTATTTTTCCTTTCTCTTTTTGTTTTTTCTCTCACCTTCTTTTTTTAAATGCTTTTGCCCTTTTGAAGAGCCTGAAGATTGAAGAGTTTCAAGGTCCTCTTCTTTTCTCTTTTGCTTTTTGGTTTTTTCTTTTGGATTTGGATTTAATTTTTACAAACATTGGATTAGGGCACAGAAGAGCCTGAATATACATAATATTGATATTGATATTAGTATTGATATTGATATTGATATTGATATCAATAATGATGATTATGATGAAGTGGTTAGCTCTGGCCCAGCTCCTACCCCAAGGACTATGGATTGGGGGAGACATCCACATGCTTGCAGGCCTGTTTTGCTCCCGGTGGAATCTGCTGATGAAGGCTCCTCTGACCAAGAAGACATGAGTGACAGGGAGGAGGAGAGTGTGGCAGACAGTTCAGAAGGAGATCAATTATCTAGCTCCTCCTTGGATTCAGAACAAGAGTTAATGAAACAGCCACACATGAGGACAGCCATGCATAGGCAGCATCAACTGAGAGATTATTATCAAAGAAAATGAGTCCACCTGTGGTTGGGTGGGGCTGTGGTTAGCTCTGGCCCAGCTCCTGTCCCAAGGACTGTGGATGCGGGGGAGACATCCATATGCTGCAGGCCTGTTTTGCCCCCCACCCCATGGAATCTGCTGAGGAAGGCTCCTCTGACCAAGAAGACATGAGTGACAGGGAGGAGGAGAGTGTGGCAGACAGCTCAGAAGGAGATCAATTATCTAGCGCCTCCTTGGATTCAGAACAAGAGTTAATGATACAGCCACGCATGCGGAGAGCGATGCATAGGCAACAACAACTGAGAGATTATTATCAAAGAAAATGAGGCCACCTCTGGTTGGGTGGGGCTGTGGTGATTAGTGAGGCTGCTATAAATAGCAGCCTGTGGGTTTGGCCATTGTGGAGGATTATCTGATCATTGTGTTTGGTGCCTGCTTTGCTGACTTTGACCTTTGTGTGCTGATTTTTCCCCGCTTTGAAACTAAACCAGAGCAAAGTGTGTTTCACTTTGTGAAAGAAGGACTGTGAATTGCCTCACAGCTGCAAGTTAAGTATCACAGAACTGATAAGGGACTTGTACAAATTACCAGTTTGTTTGGAGACGAGTGCTCTTTGCTATACAAAAAGAGGGCTTCGTTTATTTGCATTTTCGGTATAAAGAACATTGTTTTGAATTTTCAAACATGTGTGTGTCTGAAATTGTATCTGTGCATTTTTGGGAGGATTCTACCAGAGAGCTCGACAGAAAATAATAATAATAATAATAATAATAATAATAATAATAATAATAATAATAATAACAACAACAACAATAATAATAACAACAACGACAACAATAATAATTGTTCTGTCTGGGTGCCCCCAGACTTCAACACCAACTGAAAAAAGCAGCCAGACACGCTGGTAAAAAGCAAAGTCACTTTATATCTTTGAAAACAAACACAGAGAAAAAACTGTTCTTACAAACTGGGATGCTATGAGGCTTCACAGAAGAGTCACGACGGCCAGACAATACAACAGGCTTCTTGCTGGCACACACATCACTGTAGAGAATAAAAACCCCGCCTCCCCCAGGGTTTCAGCCTTCAAGGCCACAAGCCAGAATCAGAGACACCAAGGATTGAAGCAAGGTCACAGAACTCCCAAAAGATAACTCTCCACGATACAGGAAGGGCGGGCCTGCCTTTTCAACCTTTCTGGGGAGAACCACACCCAAACCCAGCTGTTGCCTATTAGGGATGGAAATACCTGGCTAATTGTCCCCTTCGTTGTGCTGCTCTTCTCTGCCTGAGATCGATGATGGCTTGTGCGTTCTCATCTAAGGACTCCAGGCTACTCGCTGGGGAGAGCTCCCCCCCGGGGGTCTCAGGCTGTTCTCCCTCTTCCTCGGCCTGACATTCCTCCTCCCCGTCTGCCTGGTCCTCCTCCTCCTCCTCCTGTTCCTCGTCCTCCCCCTCTGAGCTGGGAGCCGGCAGAGTTCCAGCTGTTCCCTGAGGAGCCTCAGACGGAATCACAACAAATAATAATTTAAACTTGTATGCTGCCCCACTCCAAAGACTCGGGGCGGCTCACAACAACAATGGAACAATGGAACAATACAAATACAAATCTAATAATTAAAACTGTAACTAAAACTCATTACCTTAAAAACAATCGATACTACACAATCATAACCACACATAACTTTCAATGGTCAGAGGGAGGGGATACACTAGTTACCCCATGCTTGGTGACATAGATAGGTCTTAAGGCTCTTGCAGAAGGTGAGGAGGGGGGGCAGTTCGAATCTCCAGAGGGAGTTGATTTCAGAGGGTTGGGGCCACCACAGAGGAGGTTCTTCCACTAGGCCCCACTAGATGACATTATTTGGTCGACAGGACCTGGAGAAGGCCAACTCTGTGGGACCTAATTGGCCGCTGGGATTTATGTGGCAAAAGGTGGTCCCGTAAGTATTCTGGTCCAATTATTATTATTATTATTATTATTATTATTATTATTATTATTATTATTTATTAGATTTGTTATGCCGCCCCTCTCCGAAGACTCGGGGCGGCTCGCAACAATAATAGAAACAATATAACAGTGAAACAAGTCTAATATTAAAAATAAAACATATCTAAAACCCCAGCAATTAAAACCATACAACACAATGCCATGTAGGGCTTTGTAGGTCATCACAAACACTTTAAATTGTGTCCGGAAACTAATTGGCAACCAATGCAGGTTGTGGAGTGTTGACCTGTGTTTGGATTAAATACCTGTGTTTGGATTACAGTTTTTGTTTGATTTCCTACAATAATTGGATTAGGACAAAGAAGAGCCTGAAGTACATACATCTTTACACCTATATTTGGATTAAAAATATTTGACGATATGATGACAAGAAAGATACCACTATATTATGACAGCAGAAGCTACGCCATCTTCTCATACTTCAACTCCGAAATGACGGATACAACAACGCTGATTGATAAAACTAATGATTTGGATATATGTATTGTGTTGTATATATGGAGATAAAAAATTTAAAAAATGATTTACATGGGGCTACCTTTTAAGAGTGTTCGGAAATTTCAGATCGTGCAGAATGCAGCTGCGAGAGCAATCATGGGCTTTCCCAAATATGCCCATGTTACTCCAACACTCCGCAGTCTGCATTGGTTGCCGATCAGTTTCCGGTCACAATTCAAAGTGTTGGTCATTATCTATAAAGCCCTTCATGGAACCGGACCAGGGTATCTCCGGGACCGCCTTCTGCCGCAAAAATCCCAGCGACCGGTTAGGTCCAACAGAGTTGGTCTCCTCCGGGTCCCGTCAACTAAACAATGTCATTTGGCGGGACCCAGGGGAAGAGCCTTCTCTGTGGTGGCTCCGACCCTCTGGAATCAGCTCCCTCCAGAGATTAGAATTGCCCCCACCCTTCTTGCCTTTCATAAACTCCTTAAAACCCACCTCTTCTGTCAAGCGTGGGGGAACTGAAACATCTCCCCCTGTCTATGTAGTTTTCTGTGTACGATGATGACTGTATGTATGCTTTTATATATTGGGGTTTCTTGTTTTTTAGACTTTTTAAAATGTATTATTGTTATTTTAGATTCCAACTATTAGATTTGTTATTATATATTGTTTTTATCATTGCTGTAAGCTGCCCCGAGTCTATGGAGAGGGGCGGCATACAAATCTAATTAATAATAATAATAATAATAATAATAATAATAATAATAATAATAATAATAATAATAATAATAATAATAATATAAAAAAATAAAAATATTCTGTGTCTTCCTTCTCTTTAATTTTAAGTGTTAGTATATCCATTTCCATATATTTTAGCATTTATTTTATTATCTTCTCTTCTGTAGGAATCACTACTTTTTCCAATGCTGTGCAAATACAACATTGTATTTGCCAAAGACAGGCTACAAAAATGGTGGAAAGTCTTAAGCATAAAACTTATCAGGAAAGACTTCATGAACTCAATCTGTAAAGTCTGGAGGACAGAAGGGAAAGGGGGGACATGATCGAAACATTTAAATATGTTAAAGAGTTAAATAAGGTTCAGGAGGGAAGCGTTTTTAATAGGAAAGTGAACACAAGAACAATCTGAGGTTAGTTGGGGGAAAGATCAGAAGCAACGTGAGAACAAACTTCCAGCAGACGTGGTTGGTAAATCCACAGTAACTGAATTTAAACATGCCTGGGATAAACATATATCCATCCTAAGATAAAATACAGGAAATAGTCTAAGGGCAGACTCGATGGACCAGGAGGTCTTTTTCTGCTGTCAATTTTCTATGTTTCTTTGTTTCTAAATACAAATCTAGCCGCTGTTAACACATGTATTATTAGATTAGAATTAGTATTATTCCCTGAAAATAAGACCCTGTATTATATTTTTGGACCCTTAAAATATGGCCTTTGCCTTATGATTGGGTGCAGACATTCCCCCGCTCCTAGTGGGTCGCTTCGGGGTTCTCCAAATCAGAAGGCACAGACGTGAATTTGTTCAAGGTGAGAGGACCCTGACTAAGATCAGGGGAGCTCCTTTTATAGTTTACAGACAATTAGAGGACAGGATACATGTGACAAGCCAGGTCCAATACAAAATGATTGCACAATACTGCAGAAAAGTTAATCCAATTGGAAAGGTACAATTCAACAAGGTAAGTGAGGTAGTGAAGTGAGGAATTCGCTGAACCATGCCTTTTGTGGGATGTGCTTAGGTCAGGGAAGGAAGACACGAGGGTTTGGACTTTAGCATAGGTTAAACCTGAGTACGGCCCTTCAGCTATACACAGGTATTTCCATCTGCTGAAAGTCAAACAGGGGACAACACATACGTGTCTTACAGCAGTAGCTTGGACACCATGTTGCAACAATTGGGGGGGTCTTATTATTTTCGGGGTGCAGGAGGCAGGCCAGCCCATGAGTCATGAATCTTACTGGAGTCTTGCAACTCCTGGCATCCCTCAGCCAGTCTGTATTTTTTATTATTTTATTTTATTTTATTTTATTTTATTTCATTTCATTTCATTTATTTTATTTTATTTCATTTCATTTCATTTCATTTCATTTATTTCATTTTATTTTATTTTATTTTATTTTATTTATTTTATTTTATTTTATTTTATTTTATTTTATTTTATTTTATTTTATTTTATGTTATGTTATGTTGTTATATTTTATTTTATTTTATTTATTATTTTATTTTATTTTATTTCATTTCATTTATTTTATTTTATTTTATTTCATTTCATTTCATTTATTTCATTTCATTTCATTTCATTTCATTTTATTTTATTTTATTTTATTTTATTTATTTTTATTTTATTTTATGTTATGTTGCTATATTTTATTTTATTTTATTTTATTTTATTTATTTTATTATTTTATTTTATTTTATTTTATTTTATTTTATTTATTTTTATTTTATTTTATTTTATGTTATGTTGTTATATTTTATTTTATTTTATTTTATTTTATTTATTTTATTATTTTATTTTATTTTATTATTTTATTTTATTTTATTATTTTATTTTATTTTATTTTATTTTATTTTATTTATTATTTTATTTTATTTTATTTATTATTTTATTTTATTTTATTTTATTTTATTTTATTTTATTTTATTTTATTTTATTTTATTTTATTTTATTTTATTTTATTTTATTTTATTTTATTTTATTTTATTTTATTTTATTTTATTTTATTTTATTTTATTTTATTTTATTTTATTTTATTTTATTTTATTTTATTTTATTTTATTTTATTTTATTTTATTTTATTTTATCTTATTTATTGCATTTATATGCCGTTCACTTCGAAATGGACTCTGAGCAGCTAACAACGGTTATAAATCCAATACAAGTAAAAAAGAGTAAAAACATCACTAAAATTTGAGGGAGAAAAAGAAAGACTTCTCTGCTGCTTCTGCTTTTGGGTGCATGGAAGGAAAGGAGAAGGAGCCTTTCTTTCTCTTCCCCAAACGGCTCTGCGGCTTCCAAACCCCACCCAGGGCAGTGACTCCACTGCAAGTGTGCTTCCTGCTCTAGGGAGGGGTAGGCAAAGTTGGCATTTCTATGACATTTTTATTTATTTATTTGTTTGTTTGTTTGTTTGTTTGTTTATTTATTTTGTCCAATACACAATGAGAGTTTTATATATATTTGTTTTCGTAGATTTTCATGGGTACAGGTATGACGGTCTTGGTATATTTGGGTTTCTTCCGTGTAGGATTTGGAAATTTCTGGTGACATACATAGTAAAATACATGATGAAGGTTATAGAGGAGATACTCATAGTAAAATATATCTATGAAAGAACAGAATAGAAAAGAAGATATAGCAATAGAACATATCAATGAAAGAATAGAAGAAGAGATATAGGAATAGAAGAAAGGTATAAGAGATATAGGAGAGCAATAGGACTCTGGTAATGAGTTCCACGCTGCGACAACTCGGTTACTGAAGTCATATTTTTTACAGTCAAATTTGGAGCAGTTAATATTAAGTTTAAATCTGTTGTGTGCTCTTGTGTTGTTGTGGTTGAAGCTGAAGTAGTCGCCGACAAGCAGGACATTACAGCATATGATCTTGTGGACAATACTTAGATCATGTTTAAGGCATCTTAGTTCTAGGATTTCTAGGCCCAGGATTGAAAGTCTAGTCTCGTAGGGTATTCTGTTTCGAGTGGAGGAGTGAAGGACTCTTCTGGTGAAGTATCTTTGGACATTTTCAAGGGTGTTAATGTCTGAGATGCGATATGGGTTCCAAAGAGATGAGCTGTATTCGAGGATGGGTCTGGCAAAAGTTTTGTAAGCTCTGGACTTCATCTCCCAGAATTCCTGAGCTAGCGTCATTGGCTCAGGAATTCTGGGAGTGGAGGTCCACAAGTCCTAGAAGAGCCAATTTTGCCTACCCCTGCTCTAGGGTGACCATCATTGGAGGCCTCCTTTTCCACGCAGCTGAGCTTGGCCTGCAGGTGGCAATTAAACCTCTCAGGCGGGGGGGCAGAGGAGTGCATGTAAGACGCAGCACCAGGACAAGGAACCTTTTGGCTGCATGAAATAAATCTTCCCTTCCTTCAAACTCTGCCAGAAATTAGCCTTCATGAGACTCATTGCACCTGGCGCAGCCTCTTGAAGCGAAACGGGGGGGGGGGATATTTCTCTCAGGCAGCAGCATACAGTCAAAAGGTTCCTTGTCCTGGTGCTGCATCTCCCGTGCACTCCCTCTACCCGGCCACCCGAATGGTTTGCTCCGTAGGCTGCTTCTGCTGCTGTGCCTGGCTAGAAACTTCGTTCCAGAGCCAGAGGTCGGGGTGGGAGCAGAGAATCTTCCTCGCATCTTCTGAACAGCTGGTGAAACCCAGCAGACCCCAACACCGTGGCTTGAATCTCCACCGCAGCAGGTTCAAAGTCACCATTTGTGTGTTTCCAGCACCTTCTGTTACACGGTCAGTTCAACATTACCATCATCACTGACAAAAACAATGATACAGAGCCAACGAGATTTTGATATGCTGGATTTCGCATCAGAATACAGTGATCCCTCGTTTATCCCAGCGAATCCCAGCGGCCGATTAGGTCCCACAGAGTTGGCCTTCTCCGGGTCCCGTCGACTAAACAATGTCGTCTGGTGGGACGAGCTGGGGAAGAGCCTTCTCTGTGGCAGCCCCAGCCCTCTGGAATCAACTCCCCCCGGAGATTAGAATTGCCCCCGCCCTCTTTGCCTTTTGTAAGTTATTGAAAGCTCATCTTTGTAGCCAGGCATGGGGAAACTGACATATCCCCCAACTATCTTGGTTTGTGTATGGTTTGAATGGATTGTGTGATTATTTTACTATAAGGGTTTTCCAATTGTTTTTTAAATATTGGATTTGTAGACTGTTTATTATTGTTGTGAGCCACCACAATTCTTCAGAAAGGGGTAGCATACAAATCTAATAAATTATTATTATTATTATTATTATTATCATTATCATTATCATTATCATTATCATTATCATTATCATTATCATTATCATTATCATTATCATTATCATTATCATTATCATTATCATTATCATTATCATTATCATTATCATCATCATCATCATCATCATCATCATCATCATCGTGGGTGTTAGTTTCCAGGACTACCCGCAATAAAGCGACCAGTTAGGTCCCACAGAGTTGGCCTTCTCCGGGTCCCGTCAACTAAACAATGTCGGTTGGCGGGGCCCAGGGGAGAGCCTTCTCTGTGGCGGCCCCGACCCTCTGGAACCAACTCCCCCCAGAGATTAGAATAGCCCCCACCCTCCTTGCCTTTCGTAAGCTCCTCAAAACCTACCTCTGCCGTCAGGCATGGGGGAATTAAGATAATCTTTCCCCCTAGGCTTCTACAATTTATGCATGGTATGTTTGTATGTATGATTGGTTTTATAACAAGGGTTTTTAGCTGTTGCAGTATTGGATCTTTACATTCTGTTTTTTGTCACTGTTGTTAGCTGCCCCGAATCCACGGAGAGGGGCGGCATACAAATCCAATCATTCAATCAATCAATCAATCAATCAATCAATAAAAGAAAATCAGCAAAGTAGGGACGCTATACTTAAGGCTTTATAAACCCTCCCCCACACTATTACGCTACATAAACTTTTCCTATTCCCTTAATAACCATTCCCACACTGTTCTGTGCATGTATTGTATCTTTACACTTGATATCCTGGACTTCGTATCACCATATCATAAGTCGAACAATTCCCAAGCATCTAGATTGTGCAATGTATTATTATTATTATTATTGTTGTTGTTATTATTCACCCAAACCAGTAATATACAGCAAATGAGATTGATATGCTGGATTTCATATCAGAATATCATGTCAAATACTTCTCAAGTGTCTAGGACTGTGTGATGTATTGTTGTTGTTGTTGTTATTGTTGTTGTTATTTTATTATTATGCCTACATTGTTAAGCATTTATTGTTTCTTTAATATATAAGACATACACACCCCTTTTTGTTGTTGTGTTAACGAAGAATATAATTTCCCAGTTTTGGGGCATTCTAAAGATTTGCTATATTGTCTTTTGATATGTGAAGGTAAATTATATCTAATTTCATTTTTTTTCGCAATTTCGTAAAGATTCTTAGCTTTTCTTGCTTTTCTTTGAAGATGTTTCACTTCTCATCCAAAAAACCTGGATGAAAAACTGAAGGACACTTTTAAAAAACCCAAGAAACTCCAGTTGCCTCTTGACAAAGCACTTTTGGGACAACCATGGAAGGCAGAAGCTGGTGGGAAAGTACCTGCCCCTACCAGCTTCTTGTCCAGAGACACATCAGTGACAGGAGGCGTACCTAAGGTGGCCCATGAAGGGGGATTTTTTCCATGGAGACCTCCGCCAATTCTCTCAGCGATTCAACTCAGTTGAATTAAATTCCATCGTGTTTACAAAGTCACTGTTCTTAAATCTTTAAGTCCTGTCTTAAAATTCCAAAAAGCCCAGATGAAACATCTACCAACAAGTCTATCAACTGGCCTCATCACCAATTTACAAGCCTTCAGCTCAGCAATTTTTTCACAGCCGCAAGCCTTTAAAAGGCACACCCATTTTCTTCTCTCGGCTTAGTTTCTTACTTCCACTCTTCAGAAATAAACCATCAGGGAACTCCTCCGTTTGATATCTTAGCAATCACTTGCTTCACAATCCAGTCATTTAAAATAAAACCCACAAGCATGTTTTTTTGTTTACAGTACATTGTAACTCTATCTTTTCCAAATGTCATATTACAGGGGGTGAACAAAAAAAATGGGAACACTTGACTTTTTGGCTTCATAATGTTTGAACGTGTTCAAATCAATCAAATCATGACATATTTTAATGTTTTTTTTAATTCTGTTATTTGATATGTTTCTTTAAACTACCTTTTTTTAAACAGAAATTTAAGGAAATTGAGTTTAAGTATGAGTTTAATCAGATTTGTATGCCGCCCCTCTCCGCAGACTCGGGGCGGCTCACAGCAATAGCAATACAATGTAAGACAAATCCAATATTTAAATTAATTTAAAAACACCACAAATTAAAACCAATCATTGGTTATAACCTTCTAGAAATGGCAGACCACACAGACTTTCAAAGAGGCCAAATTGTTGGTGCTTGACTGGCAGGCGCTAGTGTAACAGAAAGTGCCCGAATGTTTGGCGTTTCAAGAGGTAATGTCTCAAAAGTAATGACTGCCTTTGAAAGAGAAGGGAAAATGTCCACAGCCAAGCACAAGTCTGGTTGAAAGTCAAAGTTGTCTGAGAGAGACCGTCGGACTCTAAAGCGAATTGTTAGAGCGGATCACAAGACCACAGCTCCTAAAATCACTATAGATCTCAATAGACACATACAGAGCCCAGTTTCCACAAAAACTGTTCGAAGGGAGCTTCACAAATCTGGATTCCAAATCTGGATTTTCAAGGTGTTTCCATGTTTTTGTCCACCCCCTGTAGCCTCTCCTTTCATTTCTGGTCTCACTATTTGGCACAAAGGGAATACACCAACCTCAGTTTTCTGCTCTTCTCCAGTCTCCCTGCACAATTCTTCATATCCTCAGTTCCAGATGACTCCCAACTGCTTAGATTCCCGACCCTTTCCACGGCAGCTCTTGTTCAGGTTCCTGTGGGGTATGCCGTCCTCCAAACAGGTCCCAAACGGTGTCCCTCTTCTTCACGGCCCCTCCAGGGCAGTTCTGGGGTTGGTTCCAAAAAGACCACACAGGCGGTGATAATTCGGGTAATTCCCACGGAGAGACAAGCACTCCAAACCGAGAGAGAACTCTACGACAAGGAAGGAAATGCAAACAAAACTGAGAAGGAAGTTGCTACAGAAGGGAAAGTTTGAATCATGCAAGGGGGGAAGAAAAAAAAGTGGTGACACATGAAATTAAACTAGACTGTGTTAATAAGTTTTATCTACAATATTATTATTATTATTATTATTATTATTATTATTATTATTATTTGTTGTTGTGGTTAGCTCTGGCCCAGCTCCTGCCCCAAGGACTGTGGATGTGGGGGAGACATCCACATGCTGCAGGCCTGGTTTGCCCCCGGTGGAATCTGAAGATGAAGGCTCCTCTGACCAAGAAGACATGAGTGACAGGGAGGAGGAGAGTGTGGCAGACAGCTCAGAAGGAGATCAATTATCTCTCTCCTCCTTGGATTCAGAACAAGAGTTAATGATACAGCCACATGCATAGGCAACAACAACTAAGAGATTATTATCAAAGAAAATGAGGCCACCTGTGGTTGGGTGGGGCTGCGGTAATTAGTGAGGCTGCTATAAATAGCAGCCCGTGGGTTTGGCCATTGTGGAGGATTATCTGATCCTTGTGTTTCATGACTGCTTTACTGACTGACTTGTTGTGTGTGCTGATTTTTCCCTGCTTTGAAACTAAACCAGAGCAAAGTGTGTTTCACTTTGTGAAAGAAGGACTTTGCATTGCCTCACAGCTGCAAGCTAAGTATTACAGGACTGATAAGGGACTTGTATAAATTACCAGTTTGTTTGGAGACGAGTGCTCTTTGCTATACCAAAAGAGGGCTTAGTTTAAGTGAATTTTCATTATAAAGAACATTATTTTGAATTTTCAAACCTGTGTGTGTCTGAAATTTGTACCTGTGAATTTTTGGGAGGATTCTACCAGAGAGCCCGACAGAACAATTATTATTATTATTATTATTATTATTATTATTATTATTATTATTATTATTATTATTATTTAGATTTGTATGCCGCCCCTCTGCGAAGAGTCGGGGCGGCTCACAGCAGTGATAAAGCAGTATACAACGACAAATCTAATATTAAGTCTAAAATAACAATTTTACATTAAAAACCTAAAAAAAACCTTATATAAAAACATACACACAAACATTCCATATATAAAACTACATAGGCAAGGGGAGATGACTCACTTCCCCCATGCCTGACGGCAGAGGTTGGTTTTAAGATATTTTCCAAAGGCAAGGAGGATGGGGGCAGTCCTGATCTCCAGGGGGAGCTGGTTCCAGAGGGTTGGGGCCGCCACAGAGAAGGCTCTTCCCCTGGGTCCCGTTTCCTGAACACGAAGATGATGATTACTTTGAAAATGATGGATTTATGAGGAGAAAAGAGAGGTACGGTAAAAAGGTGGCGGCTAACAACTGCATGGAGGGAGCAATAAGGTTCTTTAAAAACAGAAAAGGAGTTGGGGTAAAGTTTAGGTATGAATAGTGGAAGAACAGAAAGAAAGAACAGAAAAAGAGAAAGAAGGAGAGGGAGAGGGAGAGGGAGAAAAGGGTGAAGTTAAAGAAATGGGGATGGAAAAATATAAATATAAAAAAAAGATGAGGATGGATAGAGTATTATTATGAATATATGAGAGACTTATTAATTTTGGTTATTCTTTCAGATCCTTCTTTATTATTATAATTCTCTTTTTGTGGTCTTTGTTTTATTTTTCAAATAAGCAATTATTTCACCTTATAAGAGAAATTTGCTGAAAGGTAAAGTCTTGTCTGAAATAAATGAGTGCACTTTTTTATGGTATTCAACAAACTTGTTGTAAACAAGGAGTATGAGAATAATATGAACTTTGATCTTAATGATTTGATTTATATAATTAACATGAATTATTATTACTAAAAATACTACATTCTAGAGAAAAGATTACAGCATTGAAGATGGAGTAATTCCTGGCATGATAATTATTGAATTAGGAATGATTGCAGTTCATGAAATAAGGTTTAAATAGAAAATTTGAAGATACATTTTATGAGAAATTGAATTATTGATCTGTTTTGAATTTTTTTTTCTTTTATAAGCTTTGAAATAATGCCTAAATGGAAACGTTTATTATGTGAAAGTTCAGTAATATATGAACTATTGATAATTAAGAAAATGTACTATTTAAATTGGAAATGATAAGAACATAATAGGTTTGATTACATGTTTATACAAAAGCAGAATAGAGGTTTTGGTTATGATAAAAGATGAGGTAAAAGAAAAAATAGAGATTGAGGAAATGATCAAAGAAGGGGTAGAAGCAGTAGGCCTAAAAATGGAAAGGAATGAGAGAAAAATAACAATTTGGGAAAGATCAGACATAACAATTAATTGAGTTTTAATTGTTGTAACATGATAATGGAAAAAATCCAAATGACTTTTTTTTTTACCAGAGGTAGTTTTGTTATGAGTGTTTTATATATGCTATATCAAATCTATTTAAGGCTTTAATTGTTTTAAATAATCAAGAATTTATATATGTTTTGTTGTAATATTGGAGGGTGTGTGTGTGTGTGTGTGTGTGTGTGTGTGTGAAATTGTTTTTGTGAAGGTGGAGAAAAAAATTAAAAATTGAATAAAAGAGGGGAAATTTTTCAAAAATGTTTACTAAACCAATTTTTTAAAAAGAAACCCAATATTGATATACCCTTTATATGCTATACTGTGTGTATAGACCAGGGGTAGGCAGAGGTTGGCTCTTCTCTGACATGTGGACTTCAACTCCCAGAATTCCTGAGCTAGCATGATTGGCTCAGGAATTCTGGGAGTTGAAGTCCACAAGTCAGAGAAGAGCTAACTTTGCCTACTCCTGGTATAGAGTGTAGCAAAACCGTCTTGCAGCAACAACAACAATAACAACAGAGTTGGAAGGGACCTTAGAGATCTTCTAGTTCAACCCCCTGCTTAGGCAGGAAACCCTACACTACTTCAGAAAGATGTTTATCCAACATATGCTTAAAAACATCCAGGGTTGGGGCATTCACAACTTCTGGAGACAAGCTGTTCTGATCAACCATTCTGACTGTCAGGAAATTTCTCCTTAGTTCTAAGTTACTTCTCTCCTTGTTTAGTTTCCACCCATTGCTTCTTGTTCTACCCTCAGGTGCTTTGGAGAATAGGTTGACTCCTTCTTTTTGTGGCAACCTCTAAGATACTGGAAGACTGCTATCATATCTCCCCTGATCCTTCTTTTCATTAAACTAGCCCAGTTGCTGCAACCGTTCTTCATATGTTTTAGCCTCCAATCCCTTAATTATCTTTGCTGCTCTTCTTTGTACTCTTTCTAGAGTCTCAATGTCCTGTTTCCATCGTGGCGACCAAAACTGAATACAGTATTCCAAGCGTGGCCTTACCAAGGCATTATAAAGTGGTATTAACACTTCACGTGATCTTGATCTCTATCCCTCTGTTAATGCAGCCTAGAACTGTTTTGGCTTTTTTGGCAGCTGCTGCACACCGCTGGCTCATATTTAAATGGTTGTCCACTAGGACTCCAAGATCCCTCTCACAGTTACTACTGTTGAGCAATGTACAACATATACTGTACCTGCGCATTTTGTTTTTCTTGCCTAAATGTAGAACTTTACTTTTTTCACCATTGAATTTCATTTTGTTAGATATAATGCCCATTGTTCAAGTTTGTCAAGATCATTCTATATTTTGCACCTGTCTTCTGGAGTGATGGCTATTCCTGCCTGTTTGGTGTCATCTGCAAATTTGATAAGTTCCCCATCTGTCCCCTCTTCCAAGTCATTGATGAAGATTTTGAAGAGTACTGGGCCTAAAACAGCACACGTTGAGGGCGGTTAGTTAACCAATTTTGAAATCATCTGGAGGTGTTGCTGTCCATCCCACATTTTTCTAGTTTATTTAGTAGTAGGTTATGGTCTACTTTGTCAAAAGCCTTACTGAAGTCCAAGTAAACCACATCCGACAGCATTCCCTGCTCCACTAATTTTGTCACTTTGTCAAAGAATGCTATACGATTAGTCTGGCATGATCTGTTTTTAACAAACCCATGTTGGCTTTTGGTTATTACTTTGTTTTCTTTTAGGCAGTGTTCCCTCTAATTTTTTTTTTGGGGGGGGCGGAAAAGTATAGTGTCTGAGCGGCAGTCCCTTCGGGACTGGGCGGCACAGAAATAACAAACAAACAAATAAATAAATAAATAAACAAACAAACAAACAAAAAACCCACCCTGTTTTGCCTCAGAGAATTTCAAAATAAAATACTGTACTGTGTGTCTATAACAGTGAGCTCATAATAGGGCAACTCTATCAATATCAAAATGCCACTTAAATAGTTGAGCTAGTTTCAAACTAGATTTTGATTTTCTTTCTCTCTTCCTTACTCCCATTATTTTCCTTTCTCTTTTCCTTCCTCTCTTTTTTCTATCTGTTTCTCTCTCTTCCTCTCTTCCTCTCTTCCTCTCTCTCTCCTTCCCTCTCACTCTTTCCCTCTCGGCTTCTGGGCAGGTTTGGAAAACTCTGAGTTGATGATGATTTTTAAGTGAGCGATTGCTCACTGCTCAGCTTAGAGGGAACTATGCTTCTAGGTGTTCATTGCCACCTGTTGTTTGATTATCTTTTCCAAAATCTTCCCTGGTATTGAAGTCAGTCTGAAAAGTCTGTAGTTTTCTGGATCTGTTTTTCCCCCCCTTTCTTGAATATGGGAACTACATTAGCTCTTTTCCAGTCCTCTGGCAAATCCCCAGTGCTCCAGGATCTTTTGAAAGATATAGTTCAGTGCTTCTGAGATCTCGTCTGCCAGTTCCTTCAGAACCTTGGGGTGTAATCCATCTGGTCCTGGTGATGTGAATTCGTCTAGGGTGGACAGGTGTTTAATTTATTGAATTTATAGGCTGCCCAACTATTGTCAGACTCTGAGGGTGTACAGCAGACAAAAACAATATACAGTAAAACAATTTTAAAAACCCTAATACTCTGGGGTATTGGGGTAATTCTCTCTGGTTATAGAGAGCCAGAGCCCCACCAGTTGACATTGTTTGGCTGACATTGAGTTGCTGGTGCAGTTCTACAGAGGAATCATTGAGTCTGTCATCTGCACTTCTGTAACTGTCTGGTTTGGTGCTGCAACCCAACAAGACCGACACAGACTTCAGAGGATAATCAGAACTGCAGAAAAAACAATTCCTGCCAACCTGCCTTCCATTGAGGACCTGTATACTGCACGAGTCAAAAAGAGTGTCGTGGAAATATTTTTTTTAATAATTTTTTTTATTAATTTTTAACAAATTTATATTACACACAACATAAAACAGTGCATAGTGAAATGTGCCCACCACCCAGACACACACACATTCCCCACCACCAAATCGGGGGTGTTCCTTGTATAGTTCACTTGACCCAAGAGCAATATATTTATTTACATATTATAGAGTGATTCCAATTTATTTCTTGTAGCTTGGTCTCGGATTCTGCTCGTCATATATCGTCTTACCTTGTCCCACCGTCCCATCAGTTGTCCCAACTCAGTTTCATTATCCGAATTTATCCTTTTATCCATTATTTCAAATTGAATATTGTCCACCATGTACCTGTACCAATTTTGCATTGTCCATTTTGTCGCATCCTTCCAACCCAAAACTATTATGGCCTGAGCGCTTTCTATTGCTGCTTTTTTTATTTCTCTAAATTCTCCCATCGCATTGCTTTTAACTACTACTGCCATTTCCTTAGTGATTGTCCATTGTATATTTAGCATTGATATCCTCTTTCACTTTTTGCCAAAATTCCTGCACTATCGGACATTCCCAAAACATATGCATAAACACTCTTTTATCTTGACACCCGTGCCAACAATTCCCCCTGACATTCTGCTGTAAGTATGTGAGTTGAACGGGAGTAAAATACCACTTATGTAATATTTTCCTTCTCATTTCCCTGATCCTTGTATTTTTAATTTTCCTTATATTTAGTAGCAGTGGAAATATTTATTGACCGCTCACATCCTGGACATAAACTCTTTCAATTCCTACCCTCAAAACATCCATACAGAGCACTGCACACCAAGACAAGTAGGCACAAGAACAGTTTTTTTCCGAAATGCCATCACTCTGCTAAACAAATAAATCCCTCAACACTGTCAACCTATTTACTAAGTCTGCACTACTATTACTACTAGTTTTTCCTCATCATTCCTATCACCCTCTCCTCCCACTTAGGAGTATATGACTGTAGCTTTTTGCTTGTATTCTTAAGATTTTTATTAATATTGATTGTTTCCTGATAGCTTATTTGACTCTTATGACAATCATTAAGTGTTGCACCTTGTGATTCTTGACAAATGTATCTTTTTCTTTTATCAACACTGAGAGCATATGCACCAAAGGCAAATTCCTTGTGTGTCCAATCACACTGTCAATAAAGAATTCTATTCAGTTCCTCACTTTCTGCTTGGACCACATGAGGGCACTATTTTTCTTTCCCTTAGCTTTGGAGCTTTCATACACCTTTTTTAACATGTTTTACGTCTTCTGAAGAGGGATTCCTCCTTTTCTCTCTGCTTTGAGGCTTTATTTTAAATAAAAATGAGCTTACTCCTCCGAGGAGCCACCGAGTGACTCATAATTTCCAGTAGCTATTTGCAGCCAAGGAAAAGAGGGAACTACCATAAGCCTTTTCGACAGGCCTGCATCGGAAAGCTGAAACTTGAACTGACCACGAGAAAAATGACAAACAGAATTGTAGGCACAAACTTGGTGCACTTTGCCTTAGAAGGGAGCAAAGTGAGTCCGAGATGGAGCTCAGAAGGAGGCCCCGCTTGGGATGGAGGGGAGAAGGTGGGCAGTGGGGGATGTTGGATAATCATTTGTCTGAAGGGGTGAAGGGTCTCCTGCCTAAGCAGGGGGTTGGACTAGAAGACCTCCAAGGTCCCTTCCAACTCTTAGATTTAGATCTAATTAATATTAGATTTGTTATTTTAGACTTTTAATTTTAGATTTGTTGCTGTATATTGTTTTATTACTGCTGTGAGCCGCCCCGAGTCTGCGGAGAGGGGTGGCATACAAATCTAATTAATAATAATAATAATAATAACAATAACAATAACAACAACAACTACTACTCTGATAGCATAGCACACCATAGCATAACATAGCGTAGCGTAACGTAGCATAGCATAGCATAGCATAGCATAGCATAGGATAATATATTATTTATATTATATTATTTTCTAAACAGCTCCTCTATGGTGATAGATCATTGAGTCTCTCATCTGCACCTCTATAGCTGTCTGGTTTGGTTCTGCAACCCAACAAGACTGACACAGACTTCAGAGGATAATCAGAACTGCAGAAAAAAAGAACAGTTTCCCCCCCCCAAATGCCATCACTCTGCTAAACAAATAATTCAGTCAACACTGCAAAACTATTTACTAAGTTTGCACTACTATTATTACTAGTTGTTTTTTTCTCACCATTCCTATCACCCTTTTCCTCCCACTTATGACTGTATGACTGTAACTTGTTGCTTGTATACTTAAGATTTTTTCCCCTTTGATAATCTTTATTGAGATTTTTAGTTAAAACAATATATAAACACGATATACAAAAATGCATGAAATATAAACAAATAAAGTAAATACTAACCACTCTGGCAACTATTTCATTTCCAGATATATTTACACTTCACAATATTACTTCTTCTAGCTTTACACACATATAAATACACTTTACTTCTCTATCCTATATCTATATTGTTTACTATTTTGAATAAATTTGTTGATTACATTTTAACAATTTCCCCGTTTATTTAACTTGTTTGTATTCTCTCTTCTAATTTCTAGCCACTTGTAAAAGTTTCCACATATGGTTTTTTAAAAGATTTTTATTAATATTGATTGTTTCCTGATAGCTTATTTGACTCTTATGACAATCATTAAGTGTTGTACCTCATGATTCTTGACAAATGTATATACTGTATTTTCTTTTATGTACTCTGAGAGCATATGAACCAAAGACAAATGCCTTGCGTGTCCAATCACACTTGGTCAATAAAGAAATCTATTCAGTTCCTCGCTTTCTGCTTGGACCACACTAAGGCACTTTTCTCTCCCTCAGCTTTGGAGCTTCAATACGCCTTTTTATTTTTATTTTTATTTATTTTATTTATTTATTAGTTCGATGTCTCTAGGACGCCCATCTCCTGAGACTCAGGGCGGCTTGGTCTGCGTCTTTTGAAGAGGGATTCCGCCTTCTCTCTCTGGGTTGAGGCTTTATTTTAAATAAAAGTGAGCAGAGTTCACTCCTCCGAGGGGCCACCCACTGACTCATAGTTTCCAACGAGTAGCTAGTACTGTTTGCAGCCAAGGAAAAAGAGGGAAGGACCGTAAGCCTTTTCGGCACGGCTGCCTCGGAAGACTGAAACTTAAACTGTAGCGCGAGAAGAACGAGAAACAGAATTGCTTGCTTGAACTGGGTGGAATTTGCCTTAGAAGGAGCCACGCAGCGCAGTGAGCCCGAGATGGGGCGCAGGAGGACGGAGGGAGGCACCGCTCGGGATGGAGGGGAGAGAGAGGGCAGCGGGGGTCTCTGGGTGCCGAAGGCAGTTGGGAGGGGCTGCCATCTTCCTGCGGAATATATATTATAATACCTATTCTATTCTTATAATGTATTATAATATGCAGTGCTCAAAAAAATGAAGGGAACATTTAAACAACACAATATAACTCCAAGTAAATCAAACTTCTATGAAATCGAACTGTCCATTTAGGAAGCAACACTGATTGATATATATAGAGACAAGAGAACAAAACAAAATAGAACAAAACAAACCTACTAAGATGGCAGGCCCCATCCACCCCGTGATGTGGCCCCCATAGATCTGACCCGCGGGGCTTCCCTGGAAATGACGAGGGGCCATCCTCCCTCCCAGACCTGAGGAGACGGAGTGAAACTGATACATTGTTCCGGAGAATGTTTTCAAAAATGTTTGAATAAGAAAAACAATATTGGATATAACCTTTATGCTGTATACTATGGGTTTTATGACCTAAACATTATTAATCTGAAACTCATTGAACAGATATTTATGTAATTTATTGAATTTTAATTTCATTACTTACTTATTTAAGTGTGCAAGTTTAGTTTCACTTCATTTCTGAAAAAAATTTTATATTTCATTTTAACGTATAAATTGTTATTGTGACAATTTGTGACAGCACAGATGATGGGAGAAACGTTGAAAGAACACGACATTCCACTCGTATGTTTGTGGATTGTCGTGCACAGGGCTAGGACAATGCAGCCAACGTACAAGCGCAAAAGCGAGACTTTGCGCCGTCTGACTCGGAGGACTTCGCCTCTTCTTGGTAGCTAGTAGTTATCTGTTTGCAAACAGAGCAAAGAGGGAACGTGGCCTTTGGGGCACGACTGCATCACTGGACTTCACTGTCTACATCAGTGTTTCCCAACCTTGGCAACTTGAAGATATTTGGACTTCAACTCCCAGAATTCCCCAGCCAGCGAAAGGTTGGGAAACACTGGTCTACATCGTACAGCGCTTTAAATTAAACCCGCCCGAGTAAAACGAGAAACAGAACTGCGCGCAAGAAGACGCTTCGCCACTTGGTGGAGTTTCAAGGGTGGAACTTTGGCCGAGAAGGATCCATGCAACGCACTGAGTCCGGTATATACAAATACAAATACAAATACATACTCTCTCTCTATATATATATATACTGTATATATACACTGCTCAAAAAATAAAGGGAACACTCAAATGACACATCCCACATCTGAATGAATGAAATATTATCATTGAATGCTTGGAGTTATATTCTGAGGTTTAAGTGTTCCCTTATTTTTTTGTGTGCAGTATATATATAGAATACTGTATATATATATATATATACACACACACACACACACACACACATACATACTATACATTCTTATAAAACTATGCTATTCTATTCTTATATATACACTATACATGCGGCTATATATTGTAACTTTATAGAGTTTGTGCCGTTTTTATACCCTCCGTGACTGAGAGGCGGCTGAGCCACACAAACGAAGCCTATTTCAGGGGTGGCGGGGATCCACCTTGGAAGGCTGCCCAGGAACCCAGCCGACTCCCGGGACCGCGCATCGCCCTCCGCTTAGGAGTGGGAGCTCTGGGCGCCGCCCTGGTGGTGGTTTTTGTTATTTTTCGTTGTGACTCTTTCTTCGGGGTGTGTGTGGGCGCCTGAATGCCAGAAGGCAACCGGGGGTTGTTCTTTTCCTTCCCCATCGCTCACGGGTATCGAGGCGCCGAGTTCCGGTCCTCAGCGAAGCGAGGGATCAGCCCTTTACCAGGGCGGCTCTCCAACACTCCTCTCGGCTCTACTCTGTACATTTTCCCGGCAGTTGATCAGAGCGGTGGCGGGGAAGAAACGGAGGCCCCTGCCTGCTTTTTAACCGCCTGCACGAGGGGAATGTGGGGGGAGGGGGGAAGCGGAGGTCCGTGAAGGCTGTTTGCATAGGGAGAGGGGAGTCCCATGGGAGGATCGCCCCTTCTTTGCCACCCGATTCTCACTGTTGCCCTCGTGTGTCCCCTTCCTCCCCTTGAAAAAACGACCTGTGTCAAGGTTAGAACAATTCATCAGTGGAACCGCCTGCCTCCAGAAATTGTGCATGCTCTAACGCTGGACGTTTTTAAGAAAATGTTGGATAGTCATCTGTCTAAAGTAGTGTAGCGTCTCCTGCCTAAGCAATGGGTTGGAGTAGAAGACCTCCAAGGTCTCTTCCAACTCTGAGAGCATAGCGGAGCAGAGCAGAGCACAAATTGGTATTGTGACAGTTTGTGACAGCACAGAAGATAGTAGAAAGGTTAAAAGAACGGGACACACCACTCTCTGGATTCTCGTGCACAGGGCTAGGACAATGCACCCAACGTACAGGTGCAAAACAATACAATACAACACAACAAATGATACATTGTTCCGGGACCCCTGGAGCCCAAAAGAGACCCATGATGGGGAAATTTTTCAAAAATGTTTGAATAAGAAAAACAATATTGGATATAACCTTCATGCTGTATTCTATGGGTTTTATGAGTCAATTTTTATTCATCTGAAACTCAGTGAACAGATATTTATGTCATTTATTGAATTTTTTTTATTTTTTTTATTTTTTTTATTTTTTTTTATTACTTAGATTTGTATGCCGCCCCTCTCCGAAGATTTGTAAAAACAAATCATAAGCAATCAGACAAATTTAAAATATTTAAATATTTAAAAACCCCATATGCTAACAGACACACACACAGACATACCATGCATAAATTAAACGTGCCCAGGGGGAGATGTTCAGTTCCCCCATGCCTGACGGCAAAGGTGGGTTTTAAGGAGTTTACGGAAGGCAGGAAGAGTAGGGGCAGTTCTAATCTCCAGGGGGAGTTGGTTCCAGAGGGCCAGTGCCGCCACAGAGAAGGCTCTTCCCCTGGGGCCCGCCAACCGACATTGCTTAGTTGACGGGACCCGGAGAAGGCCCACTCTGTGGGACCTAATCGGTCGCTGGGATTCGTGCGGCAGGAGGCGGTCTCGGAGATATTCTGGTCCGATGCCATGAAGGGCTTTAAAGGTCATAACCAACACTTTGAATTGTGACCGGAAATTGATCGGCAGCCAATGCAGACTGCGGAGTGATGGTGAAACATGGGCATACCTAGGTAGGCCCATGACTGCTCTCGCAGCTGCATTTTGCACGATCTGAAGTTTCCGAACACTTTTCAAAGGTAGCCCCATGTAGAGAGCATTACAGTAGTCGAACCTCGAGGTGATGAGGGCATGAGTGACTGTGAGCAATGAGTCCCGGTCCAGATAGGGCCGCAACTGGTGCACCAGGCGAACCTGGGCAAACGCCCCCCTCGCCACAGCTGAAAGGTGTTGTTCTAATGTGAGCTGTGGATCGAGGAGGACGCCCAAGTTGCGGACCCTCTCTGAGGGGGTCAATAATTCCCCCCCCAGGGTAATGGACGGACAGATGGAATTGTCCTTGGGAGGCAAAACCCACAGCCACTCCGTCTTATCCGGGTTGAGCTTGAGTCTGTTGACACCCATCCAGGCCCCAACAGCCTCCAGGCACCGGCACATCACTTCCACCGCTTCATTGACTGGGCATGGGGTGGAGATGTAAAGCTGGGTATCATTGGCATATTGATGATACCTCACCCCATGTCCTTGGATGATCTCGCCCAGCGGTTTCATGTAGATGTTAAATAGCAGGGGGGAGAGGACCGACCCCTGAGGCACCCCACAAGGGAGAGACCTAGGAGTCGACCTCTGTCCCCCCACTAACACCGACTTTAATTTAATTACTTACTTATTTAATTTAGTTTCATTTCATTTGTGAATACTGTATATTTTATACTTGATGTCAGCATATAAATGTAATTGTGACAGTACAAATGATGTTAGAAACATTGAAATAAGAAGGGCAAACCACTCTCTGGATTCTCGTGCACAGGGCTAGGACAATGCACCCAACGTATAAGTGCAAAACCGAGAATTTGCGCCGCCTGACTCCGAGGACTTTGCCATCCGCTTGGTAGCTAGTAGTTAGCTGTTTGCAAGCAGGGCAAAGAGGGAGCGTGGCCTTTGAGGCACGACTGTATCACTGGACTTCAGTGTCTACATCGACCGTACACCGCGTCATACCCGTGCGAGTAAAACGGGAAACAGAACCGTGTGCACGAAGACGCTTCGCCAATAGGTGGCGTTTCAAGGCTGGAAATTTGGCGGAGAAAGATCCGTGACGTGCGGTACGGTCGATTTATACACTGCTAAAAAAAAATAAAGGGAACACTCAAAGAACACATCCCAGCTCTGATTGAATGAAATACTCCCATTGAATACTTTGTTCTGTACAAAGTTGAATGTGCACAAAAGCATGTCAAATTGATTGTCAATCATTTTCCCCTCCTAAGTGGACAGTTTGATTTGACAGAGGCTTGATTTACTTGGAGTTATATTGTGTAGTTTATATAACCCTTCATTTACACACAATACAACACAATATAACACAACACAACAAAAACTAAACAAACCTTCTAAGCGGGCAGGCCACATCCACCCCATGATGTGTCTACCATAGCCGTGGGGCTTCCCTGGAAATGACGAGGGGCCATCCTCCCTCCCAGACCTGATGAGAAGGGGTGCAACTGATACCTTGTTCCGGGACCCCTGAACCCCAAAAGTGACCCATGAAGGGGATTTTTTTCAAAAATGTTTTAATAAGGAAAAAAATATTAGATATAACCCTCATGCTGTATTCTAATCTATGGGATTTATGAGTCAGGTTTTATTAATCTGAAACTCAGTGAACAGATATTTATGTCATTTATTGAATTTTAATTTAATTACTTACTTATTCAAGTGTGCAAGTTTAGTTTCATTTCATTTGTGAATATATTTGATACTTGATGTCAGCATATAAATTGTAATTGTGACAGTACAAATGATGGTAGAAACATTGCAAGAACGGGACACACCACTCTCTGGATTCTCGTGCACAGGGCTAGGACAATGCAGCCAACGTACAAGTGCAAAAGGGAGAATTTGCGCCGTCTGACTCAAAGGACTTTGTCTCTTCTTGGTAGCCAAAGCCCACTGCAACAATATAGCCAAGAAGGCTTCAAGAGTTGTTAACCTAATCCTACGTAGCTTCTGCTCTGGCAGTCTCACACTACCTACCAGAACTTACAAAACTTTTGCCAGACCCATCCTCGAATACAGCTCCTCTGTTTGGAACCCATATCGCATCTCAGACATTAACACCCTTGAAAATGTCCAAAGATACTTCACCAGAAGAGCCCTTCACTCCTCCACTCGAAACAGAATACCCTACGAAAATAGACTTTCAATCCTGGGTCTAGAAAGCCTAGAACTAAGACGCCATAAACAAGATCTAAGTATTACCCAAAAGATCATATGCTGCAACGTCCTGCCTGTCGGCGACTACTTCAGCTTCAACCACAACAACACAAGAGCACACAATAGATTTAAACTTAATATTAACCGCTCCAAACTTGACTGTAAAAAATATGACTTCAGTAACCGAGTTGTCCAAGCGTGGAACTCATTACTGGACTCCACACTGTCATCCCACAACCCCCAACACTTTAACCTTAGATTATCTATAGTTGACCTATCCAGATTCCTAAGAGGTCAGTAAGGGGCGATTACAAGTGAACTAGAGTGCCTTCCGTCCCCTGTCCTATTGCTCTCCTATATCTCCTATACCTTTCTTCTATTCCTATATCTCTTCTTCTATTCTTTCATTGATATGTTCTATTACTATACCTTCTTTTCTATTATTTCTTAGATATATTTTACTATGAGTATCTCCTCTATAACCTTCATCATGTATTTTACTATGTGTATATATATATATATATACCCACTAAAACCCTCATTGTGTATTGGACAAAATAAATAAATAAAATAAAATAAATAAACAGGGCAAAGAGGGAATGTGGCCTTTGGGGCATGACTGTATCACTGGACTGCACTGTCTACATCAGTGTTTCCCAACCTTGGCAACTTGAAGATATTTGGACTTCAACTTCCAGAATTCCCCAGCCAGTGAAGAAAAACAATATTGGATATAACCTTCATGCTGTATTCTATGGGTTTTATGAGTCAATTTTTATTCATCTGAAACTCAGTGTACAGATATTTATGTCATTTATTGAATTTTAATTTAATTACTTACTTATTTAATTATGCAAGTTTAGTTTCATTTCATTTGTGAATATATTTTATACTTGATGTCAGCATATAAATGTAATTGTGACAGTACAAATGATGTTAGAAACATTGAAATAACAAGGGCACACCACTCTCTGGATTCTCGTGCACAGGGCTAGGACAATGCACCCAATGTACAAGTGCAAAACCAAGAATTTGCGCCGCCTGACTCCGAGGACTTTGCCTTCCGCTTGGTAGCTACTAGTTAGCTGTTTGCAAGCAGGGCAAAGAGGGAGCGTGGCCTTTGGGGCACGAGTCACGACTGTATCACTGGACTTCAGTGTCTACTCTACATCGACCCTACACCGCGTCATACCCGTCCCAGTAAAACGAGAAACAGAACCGAAGACGCTTCGCCACTAGGTGGAGCTTCAAGGCTGGAAATTTGGCGGAGAAAGATCCGTGACGTGCGGTACGGTCGATGTACTGTATACACTGCTCAAAAAAATAAAGGGAACACTCAAAGAACACATCCCAGATCTGATTGAATGAAATACTCCCATTGAATACTTTGTTCTGTACAAAGTTGAATGTGCACAAAAGCATGTGAAATTGATTGTCAATAATTTTCCCCTCCTAAGTGGACAGTTTGATTTGACAGAGGCTTGATTTACTTGGAGTTATATTGTGTAGTTTATACATCCTTTCATTTACACACAACACAACAAAAACTAAACAAACCTTCTAAGCTGGCAGGCCACGTCTACCCCATGATGTATCTACCATAGTCAGATGTGACCCCCGTGGCTTCCCTGGAAATGACGAGGGGCCATCCTCCCTCCCAGACCTGAGGAGACTGAGTGCAACTGATACATTGTTGCGGGACCCCTGAAGCCCAAAAGTGACCCATGAAGGAGAATTTTTTCAAAGATGTTTGAATAAAACAAGCTGTATTCTATGGGATTTATGAGTCAGGATTTATTAATCTGGAACTCAGTGAACACATATTTATGTCATTTATTGAGTTTTAATTTACTTACTTATTTATTTAAGTGTGCAAGTTTAGTTTCATTTCATTTGTGAATATATTTGATACTTGATGTCAGCATATAAATTGTAATTGTGATAGTACAAATGATGGTAGAAGCTTTGAAAGAACGGGACACACCACTCTCTGGGTTCTCGTGCACGGGACTAGATTAGATTAGATTAGATTTATTGGATTTATATGCCGCCCCTCTCCGCAAACTCGGGGCGGCTCACAACAGTAATAAAAAACAGCACAGTACATAATACCAAATCCAATGCCCACCAATCTAATAACAATTTAAAATTAGTAATCTCATAAAAACAGTATATATAAAAAAAGGCACACAGTCAATCAATCAACAAAACAACATGGGCAAGGGGGAGGTGACGGCAGAGGTGGGTCTTAAGGAGTTTTCGAAAGGCAGGGAGGGTGGGGGCAATCCTAATCTCAGATGGGAGCTGGTTCCAGAGGGTCGGGCCCCCCACAGAGAAGGCTCTTCCCCTGGGTCCCGCCAGACGACATTGTTTAGTCGACGGGACCCGGAGAAGGCCAACTCTGTGGGACCTAACCGGTCGCTGGGATTCGTGCGGCAGGAGGCGGTCCCGAAGATATTAGGACAATGCACCCAACGTACAAGTGCAAAACCTTGAATTTGCACCGCCTGACTCCGAGGACTTCCTTGGTAGCTAGTAGTTAGCTGATTGCGACCAGTGCAAAGAGGGAACGTGGCAATTGGGGCACCACTGTATCACGGGACTTCACTGTTTACATCAGTGTTTTTCAACCAGTGTGCCGTGGCACACTAGTGTGCCGCGAGACATGGTCAGGTGTGCCGCGAAGCTCAGAGAGAGAAAGAAAACAAGAGAAAGAAAGAGCAAGAGAGAGAGAAAGAAAACAAGAGAAAGAAAGAGCAAGAGACAGAGGAACTGTGCAAGTTTAGTTTCATTTCATTTGTGAATATATTTGATACTTGATGTCAGCATATAAATCTCTGGACTCTCGTGCACAGGGCTAGGACAATGCACCCAACGTACAAGTGCAAAACCGAGAATTTGCACCGCCTGACTTCGAGGACTTCCTTGGTAGCTAGTAGTTAGCTGTTTGCGACCAGGGCAAAGAGGGAACGTGGCCTTTGGGGCACCACTGTATCACGGGACTTCACTGTTTACATCGACCGTACAGAGCGTCATACCCGTCCGAGTAAAACGAGAAACAGAACCGAAGACGCTTCGCCACTAGGTGGACGTTCAACGCTGGAACTTTGGCAGAGAAAGATCCATGAAACGCGGTGAGCCTGAGTTATACAAATACAAGCACGTAGTGTATACACTGCTCAAAAAAATAAAGGGAACACTCAAAGAACACATCCCAGATCTGATTGAATGAAATAGTCCCATTGAATACTTTGTTCTGTACAAAGTTGAATGTGCACAAAAGCATGTGAAATTGATTGTCAATCATTTTTGCTTCCTAAGTGGACAGTTTGATTTGACAGAAGCTTGATTTACTTGGAGTTATATTGTGTAGTTTATATAACCCTTCATTCACACACAATACCACACAACACAACTCAATACAATACAACACAACAAAAACTAAACAAACCTTCTAAGCTGGCAGGCTACATCGACCCCATGATGTGTCTACCATAGATGTGACCCGCGGGGATTCCCTGGAAATGACGAGGGACCATCCTCCCTCCCAGACCTGAGGAGACGGGGTGCAACTGATACATTGTTGGGGGACCCCTGAAGCCCAAATGTGACCCATGAAGGAGGATTTTTTCAAAGATCTTTGAATAACACAAACCATATTGGATATAACATTCATGCTGTATGAATCAATTTTTATTAATCTGAAACTCAGTGAACAGATATTTCTGTCATTTATTGAATTTTAATTTAATTACTTACTTATTTAAATGTGCAAGTTTAGTTTCATTTCATTTGTGAATATATTTGATACTTGATGTCAGCATTTAAATTGTAATTGTAACAGTACAAATGAAGGTAGAAGCATTGAAAGAACGGGACACACCACTCTCTGGATTCCCGTGCACAGGGCTAGGACAATGCACCCAACGTACAAGTGCAAAACCGAGAATTTGCGCCGCCTGACTCCGAGGACTTCCTTGGTAGCCCTTAGTTAGCTGTTTGCGACCAGGGCAAAGAGGGAACGTGGCCTTTGGGGCACGATTGTATCACAGGACTTCAATGTTTATATCGACCGTACAGCGCATCATACCCGTCCGAGTAAAATGAGAAACAGAAACGCGTGAACGAAGACGCTTCGCCACTAGGTGGAGTTTCAAGGCTGGAACTTTGGCGGAGAAAGATCCATGAAATGCGGTGAGCCCGAGATATACAAATACAAGCACATACTGTTGCAAAACCCTCCGACAACAGCCTGACAACACCAGCCTTGAAACGGCGCGATCAGAGAGGCTGAGGCAGTTCAGAGTCCCCATTGCGCAACCCTCCGATGGAAAATTCTGCTGCAAACAAACATATTTCGGTGTTTAAAGGCCAATTCCGGGAACTTACCAGTGAAGAGCCAAAGAACATTACAGAGCATGTTGCCTCTCGGGATCTGCCTTGTCCTGAAACAATAAAGACTAGACTGGACTAGATCAAAAGACAGGCCAGGTCGCCCATTGGAATCCATTCTGAGCTGCAACACAGAGATCAAGCACACAGTTGGTCAGTAAGCGAAAAAGTTCCAAAATCCCCATTGCAAAACCCTCCGATGACAGACCGACGACGGCAGCCGTGAAACGGTGCGGGGAGCTAAGAGAAGCCGTCCACTATTCCCATTGAAAAACCGTCCGATGACAGCCCGACGACGGCAGCCTTAAGACAGCGGGAGGAGAGAACCCGGGGCCGTTCGGAGTCTTTATTAAGCAACCCTCCGAGGGAAATTTCTACTGCAATCAAACATATTTCGGTGTTTAAAGGCCAATCCCGGGAACTTACCAGTGAAGAGCCAAAGAACATTACAGATCATTCTGCCCCTGGGGATCTGCCTTGTCCTGAAACAATAAACACTAGACTACATCAGAAGACAGGCCAGGCCGCCCATTGGAATCTATTCTGAGCTGCAAGACAAACAGAGATCAAACACACAGTTGGTCAGTAAGCGAAAAAGTTCCTAAATCCCCATTGAAAAAGCCTCCGTTGACAGCCCGACGACGGCAGCCGTGAAACGGTGTGGGGTGCTAAGCGGAAGCCCTCCAGTATCTCCATTGAAAAATCCTCCGGTTATAGCCCGACGACGACAGCCTTGAGACGACGGGAGGAGAGAAACCGCGGCCGTTCAGTCCCTATTACGCAACCCTCCAATGGAAAATTCTGCTCCAAACAAACATATTTCGGTGTTCAAAAGCCACTTCCTGGAACTTACCAAGTGAAGAGCCAAAGAACATTACAAAGCATGCTGCCTCTCGGGATCTGCCTTGTCCTGAAACAATAAAGAGTTGGAAACATTTGGAGACGTGGAAACTGTATTTAAAATAACTCTTTGTCTCGCTGTGGGAATATCCTCCTCTTTTGTTCCCGAAATGCAGGGGTCCCCAAACTTTTTACGCAGGGGGCCAGTTCACTGTCCCTCAGACTGTTGGAGGGCCGGACTATTAAAAAAAACCCTGCGGTTTTCTTAATGCCGTCACCTTGAGGGAGGAGGAGGAGGTGAAGTGGAGCAAGTCCCCAACTCCTTGCCGAGTTTTCTCTTTCTTTCTTTCTTTCTTTCTTCCTTCCTCTCCTTTTTTTTCTCTCTCTCTCTCACTCTCTCACGTTCTTTTCTCTCTCTCTCACTCACTTTCTTTGTATCTCTCTCTCTTCCTTTCTCTCTCTTGCTTTCTTTCTCTGTCCCTCTTTCTCTCTTGCTTTCTCTCTCTCTCTCTCTCTTGATTTCTTCCTCTCACTCACTCTATCTCTCCCTCTCTATCTCTCCCTTTCTTTCTTTCTTTCTTTCTTTCTTTCTCTCCCTCTCTGTCCCTCTCTCTCTTGCTTGCTTTCTCTCTCACTCTTTCTCTTGTTTTCTTTCTCCCTCTCTCTCACTCACTAACTCTTTCTCTCTCTCTTTTTCTGTCCCTCTCACTTGATTTTTTCTCTCTCACTCTCTCACTATTTCTCTCTCCCTCTCTATCTCTCTCTTTCTTTCTCTCTCTCTCTGTCCCTCTCTCTCTTGCTTTCTCTCTCTCTTTCTTTCTGTCCCTCTCACTTGATTTTTTCTCTCTCACTCTTTCTCCCTTGTTTTCCTTCTCTCTCTTGTTCTCTCTCTTGCTATCTCTATTTCTCTCCCCCCTCTGTTGCTCTTTTTCTCACTTTCTCTCTCCTTTCTTTCTATCTCTCTCTCACTGTCTGTTGGTCTCTCTCACACACTCTCTCTTTCTCTCTCTCTCTTGTTCTCTCTTTCTCTCTTCCTTACCTCTCTGCGGAGGCCGGGGGCGGGGAGGCATGGCACCGGCACATCTGCAATGGGCAGGGGCAGCCACATCTCCCTTCTCCCACTGCCTATGTCTACCACTGGCGCCTTCCGCCAAGTTGGTGGCTGGTGCTGCAGGTTTCTTGGGCGGGAGCGGCCACTTTCCTCTGGGCAGCCCATCCAGGCGGGCCGTAGAAAGTGCAATAATCTCTTTACTTTATAAGGCCGCCTGGCTTGGCTGCCCAGAGGGAGTGGCAGCTCCCACCCAAGGAACCTGCAGCGATGGCTGCCGGCGGGAGAAGGAAAGGGAGCCGCGGCCGCTCCTGCCCGCTGCGGAGGGACGGGTGCCGAGTCTCTCAGTTGTGGCCTCTCCGCCCCCATCCCCCTGCCAGCCCACAAGGGGATGGAGAGTGCACGTGCACATGCAACATTCAGAATAAGAAAAACCTTCGCCATTCAAAAAAAGAAAAACTGTAGCCGGCCTCGCACTTTCGTTGCTCCCCGAACCCAACTTCAACACCCGGCTCCATGTAAAATCTCGTGTGCTGCCGCAGGCCGGATAAATTGCCTCAGCGGGCCGCATCCGGCCCACGAGCCGTAGTTTGGGGACCGCTGCCGAAACGGATTGGAGGGAATCTCAAGGCTGGCTCCTTGTCCTTTTGTAGATTGAAAGCCCTGACATGCCCCACAAAGCCTCTTTCCAATATTCTCCTAATACTTACTTGGATGATGGAGCGCTTTTTCCCTCTTTTCTGACCCCCGGATACCAGAGTCCCAGTGGGATTCTGTACAAGGAGGCTCCACCGAGTCCCTCCCCGACCCACGCCGTTCATGCTGCAGGCAATTCCTCCGCATGGTCTCGTGCTCTGACGGGACAGCTGTCAGAGATTGAACCCCGCTTCTCTCAAGCACTCACCTCCAAACATAGGAGTCCTAGACTAGATCAGAAGACAGGCCGCCCACTGGAATCCATTCTGAGCTGCAAGACAAACAGAGATCAATTCACACAGTTGGTCAGTAAGCAAAAAACGTCCAGTACAGTGTTCCCTCGATTTTCGTGGGTCAAACTTCACAAATGGCCTATACCACGGTTTTTCAAAAAATATTGATTAAAAAATACTTTGTGGTTTTTTTCCTATACCACAGTTTTTCCCGCCCGATGACATCATACGTCATCACCAAACTAATAATTTTTGCCAATAAATAACAAAAAAAGTATTGTTAATAAATAATAATGTTTATAAATATCAGGATCACTAAGTGTCTTATTCAATTGTGACTATCAGTAATAATGGTGAGTAAATGGTTGTGAAGGGAATGGGAAATGGTAATTTAGGGGTTTAAAGTGTTAAAGGAAGGCTTGTGATACTGTTCATATCCAAAAATAGTGTTTTTACTTCCGCATCTCTACGTTGCGGAAATTCAACCTTCGCGGTCGGCCTCGGAATGCATCCCTGCGAAAATCGAGGGAACACTGTATACACTGCTCAAAAAATTAAAGGGAACACTCACAAACACATCCCAGATCTGATTGAATGAAATACTCCCATTGACTACTTTGTTCTGTAGAAAGTTGAATGTGCACAAAAGCATGTGAAATTGATTGTCAATCATTTTTCCCTCCAAAGTGGACAGTTTGATTTGACAGAAGCTTGATTTACTTGGAGTTATATTGTGTAGTTTATATACCCCTTCATTCACAGACAATACAACACAACACAACTCAATACAATACAACACAACAAAAACTAAACAGACCTTCTAAGCTGGCTGGCTACATCCACCCCATGATGTGTCTACCATACTCAGATGTGACACGCGGGGGTTCCCTGGAAATGACGGGGGACCATCCTCCCTCCAAGACCTGAGGAGACGGGGCGCAACTGATACATTGTTGCGGGACCCCTGAAGCCCAAAAGTGACCCATGAAGGAGATTTTTTTCAAAGATGTTTGAATAAGGCAAGCTGTATACTATAGGTTTATGACTCAATTTTTATTAATCTGAAACTCAGTGAACAGATATTTCTGTCATTTATTGAATTTTAATTTAATTACTTACTTATTTAAGTGTGCAAGTTTAGTTTCATTCCATTTGTGAATATATTTGATACTTGATGTCAGCATATAAATTGTAATTGTGATAGTACAAATGATGGTAGAAGCTTTGAAAGAACGGGACACACCACTCTCTGGGTTCTCGTGCACAGGACTAGGACAATGCACCCAACGTACAAGTGCAAAACCTTGAATTTGCGCCGCCTGACTCCGAGGACTTACTTGGTAACTAGGAGTTAGCTGTTTGCGACCAGTGCAAAGAGGCAACGTGCCCTTTGGGGCACCACTGTATCACGGGACTTCACTGTTTACATCGACCGTTCAGCGCGTCATACCCGTCCGAGTAAAGCGAGAAACAGAACCGCGTGCACGAAGACGCTTCGCCACTAGGTGGAGCTTCAAGGCTGGAAATTTGGCGAAGAAAGATCCGTGACGTGCGGTACGGTCGATGTACTGTATACAGTGCTCAAAAAAATAAAGGGAACACTCAAAGAACACGTCCCAAATCTGTTTGAATGAAATACTCCCATTGAATACTTTGTTCTGTAGAAAGTTGAATGTGCACAAAAGCATGTCAAATTGATTGTCAATCATTTTTGCAACTGATACATTGTTCAGGGACCCCTGAAGCCCAAAAGTGACCCCTGAAGGGGAATTTTTTCAAAAATGTTTGAATAAGGAAAGAAATATTAGATATAACCCTCATGCTGTATTCTATGGGATTTATGAGTCAGGTTTTATTAATCTGAAACTCAGTGAACAGATATTTATGTCATTTATTGAATTTTAATTTAATTACTTACTTATTTAAGTGTGCAAGTTTAGAATCATTTCATTTGTGAATATATTTGATACTTGATGACAGCATATAAATTATAATTGTGACAATACAAATGATGGTAGAAGTTTTGAAAGAACGGGACACCCCACTCTCTCGATTCTCGTGCACAGGGCTAGGACAATGCACCCAACGTACAAGTGCAAAACCGAGAATTTGCACCGCCTGACTCCGAGGACTTCCTTGGTAGGTAGTAGTTAGCTGTTTGCGACCAGGGCAAAGAGGGAACGTGGCCTTTGGGGCACCACTGTATCACGGGACTTCACTGTTTACATCGACCGTACAGAGCGTCATACCCGTCCGAGTAAAACGAGAAACAGAACCGAAGACGCTTCGCCACTAGGTGGAGGTTCAAGGCTGGAACTTTGGCGGAGAAAGATCCATGAAACGCGGTGAGCCTGAGTTATACAAATACAAGCACGTAGTGTATACACTGCTCAAAAAAATAAAGGGAACACTCAAAGAACACATCCCAGATCTGATTGAATGAAATAGTCCCATTGAATACTTTGTTCTGTACAAAGTTGAATGTGCACAAAAGCATGTGAAATTGATTGTCAATCATTTTCCCCTCCTAAGTGGACAGTTTGATTTTACAGAAGCTTGATTTACTTGGAGTTATATTGTGTAGTTTATATAACCCTTCATTCACACACAATACCACACAACACAACTCAATACAATACAACACAACAAAAACTAAACAAACCTTCTAAGCTGGCAGGCTACATCCACCCCATGATGTGTCTACCATAGATGTGACCCGCGGGGCTTCCCTGGAAATGACGAGGGGCCATCCTCCCTCCCAGACCCGAGGAGACGGGGTGCAACTGATACATTGTTGGGGGACCCCTGAAGCCCAAATGTGACCCATGAAGGAGGATTTTTTCAAAGATGTTTGAATAAGACAAACCATATTGGATATAACATTCATGCTGTATGAATCAATTTTTATTAATCTCGTGCACAGGGCTAGGACAATTCACCCAACGTACAAGTGCAAAACCGAGAATTTGCACCGCCTGACTCCAAGGACTTCCTTGGTAGGTAGTAGTTAGTTGTTTGCGACCAGTGCAAAGAGGGAATGTGGCCTTTGAGGCAAGACTGTATCACTGAACTTCACTGTCTACAGCGCGTCATACCCGTCCGAGTAAAACGAGAAACAGAATCGCGTGCACGAAGACGCTTCGCCTCTAGGTGGAGCTTCAAGGCTGGAAATTTGGCGAAGAAAGATCCGTGACGTGCGGTATGTTCGATGTATACACTGCTCAAAAAAATAAAGGGAACACTCAAAGAACACATCCCACATCTGATTGAATGAAATACTCCCATTGAATACTTTGTTCTGTAGAAAGTTGAATATGCACAAAACATGTCAAATTGATTGTCAATCATTTTTGCTTCCTATGTGGATAGTTTGATTTGACAGAAGCTTGATTTACTTGGAGTTATATTGTGTAGTTTATATAACCCTTCATATACACACAATACAACACAATATAACACAACACAACAAATACAAAACAAACCTTCTAAGCGGGCAGCCCACATCCAACCCATGATGTGTCTACCATAGATGTGACCCGCGCGGCTTCCCTGGAAATGACAAGGGGCCATCCTCCCTCCCAGACCTGAGGAGACGGGGTGCAACTGATACATTTTTCCTGGACCCCTGAAGCCCAAAAGTGACCCCTGAAGGGGAATTTTGTCAAAAATGTTTGCATAAGAAAAACAATATTGGATATAACCCTCATGCTGTATTCTATGGGTTTTATGAGTCAATTTTTATTAATCTGAAACTCAGTGAACAAATATTTCTGTCATTTATTTAATTTTAATTTAATTACTTACTTATTTAATTATGGAAGTTTACTTTCATTGCATTTGTGAATATATTTGATACTTGATGTCAGCATATAAATTGTAATTGTGACAGTAGAAATGATGGTAGAAGCATTGAAAGAACGAGACACACCACTCTCTGGATTCTCGTGCACAATGCTAGGAACGTACAAGTGCAAAACCGAGAATTTCCGCCGCCTGAGTCCGAGGACTTCATCATCCTCTTCGTAGCTAGTAGTTAGCTGTTTCCGCCCAGGGCAAAGAGGGAATGTGGCCTTTGGGGCAAGACTGTATCACTGAACTTCACTGTCTACAGCGCGTCACACCCGTCCGAGTAAAACGAGAAACAGAACCGAAGACGCGTCGCCACTAGGTGGAGCTTCAAGGCTGGAAATTTGGCGGAGAAAGATCCATGACGTGCGGTACGGTCGATGTACTGTATACACTGCTCAAAAAAATAAAGGGAACACTCAAAGAACACATCCCAGATCTGTTTGAATGAAATACTCCCATTGAATACTTTGTTCTGTAGAAAGTTGAATGTGCACAAAAGCATGTCAAATTGATTGTCAATCATTTTTGCTTCCTAAGTGGACAGTTTGATTTGACAGAAGCTTGATTTACTTGGAGTTATATTGTGTAGTTTATATAACCCTTCATTTACACACAATAGAACACAATATAACACAACACAACAAAAACTAAACAAACCTTCTAAGCGGGCAGACCACATCCAACCCATGATGTGTCTACCATAGATGTGACCCGCGGGGCTTCCCTGGAAATGACGAGGGGCCATCCTCCCTCCCAGACCCGAGGAGACGGGGTGCAACTGACACATTGTTCAGGGACCCCTGAAGCCCAAAAGTGACCCCTGAAGGGGAATTTTTTCAAAAATGTTTGAATAAGAAAAAAAAATATTAGATATAACCCTCATGCTGTATTCTATGGGATTTATGAGTCAGGCTTTATTAATCTGAAACTCAGTGAACAGATATTTATGTCATTTATTGAATTTTAATTTAATTACTTACTTATTTAAGTGTGCAAGTTTAGTTTCATTTCATTTGTGAATATATTTTATACTTGATGAGAGCATATAAATTGTAATTGTGATAGTACAAATGACGGTAGAAGCATTGAAAGAACGGGACACACCACTCTCTCGATTCTCGTGCACAGGGCTAGGACAATGCACCCAACGTACAAGTGCAAAACCGAGAATTTCCGCCGCCTGACTCCGAGGACTTCCTTGGTAGCTAGTAGTTAGCTGTTTGCGACCAGGGCAAAGAGGGAACGTGGCCTTTGGGGCAAAACTGTATCACGGGACTTCACTGTTTACATCGACCGTACAGAGCGTCATACCCGTCCGAGTAAAACGAGAAACAGAACCGAAGACGCTTCGCCACTAGGTGGACGTTCAAGGCTGGAACTTTGGCGGAGAAAGATCCATGAAACGCGGTGAGCCTGAGTTATACAAATACAAGCACGTAGTGTATACACTGCTCAAAAAAATAAAGGGAACACTCAAAGAACACATCCCACATCTGATTGAATGAAATACTCCCATTGAATACTTTGTTCTGTAGAAAGTTGAATATGTACAAAACATGTCAAATTGATTGTCAATCATTTTTGCTTCCTAAGTGGACAGTTTGATTTGACAAAAGCTTGATTTACTTGGAGTTATATTGTGTAGTTTATATACCCCTTCATTCACAGACAATACAACACAACACAACACAACTCAACACAATACAACACAACAAAAACTAAACAGACTTTCTAAGCTGGCAGGCTACATCCACCCCATGATGTATCTACCATAGTCAGATGTGACACGCGGGGCTTCCCTGGAAATGACGGGGGACCATCCTCCCTCCAAGACCTGAGGAGACGGGGCGCAACTGATACATTGTTGCGGGACCCCTGAAGCCCAAAAGTGACCCATGAAGGAGAATTTTTTCAAAGATGTTTGAATAAGGAAAAAAATATTAGATATAACCCTCATGCTGTATACTATAGGTTTATGACTCAATTTTTATTAATCTGAAACTCAGTGAACAGATATTTCTGTCATTTATTGAATTTTAATTTAATTACTTACTTATTTAAGTGTGCAAGTTTAGTTTCATTTCATTTGTGAATATATTTGATACTTGATGTCAGCATTTAAATTTTAATTGTAACAGTACAAATGAAGGTAGAAGCACTGAAAGAACGGGACACCCCACTCTCTGGATTCTCGTGCACAGGGCTAGGACAATGCACCCAACGTACAAGTGCCAAACGTTGAATTTGCACCTCCTGACTCCGAGGACTTCCTTGGTAGGTAGTAGTTAACTGTTTCCGACCAGGGCAAAGAGGGAACGTGGCCTTTAGGGCACCACTGTTTCACTGGACTTCACTGTTTACATCGACCGTACAGCGCGTCATACCCGTCCGAGTAAAACGAGAAACAGAACCGAAGACGCTTCGCCACTAGGTGGACGTTCAAGGCTGGAACTTTGGCAGAGAAAGATCCATGAAATGCGGTGAGCCTGAGTTATACAAATACAAGCACGTAGTGTATACACTGCTCAAAAAAATAAAGGGAACACTCAAAGAACACATCCCAGATCTGTTTGAATGAAATACTCCCCTTGAATACTTTGTTCTGTAGAAAGTTGAATGTGCACAAAATCATGTGAAATTGATTGTCAATCATTTTTGCTTCCTAAGTGGATAGTTTGATTTGACAGAAGCTTGATTTACTTGGAGTTATATTGTGTAGTTTATATAACCCTTCATATACACACAATAGAACACAATATAACACAACACAACAAAAACTAAACAAACCTTCTAAGCGGGCAGACCACATCCAACCCATGATGTGTCTACCATAGATGTGACCCGCGGGGCTTCCCTGGAAATGACGAGGGGCCATCCTCCCTCCCAGACCCGAGGAGACGGGGTGCAACTGATACATTGTTCAGGGACCCCTGAAGCCCAAAAGTGACCGCTGAAGGGGAATTTTTTCAAAAATGTTTGAATCAGGAAAAAAATATTAGATATAACCATCATGCTGTATTCTATGGGATTTATGAGTCAGGTTTTATTAATCTGAAACTCAGTGAACAGATATTTATGTCATTCATGAAACGCGGTGAGCCTGAGTTATACAAATACAAGCACGTAGTGTATACACTGCTCAAAAAAATAAAGGGAACACTCAAAGAACACATCCCAGATCTGATTGAATGAAATAGTCCCATTGAATATTTTGTTCTGTACAAAGTTGAATGTGCACAAAAGCATGTCAAATTGATTGTCAATCATTTTCCCCTCCTAAGTGGACAGTTTGATTTTACAGAAGCTTGATTTACTTGGAGTTATATTGTGTAGTTTATATAACCCTTCATTCACACACAATACCACACAACACAACTCCATACAATACAACACAACAAAAACTAAACAAACCTTCTAAGCTGGCAGGCTACATCCACCCCATGATGTGTCTACCATAGATGTGACCCGCGGGGCTTCCCTGGAAATGACGAGGGGCCATCCTCCCTCCCAGACCTGAGGAGACGGGGTGCAATTGATACATTGTTGGGGGACCCCTGAAGCCCAAATGTGACCCATGAAGGAGGATTTTTTCAAAGATATTTGAATAAGACAAACCATATTGGATATAACATTCATGCTGTATGAATCAATTTTTATTAATCTGAAACTCAGTGAACAGATATTTCTGTCATTTATTGAATTTTAATTTAATCACTTACTTATTTAAGTGTGCAAGTTTAGTTTCATTTCATTTGTGAATATATTTGATTCTTGATGACAGCATATAAATTATAATTGTGACAGTACAAATGATGGTAGAAGTTTTGAAAGAACGGGACACACCACTCTCTGGGTTCTCGTGCACAGGGCTAGGACAATGCACCCAACGTACAAGTGCAAAACCGAGAATTTGCACCGCCTGACTCCGAGGACTTCCTTGGTAGCCCTTAGTTAGCTGTTTGCGACCAGGGCAAAGAGGGAACGTTCAGAGTCCCCATTGCGCAACCCTCCGATGGAAAATTCTGCTGCAAACAAACATATTTCGGAGTTTAAAGGCCAATTCCGGGAACTTACCAGTGAATAGCCAAAGAACATTACAGAGCATGTTGCCTCTCGGGATCTGCCTTGTCCTGAAACAATAAAGACTAGACTGGACTAGATCAAAAGACAGGCCAGGCCGCCCATTGGAATCCATTCTGAGCTGCAACACAGAGATCAAGCACACAGTTGGTCAGTAAGCGAAAAAGTTCCAAAATCCCCATTGCAAAACCCTCCGATGACAGACCGACGACGGCAGCCATGAAACGGTGCGGGGAGCTAAGAGAAGCCGTCCACTATTCCCATTGCAAAACCCTCCGATGACAGACCGACGACGGCAGCCTTAAGACAGCGGGAGGAGAGAACCCGCGGCCGTTCGGAGTCTTTATTAAGCAACCCTCCGAGGGAAATTTCTACTGCAATCAAACATATTTCGGTGTTTAAAGGCCAATTCCGGGAACTTACCAGTGAAGAGCCAAAGAACATTACAGATCATTCTGCCCCTGGGGATCTGCCTTGTCCTGAAACAATAAACACTAGACTACATCAGAAGACAGGCCAGGCCGCCCATTGGAATCTATTCTGAGCTGCAAGACAAACAGAGATCAAACACACAGTTGGTCAGTAAGCGAAAAAGTTCCTAAATCCCCATTGAAAAAGCCTCCGTTGACAGCCCGACGACGGCAGCCGTGAAACGGTGTGGGGTGCTAAGCGGAAGCCCTCCAGTATCTCCATTGAAAAATCCTCCGGTTATAGCCCGACGACGGCAGCCTTGAGACGACGGGAGGAGAGAAACCGCGGCCGTTCAGTCCCTATTACGTAACCCTCCAATGGAAAATTCTGCTCCAAACAAACATATTTCGGTGTTCAAAGGCCACTTCCTGGAACTTACCAAGTGAAGAGCCAAAGAACATTACAAAGCATGCTGCCTCTCGGGATCTGCCTTGTCCTGAAACAATAAAGAGTTGGAAACATTTGGAGACGTGGAAACTGTATTTAAAATAACTCTTTGTCTCGCTGTGGGAATATCCTCCTCTTTTGTTCCCGAAACGGATTGGAGGGAATCTCAGGGCTGGCTCCTTGCCCTTTGGTAGATTGAAAGCCCTGACATGCCCCACAAAGCCTCTTTCCAATATTCTCCTAATACTTACTTGGATGATGGAGCGCTTTTTCCCTCTTTTCTGACACCCCTGATACCAGAGTCCCAGCGGGATTCTGTACAAGGAGCCTCCACCGAGTCCCTTCCCGACCCACGCCGTTCATGCTGCAGGCAATTCCTCCGCATGGTCTCGTGCTCTGACGGGACAGCTGTCAGAGATTGAACCCCGCTTCTCTCAAGCACTCACCTCCAAACATAGGAGTCCTAGACTAGATCAGAAGACGGTCCGCCCACTGGAATCCATTCTGAGCTGCAAGACAAACAGAGATCAATTCACACAGTTGGTCAGTAAGCGAAAAACGTCCAGTACAGTGTTCCCTCCATTTTCGTGGGTCAAACTTCGCAAATTGCCTATACCACGGTTTTTCAAAAAATATTGATTAAAAAATACTTTGTGTTTTTTTTCCTATACCACAGTTTTTCCTGCCCGATGACATCATACGTCATCGCCAAACTAATAATTTTTGCCAATAAATAACAAAAAAAGTATTGTTAATAAATAATTATGTTTATAAATATCAGGATCACTAAGTGTCTTATTCAATGGTGACTATCAGTAATAATGGTGAGTAAATGGTTGTGAAGGGAATGGGAACTGGTAATTTAGGGGTTTAAAGTGTTAAGGGAAGGCATGTGATACTGTTCATATCCAAAAATAGTGTTTTTGCGGTTGGTCTCGGAATGCATCCCCGCGAAAATCGAGGGAACACTGTATACACTGCTCAAAAAATTAAAGGGAACACTCATAAACACATCCCAGATCTGATTGAATGAAATACTCCCATTGAATACTTTGTTCTGTAGAAAGTTGAATGTGCACAAAAGCATGTGAAATTGAGTGTCAATCATTTTCCCCTCCTAAGTGGACAGTTTGATTTGACAGAAGCTTGATTTACTTGGAGTTATATTGTGTAGTTTATATACCCCTTCATTCACAGACAATACAACACAACACAACTCAATACAATACAATACAACACAACAAAAACTAAACAGACCTTCTAAGCTGTCAGGCTACATCCACCCCATGATGTATCTACCATAGTCAGATGTGACACGCGGGGCTTCTCTGGAAATGACGGGGGACCATCCTCCCTCCAAGACCTGAGGAGACGGGCGCAACTGATACATTGTTGCGGGACCCCTGAAGCCCAAAAGTGACCCATGAAGGAGAATTTTTTCAAACATGTTTGAATAAGGCAAGCTGTATACTATAGGTTTATGACTCAATTTTTATTAATCTGAAACTCAGTGAACAGATATTTCTGTCATTTATTGAATTTTAATTTAATCACTTACTTATTTAAGTGTGCAAGTTTAGTTTCATTTCATTTGTGAATATATTTCATACTTGATGTCAGCATATAAATTGTAATTGTGATAGTACAAATGATGGTAGAAGCTTTGAAAGAACGGGACACCCCACTCTCCCGATTCTCGTGCACAGGGCTAGGACAAGGCACCCAACGTAAAAGTGCAAAACCGAGAATTTGCATCGCCTGACTCCGAGGACTTCCTTGGTAGCTAGTAGTTAGCTGTTTGCGACCAGTGCAATGAGGGAACGTGGCCTTTGGGGCACCACTGTATCACGGGACTTCACTGTTTACATCGACCGTACAGAGCGTCATACCCGTCCGAGTAAAACGAGAAACAGAACCGAAGACGCTTCGCCACTAGGTGGAGTTTCAAGGCTGGAACTTTGGCGGAGAAAGATCCGTGACGTGCGCTACGGTCGATGTATACACTGCTCAAAAAAATAAAGGGAACACTCAAAGAACACATCCCAGATCTGATTGAATGAAATACTCCCATTGAATACTTTGTTCTGTACAAAGTTGAATATGCACAAAAGCATGTCAAATTGATTGTCAATCATTTTTGCTTCCTAAGTGGACAGTTTGATTTGACAAAAGCTTGATTTACTTGGAGTTATATTGTGTTGTATTTATATGCCTTCATTTACACACAATGCAACACAACACAATACAACACAACAAATACAAAACAAACCTTCTAAGCGGACAGGCCACATCCACCCCATGACCCGAAGAGACGGGGTGCAACTGATACATTGTTCAGGGACCCCTGAAGCCCAAAAGTGACCCCTGAAGGGGAATTTTTTCAAAAGTGTTTGAATAAGGAAAAAAATATTAGATATAACCCTCATGCTGTATTCTATGGGATTTATGAGTCAGGTTTTATTAATCTGAAACTCACTGAACAGATATTTATGTCATTTATTGAATTTTAATTTAATTACTTACTTATTTAAGTGTGCAAGTTTAGTTTCATTTCATTTGTGAATATATTTTATACTTGATGACAGCATTTAAATTATAATTGTGACAGTACAAATGATGGTAGAAGTTTTGAAAGAACGGGACACCCCACTCTCTGGATTCTCGTGCACAGGGCTAGGACAAGGCACCCAACGTACAAGTGCAAAACCGAGAATTTGCACTGCCTGACTCCGAGGAGTTCCTTGGTAGGTAGTACTGTAGTTAGCTGTTTGCGACCAGGGCAAAGAGGGAACGTGGCCTTTGGGGCACCACTGTATCACGGGACTTCACTGTTTACATCGACCGTACAGAGCGTCATACCCGTCCGAGTAAAACGAGAAACAGAACCGAAGACGCTTCTCCACTAGGTGGAGGTTCAAGGCTGGAACTTTGGCGGAGAAAGATCCATGAAACGCGGTGAGCCTGAGTTATACAAATACAAGCACGTAGTGTATACACTGCTCAAAAAAATAAAGGGAACACTCAAAGAACACATCCCACATCTGATTGAATGAAATACTCCCATTGAATACTTTGTTCTGTACAAAGTTGAATGTGCACAAAAGCATGTGAAATTGATTGTCAATCATTTTCCCCTCCTAATTGGACAGTTTGATTTTACTGAAGCTTGATTTACTTGGAGTTATATTGTGTAGTTTATATAACCCTTCATTCACACACAATACCACACAACGCAACTCAATACAATACAACACAAAAAAACTAAGGAAACCATCTAAGCGTGGCAGGCCACATCGACCCCATGATGTGTCTACCATAGATGTGACCCGCAGGGATTCCCTGGAAATGACGAGGGGCCATCCTCCCTCCCAGACCTGAGGAGACGGGGTGCAACTGATACATTGTTGGGGGACCCCTGAAGCCCAAATGTGACCCATGAAGGAGGATTTTTTCAAAGATGTTTGAATAACACAAACCATATTGGATATAACATTCATGCTGTATGAATCAATTTTTATTAATCTGAAACTCAGTGAACAGATATTTCTGTCATTTATTGAATTTTAATTTAATTACTTACTTATTTAAGTGTGCAAGTTTAGTTTCATTTCATTTGTGAATATATTTGATACTTGATGTCAGCATATAAATTATAATTGTGACAGTACAAATGATGGTAGAAGCATCACCACTCTCTGGGTTCTCGTGCACAGGACTAGGACAATTCACCCAACGTACAAGTGCAAAACTGAGAATTTGCGCCGCCTGACTCCGAGGACTTCCTTGGTAGCCCTTAGTTAGCTGTTTGCGACCAGGGCAAAGAGGGAACGTGGCCTTTGGGGCACCACTGTATCACGGGACTTCACTGTTTACAGCGCGTCCTACCCGTCCGAGTAAAACGAGAAACAGAACCGCGTGCACGAAGACGCGTCGCCACTAGGCGGAGCTTCAAGGCTGGAAATTTGGCGGAGAAAAATCCGTGACGAGCGGTACGGTCGATGTACTGTATACACTGCTCAAAAAAATAAAGGGAACACTCAAAGAACACATCCCAGATCTGATTGAATGAAATACTCCCCTTGAATACTTTGTTCTGTAGAAAGTTGAATGTGCACAAAAGCATGTCAAATTGATTGTCAATCATTTTTGCTTCCTAAGTGGACAGTATGATTTGACAGAAGCTTGATTTAGTACTTGGAGTTATATTGTGTAGTTTATATAACCCTTCATTTACACACAATAGAACACAATATAACACAACACAACAAAAACAAAACAAACCTTCTAAGCGGGCAGCAGACATTCAACCCATGATGTGTCTACCATAGATGTGACCCGCGCGGCTTCCCTGGAAATGACAAGGGGCCATCCTCCCTCCCAGACCCGAGGAGACGGGGTGCAACTGATACATTGTTCCCGGACCCCTGAAGACCAAAAGTGACCCATGAAGGAGAATTTTTTGAAAGATGTTTGAATAAGAAAAACAGTATTGGATATAACCTTCATGCTGTATTCTATGGGATTTATGAGTCAGGTTTTATTAATCTGAAACTCACTGAACAAATATTTCTGTCATTTATTTAATTTTAATTTAATTACTTACTTATTTAAGTGTGCAAGTTTAGTTTCATTTCATTTGTGAATATATTTTATACTTGATGTCAGCATATAAATTGTAATTGTGACAGTACAAATGACGGTAGAAGCATTGAAAGAACGGGACACACCACTCTCTGGGTTCTCGTGCACAGGGCAAATGACGAGGGGCCATCCTCCCTCCCAGACCCGAGGAGACGGGGTGCAACTGATACATTGTTCAGGGACCCCTGAAGCCCAAAAGTGACCCATGAAGGGGAATTTTTTCAAAAATGTTTGAATAAGGAAAAAAATATTAGATATAACCCTCATGCTGTATTCTATGGGATTTATGAGTCAGGTTTTATTAATCTGAAACTCAGTGAACAGATATTTATATCATTTATTGAATTTTAATTTAATTACTTACTTATTTAAGTGTGCAAGTTTAGTTTCATTTCATTTGTGAATATATTTGATACTTGATGACAGCATATAAATTATAATTGTGACAGTACAAATGATGGTAGAAGCATTGAAAGAACGGGACACACCACTCTCTGGGTTCTCGTGCACAGGGCTAGGACAATGCACCCAACGTACAAGTGCAAAACCGAGAATTTGCACCGCCTGACTTCGAGGACTTCCTTGCTAGGTAGTAGTTAGCTGTTTGCGACCAGGGCAAAGAGGAAACGTGGCCTTTGGGGCACCACTGTATCACGGGACTTCACTGTTTACATCGACCGTACAGAGCGTCATACCCGTCCGAGTAAAACGAGAAACAGAACCGAAGACGCTTCGCCACTAGGTGGACGTTCAAGGCTGGAACTTTGGCGGAGAAAGATCCATGAAACGCGGTGAGCCTGAGTTATACAAATACAAGCACGTAGTGTATACACTGCTCAAAAAAATAAAGGGAACACTCAAAGAACACATCCCACATCTGATTGAATGAAATACTCCCATTGAATACTTTGTTCTGTACAAAGTTGAATGTGCACAAAAGCATGTGAAATTGATTGTCAATCATTTTGCTTCCTAAGTGGACAGTTTGATTTGACAAAAGCTTGATTTACTTGGAGTTATATTGTGTAGTTTATATAACCCTTCATTCACACACAATACCACACAACACAACTCAATACAATACAACACAACAAAAACTAAACAAACCTTCTAAGCTGGCAGGCTACATCCACCCCATGATGTGTCTACCATAGATGTGACCCGCGGGGCTTCCCTGGAAATGACGGGGGACCATCCTCCCTCCCAGACCCGAGGAGACGGGGTGCAACTGATACATTGTTCAGGGACCCCTGAAGCCCAAAAGTGACCCATGAAGGGGAATTTTTTCAAAAATGTTTGAATAAGGAAAAAAATATTAGATATAACCCTCATGCTGTATACTATAGGTTTATGACTCAATTTTTATTAATCTGAAACTCAGTGAACAGATATTTCTGTCATTTATTGAATTTTAATTTAATTACTTACTTATTTAAGTGTGCAAGTTTAGTTTCATTTCATTTGTGAATATATTTGATACTTGATGTCAGCATTTAAATTTTAATTGTGACAGTACAAATGAAGGTAGAAGTTTTGAAAGAACGGGACACCCCACTCTCTGGATTCTCGTGCTCAGGGCTAGGACAATGCACCCAACGTACAAGTGCAAAACCGAGAATTTGCACCGCCTGACTCCGAGGACTTCCTTGGTAGGTAGTAGTTAGTTGTTTGCGACCAGTGCAAAGAGGGAATGTGGCCTTTGAGGCAAGATTGTATCACTGAACTTCACTGTCTACAGCGCGTCATACCCGTCCGAGTAAAACGAGAAACAGAACCGCGTGCACGAAGACGCGTCGCCACTAGGTGGAGCTTCAAGGCTGGAAATTTGGCGGAGAAAGATCCGTGACGTGCGGTATGTTCGATGGATACACTGCTCAAAAAAATAAAGGGAACACTCAAAGAACACATCCCAGATCTGATTGAATGAAATACTCCCATTGAATACTTTGTTCTGTAGAAAGTTGAATATGCACAAAACATGTCAAATTGATTGTCAATCATTTTTGCTTCCTAAGTGGACAGTTTGATTTGACAAAAGCTTGATTTACTTGGAGTTATATTGTGTAGTTTATATAACCCTTCATTTACGCACAATAGAACACAATATAAAACAACACAACAAAAACAAAACAAAGCTTCTAAGCGAGCAGGCCACATCCACCCAATGATATGTCTGCCATATATGACCCCTGAAGCCCAAAATTGACCCCTGAAGGTGAATTTTTTCAAAAATGTTTGAATAAGAAAAACAATATTGGATATAACCCTCATGCTGTATTCTATGGGATTTATGAGTCAGGATTTATTAATCTGAAACTCAGTGAACAAATATTTATGTCGTTTATTGAATTTTAATTTAATTACTTACTTATTTAAATGTGCAAGTTTAGTTTCATTTCATTTGTGAATATATTTGATACTTGATGTCAGCATATAAATTGTATTTGTGACAGTACAAATAATGGTAGAAGCATTGAAAGAACGGGGCACCCCACTCTCTGGATTCTCGTGCACAGGGCTAGGACAATGCACCCAACGTACAAGTGCAAAACCTTGAATTTTCACCGCCTGACTTCGAGGACTTCCTTGGTAGCTAGTAGTTAGCTGTTTGTGACCAGGGCAAAGAGGGAACGTGGCCTTTGGGGCAAAACTGTATCACGGGACTTCACTGTTTACATCGACCGTACAGAGCGTCATACCCGTCCGAGTAAAACGAGAAACAGAACCGAAGACGCTTCGCCACTAGGTGGACGTTCAAGGCTGGAACTTTGGCGGAGAAAGATCCATGAAACGCGGTGAGCCTGAGTTATACAAATACAAGCACGTAGTGTATACACTGCTCAAAAAAATAAAGGGAACACTCAAAGAACACATCCCACATCTGATTGAATGAAATACTCCCCTTGAATACTTTGTTCTGTAGAAAGTTGAATGTGCACTAAAGCATGTCAATCATTTTTCCCTCCTAAGTGGATAGTTTGATTTGACAGAAGCTTGATTTACTTGGAGTTATATTGTGTAGTTTATATAACCCTTCATTTACACACAATAGAACACAATATAACACAACACAACAAAAACTAAACAAACCTTCTAAGCGGGCAGCCCACATCCAACCCATGATGTGTCTACCATAGATGTGACCCGCGGGGCTTCCCTGGAAATGACGAGGGGCCATCCTCCCTCCCAGACCCGAGGAGACGGGGTGCAACTGATACATTGTTCAGGGACCCCTGAAGACCAAAAGTGACCCTGAAGGGGAATTTTGTCAAAAATGTTTGAATAAGGAAAAAAATATTAGATATAACCCTCATGCTGTATTCTATGGGATTTATGAGTCAGGTTTTATTAATCTGAAACTCAGTGAACAGATATTTATGTCATTTATTGAATTTTAATTTAATTACTTACTTATTTAAGTGTGCAAGTTTAGTTTCATTTCATTTGTGAATATATTTTATACTTGATGACAGCATATAAATTATAATTGTGACAGTACAAATGATGGTAGAAGTTTTGAAAGAACAGGACACCCCACTCTCTGGATTCTCGTGCACAGGGCTAGGACAATGCACCCAACGTACAAGTGCAAAACCGAGAATTTGCACCGCCTGACTCCGAGGACTTCCTTGGTAGGTAGTAGTTAGCTGTTTGCGACCAGGGCAAAGAGGGAACGTGGCCGTACAGAGCGTCATACCCGTCCGAGTAAAACGAGAAACAGAACCGAAGACGCTTCGCCACTAGGTGGACGTTCAAGGCTGGAACTTTGGCAGAGAAAGATCCATGAAACGCGGTGAGCCTGAGTTATACAAATACAAGCACGTAGTGTATACACTGCTCAAAAAAATAAAGGGAACACTCAAAGAACACATCCCACATCTGATTGAATGAAATACTCCCATTGAATACTTTGTTCTGTACAAAGTTGAATGTGCACAAAAGCATGTGAAATTGATTGTCAATCATTTTCCCCTCCTAAGTGGACAGTTTGATTTGACAGAAGCTTGATTTACTTGGAGTTATATTGTGTAGTTTATATACCCCTTCATTCACAGACAATACAACACAACACAACACAACTCAACACAATACAACACAACAAAAACTAAACAGACCTTCTAAGCTGGCAGGCTACATCCACCCCATGATGTATCTACCATAGTCAGATGTGACACGCGGGGCTTCCCTGGAAATGACGGGGGACCATCCTCCCTCCAAGACCTGAGGAGACGGGGCGCAACTGATACATTGTTGCGGGACCCCGGAAGCCCAAAAGTGACCCATGAAGGAGAATTTTTTCAAAGATGTTTGAATAAGGCAAGCTGTATACTATAGGTTTATGACTCAATTTTTATTAATCTGAAACTCAGTGAACAGATATTTCTGTCATTTATTGAATTTTAATTTAATTACTTACTTATTTAAGTGAATATATTTGATACTTGATGTCAGCATATAAATTGTAATTGTGATAATACAAATGATGGTAGAAGCTTTGAAAGAACGGGACACACCACTCTCTGGGTTCTCGTGCACAGGACTAGGACAATGCACCCAACGTACAAGTGCAAAACCTTGAATTTGCGCCTCCTGACTCCGAGGACTTCCTTGGTAGCTAGGAGTTAGCTGTTTGCGACCAGTGCAAAGAGGCAACGTGCCCTTTGGGGCACCACTGTATCACGGGACTTCACTGTTTACACCGATCGTTCAGCGCGTCATACCCGTCCGAGTAAAACGAGAAACAGAACCGCGTGCACGAAGACGCTTCGCCACTAGGTGGAGCTTCAAGGCTGGAAATTTGGCGGAGAAAGATCCGTGACGTTCGGTATGGTCGATGTATATATACACTGCTCAAAAAAATAAAGGGAACACTCAAAGAACACATCCCAGATCTGTTTGAATGAAATACTCCCCTTGAATACATTGTTCTGTAGAAAGTTGAATGTGCACAATAGCATGTCAAATTGATTGGCAATCATTTTTGCTTCCTATGTGTATAGTTTGATTTGACTGAAGCTTGATTTACTTGGAGTTACAGTATATTGTGTAGTTTATATAACCCTTCATATACACACAATACAACACAATATAACACAACACAACAAAAACAAAACAAACCTTCTAAGCCGGCAGCCCACATCCAACCCATGATGTGTCTACCATAGATGTGACCCGCGCGGCTTCCCTGGAAATGACGAGGGGCCATCCTCCCTCCCAGACCCGAGGAGACGGGGTGCAACTGATACATTGTTCAGGGACCCCTGAAGCCCAAAAGTGACCCCTGAAGGGGAATTTTGTCAAAAATGTTTGCATAAGAAAAACAATATTGGATATAACCCCCATGCTGTATTCTATGGGATTTATGAGTCAGGATTTATTAATCTGAAACTCAGTGAACAAATATTTATGTCGTTTATTGAATTTTAATTTAATTACTTACTTATTTAAATGTGCAAGTTTAGTTTCATTTCATTTGTGAATATATTTGATACTTAATGTCAGCATATAAATTGTATTTGTGACAGTACAAATAATGGTAGAAGCATTGAAAGAACGGGGCACACCACTCTCTGGATTCTCGTGCACAGGGCTAGGACAATGCACCCAACGTACAAGTGCCAAACGTTGAATTTGCACCGCCTGACTCCGAGGACTTCCTTGGTAGCTAGTAGTTAGCTGTTTGTGACCAGTGCAAAGAGGGAACGTGGCCTTTGGGGCACCACTGTTTCACTGGACTTCACTGTTTACATCGACCGTACAGCGCGTCATACCCGTCCGAGTAAAACGAGAAACAGAACCGAAGACGCTTCGCCACTAGGTGGACGTTCAAGGCTGGAACTTTGGCAGAGAAAGATCCATGAAACGCGGTGAGTCTGAGTTATACAAATACAAGCACATACAGTATACACTGCTCAAAAAAATAAAGGGAACACTCACAAACACATCCCAGATCTGATTGAATGAAATACTCCCATTGAATACTTTGTTCTGTAGAAAGTTGAATGTGCACAAAAGCATGTCAAATTGATTGTCAATCATTTTCCCCTCCAAAGTGGACAGTTTGATTTGACAGAAGCTTGATTTACTTGGAGTTATATTGTGTAGTTTATATAACCCTTCATATACACACAATACAACACAATATAACACAACACAACAAAAACAAAACAAACCTTCTAAGCGGGCAGCCCACATCCAACCCATGATGTGTCTACCATAGATGTGACCCGCGGGGCTTCCCTGGAAATGACGAGGGGCCATCCTCCCTCCCAGACCCGAGGAGACGGGGTGCAACTGACACATTGTTCAGGGACCCCTGAAGCCCAAAAGTGACCCCTGAAGGGGAATTTTTTCAAAAATGTTTGAATAAGGAAAAAAAATTAGATATAACCCTCATGCTGTATTCTATGGGATTTAGGAGTCAGGTTTTATTAATCTGAAACTCAGTGAACAGATATTTATGTCATTTATTGAAGTTTAATTTAATTACTTACTTATTTAAGTGTGCAAGTTTAGTTTCATTTCATTTGTGAATATATTTTATACTTGATGACAGCATATAAATTATAATTGTGACAGTACAAATGATGGTAGAAGTTTTGAAAGAACAGGACACCCCACTCTCTGGATTCTCGTGCACAGGGCTAGGACAATGCACCCAACGTACAAGTGCAAAACCGAGAATTTCCGCCGCCTGACTCCGAGGACTTCCTTGGTAGCTAGTAGTTAGCTGTTTGCGACCAGGGCAAAGAGGGAACGTGGCCTTTGGGGCAAAACTGTATCACGGGACTTCACTGTTTACATCGACCGTACAGAGCGTCATACCCGTCCGAGTAAAACGAGAAACAGAACCGAAGACGCTTCGCCACTAGGTGGACGTTCAAGGCTGGAACTTTGGCAGAGAAAGATCCATGAAACGCGGTGAGCCTGAGTTATACAAATACAAGCACGTAGTGTATACACTGCTCAAAAAAATAAAGGGAACACTCAAAGAACACATCCCAGATCTGATTGAATGAAATACTCCCATTGAATACTTTGTTCTGTACAAAGTTGAATGTGCACAAAAGCATGTGAAATTGATTGTCAATCATTTTCCTTTCCTAAGTGGACAGTTTGATTTGACAGAAGCTTGATTTACTTGGAGTTATATTGTGTAGTTTATATAACCCTTCATTCACACACAATACCACACAACACAACTCAATACAATACAACACAACAAAAACTAAACATACCTTCTAAGCTGGCAGCCCACATCCACCCCATGATGTGTCTACCATAGATGTGACCCGCGGGGCTTCCCTGGAAATGACGAGGGGCCATCCTCCCTCCCAGACCTGAGGAGACGGGGTGCAACTGATACATTGTTGCGGGACCCCTGAAGCCCAAATGTGACCCATGAAGGAGGATTTTTTTCAAAGATGTTTGAATAAGACAAACCATATTGGATATAACATTCATGCTGTATGAATCCATTTTTATTAATCTGAAATTCAGTGAACAGATATTTATGTCATTTATTGAATTTTAATTTAATTACTTACTTATTTAAGTGTGCAAGTTTAGTTTCATTTCATTTGTGAATATATTTGATACTTGACGTCAGCATTTAAATTTGTAACAGTACAAATGAAGGTAGAAGCATTGAAAGAACGGGACACACCACTCTCTGGATTCTCGTGCACAGGGCTAGGACAATGCACCCAACGTACAAGTGCAAAACCTTGAATTTGCGCCGCCTGACTCCGAGGACTTCCTTGGTAGCTAGTAGTTAGCTGTTTGCGACCAGTGCAAAGAGGGAACGTGGCCTTTAGGGCACCACTGTATCACGGGACTTCACTGTTTCCATCGACCGTACAGCGCGTCATACCCGTCCGAGTAAAACGAGAAACAGAACCGAAGACGCTTCGCCACTAGGTGGAGTTTCAAGGCTGGAACTTTGGCGGAGAAAGATCCATGACACTCGGTGAGCCTGAGATATACAAATACAAGCACATACAGTACTGTATACACTGCTCAAAAAATTACAGGGAACACTCAAAGAACACATCCCAGATCTTATTGAATGAAATACTCCCATTGAATACAGTGTTCTTTTAGTGTTCCCTTTATTTTTTTGAGCAGTGTATACAGTATGTGCTTGTATTTGTATAACTCAGGCTCACCGCGTTTCTCCGCCAAAGTTCCAGCCTTGAAACTCCACCTAGAGGCGAAGCGTCTTCGATTCTGTTTCTCGTTTTACTCGGACGGGTATGACGCGCTGTACGGTCAATATAAGCATTGAAGTCCTGTAATACATTCGTGTCCCAAAGGCCACGTTCCCACTTTGCACTGGTCGCAAACAGCTAACTAAGGGCTTCCAAGGAAGTCCTCGGAGTCAGGCCGCGCAAATTCTCGGTTTTGGGCTTGTACGTTGGGTGCATTTTCCTAACCCTGTGCACAAGAATCCAGAGAGTGGTGTGTCCCATTCTTTCAAAGCTTCTACCATCATTTGTACTATCACAATTACAATTTACAGTATATGCTGACATCGAGTATCAAATATATTCACAAATTTTTTCAAAGATGTTTGGAAAAAAACACAATATTGGCTATAACCTTCATGCTGTATACTATGGGTTTTATGAGTCAATTTTTATTAATCTGAAAATTATTGAACAGATATTTATGATATTTATTGATTTTAATTTAATTACTTACTTATTTAAGTGTGCAAGTTTAGTTTCATTGCATTTGTGAATATATTTTATACTTGATGTCAGCCTATAAATTGTAATTGTGACAGTACAAATGATGGTAGAAACATTGAAAGAACGGGACATACCATTCTCTGGGTTTTCCTGCACAGGGCTAGGACAATGCAGCCAACGTAATAGTGCAAAAGTGAGAATTTGCGGCGCCTCACTCAATGGACTTGGTTTCCTCTTGGCAGCTAGTAGCTATCTGTTTGCAGCCAGGGCAAAGAGGGGAGGTGGCCTTTCAGGCACGATTGTATCTCTGGACTGCACTGTCTACAAATCGACCATACGGCGCAGGGAACACTCCAATACTACATGTTAGAGCTGAATTAATAAAATATTCTCATTGAATACTTGGAGTTATATTCTGATGTTTAAGTGTTCCCTTATTTTTTTTTTTGAGTAGTGTATATAATATGTATGTATGTATGTATGTATGTATGTATGTATGTATGTATGTATGTATGTATGTGCGTACATAGATATATACACACACATACTATACATCATTATAATATCTATGCTATTCTATTCTTATATATACTATATACAGTATGCGGTTATATATTGTAACTTTATAAAGTTTGTGCCGTTTTTATACCCTCAGTAACTGAGGGGCGGCTGATCCACACAAACAAACAAAGCCTATTTCAGGGGTGGCGGGGATCCACCGCGGAAGAAGGGGCCCCTTGGAGGGCTGCCCAGGAACCCAGCCGACTCCCGGGACCGTGCATTGCCCTCCAGTTAGGAGTGGGAGCTCTGGGCGCTGCCCTGGTGGCAGTTTTTGTTATTTTTCATTGTGTCTCTTTCTTCGAGGTGTGTGTCGGCGCCTGAATGCTAGAAGGCAATCAGGGATTGTTCTTTTCGTTCCCCTTCACTCAGAGGGATCGAGGCGCCGAGTTCTGGTCCTCAGCGAAGCGACTAATCAGCCTCTTACCAGGGCGGCTCTCCAACACTCCTCTCGGCTCTACTCTGTACATTTTCCCAGCAGTTGATCAGAGCGTTGGCGGGGAAGAAACGGAGGCCCCTGCCTGCTTTTTAACCGCCTGCACGAGGGGGAAGTGGGTGAAACGGACAGCGTGAAGGCTGTTTGCATTGAGAGAGGGGAGTCCCATGGGAGGATCGCCCCTTCTTTGCCAGCCGATTCTCACTGTTGCCCTCCTGTGTCCCCTTCCTCCGCTTGAGAAAACGACCTCTGTCAAGGTTAGAACAATTCATCAGTGGAACAGCCTGCCTCCAGAAGTTGTGCATGCTACAAAGCTGGAAGTTTTTAAGAAGATGTTGGAAAGTCATTTGTCTAAAGTAGTGTAGCGTCTCCTGCCTAAGCAAGGGGCTAGAGTAGAAGACTTCCAAGGTCTCTTCCAATTCTGAGAGCATAGCGGAGCAGAGCAGAGCATAAATTGGTATAGTGACAGTTTGTGACAGCACAGATGATAGTAGAAACGTTGAAAGAACGGGACACACCACTCTCTGGATTCTCGTGCACAGGGCTAGGACAATGCACCCAACGTAAGTGCAAAACCGAGAATTTGCGCCGCCTGACTCCGAGGACTTCGCCTTCTCTTGGTAGCTAGTAGCTAGCTACAGTATTTGCAACCAGGGCAAAGAGGGACCATGGCCTTTGAGGCATAACAGTATCACTGGACTTCCCGGTCTACATCAGGGGTCCTCAAACTTTTTACACAGGGGGCCAGTTCACTGTCCCTCAGACTGTTGGAGGGCCAGACTATAAAAAAAAACCCTATCTCTATCTCCCAGCTGTTTCAGAAGGTGATAGCCAGCCGGCCGGCGCCCAGCAGAACACCCGTTTTTGCGATCCTGGGAGGTGGGGTTTCCCATGGATGGGAGCCTCAGGGGAATCCCAAGATCACAAAAATGAGTGCTCCGCTTGCAACAGAAGTCTGGAGGTGGGGCATCCCGCCGGCGGTTGTGGGTTCATAAGGCAAACAAAGTTCGTAAGAAGAGGCAAAAAATTCCGAACCCCGCATTTGTATCTCGAAAAGTTTGTATGACGAGGGGTTCGTATCACAAGGTACCACGGTATATGCATTTTAAAAATAGAAACACAACATACAAACATAAATTTACACACATATAAATTAAATGGTTTCAAGTTGGTCAACGTCCGTACTTTAACTTTCTTATCTATATATTATACGTTTATATATCTGTCTATATGGTCTTGTATAGAAAGCCAATTTTCATTGTGAGTTTTCCTTCCTCTTTTGCATCCATTTGTACCATATTGTCCAGATAGAATAATAATAATAGTCTGAATCTTTTTTGTTGTTCAGTTCCATGGTCCATTTCTGCACAGTCGAAAACATTTTTTTATTGTCTCTTTGTCTCCAGGCACTTTTGAGTCTTTCGCCTTTTGTGCATAGGTGATTCTAGCTGCCATCACAATATGGATGATGTCAATCAAGAGACAGGAGGCAACATTTTGTGGGAAGCCACTTCTTTTTGGAAAAAGCCTAGCATCTCCTTTTATTATCTCCCAGTCATATACCATTAGTCATCAAATTACATCTCATTGGGTATTAGAGAATGCAGGATCGTATTGGTTAGTTAATGCATGGGGGCCTTGTGCTTTACCTTATGGACAGTGAGTGATCAATTCATGTTGATCCGTTGCCTACGTGCTTTTATGGAGGTCTTTTCCAGAGCTGTTCTACAACTGATAAGGAAGCATGTCTTCCAGGGAAACGGGTGAATGTTTGGAATGTCACGTATTCAAGCAGTAAGAGTCACAAACTTAATTCTACGCAGCTTCTTCCCTAGAAACACCAATCTACTAACCCGAGCATACAAAACATTTGTCAGACCAATTCTTGAATACAGCTCACCTGTATGGAATCCACACTGCATAACAGACATTAATACAATTGAAGGAGTCAAGAAATACTTCACAAGAAGAGTCCTCCACTCCTCCTCACGCAACAAATTACCTTACTCCTCCAGACTTCAATTACTGTTTAGAAAATTTACAGCTACACCACCTCTGAACTGATTTAACTGTTGTTCATAAAATCATATATCACAATGTACTCCCTGTTAGCGACTACTTTACCTTTAATAACAACAACACAAGAGCACGCAATAGATACAAACTAAATATAAATCGTTCCAAACTAGACTTGAGAAAATATGATTTTAGTAATAGATTGGTCAACGCCTGGAATTCACTACCGGACTCTGTTGTTTCTTCCCCCAATCCCAAAATCTTCAACCTTACATTATCTACAATAGACCTCTCCCCTTTTCTAAGAGGTCTGTAATAAGTGCACCTTTGTGCCTACCGTTCCTGTCCTAATGTTTTTTCATCTTTTCTATCTCTACTTTATACTTATATTATGTTAAACATATTACAATACAATACTATATTTGTATGACAAATAAATAAACAAACAAACAAACAAACAAACAAATATGTTCTGTCGGGCTCTCTGGTAGACTCCTCCCAAAAATTCACAGGTACAAATTTCAGACACACACACGTTTGAAAATTCAAAACAATGTTCTTTATAATGAAAATTCACTTAAACCAAGCCCTCTTTTGGTATAGCAAAGAGCACTCGTCTCCAAACAAACTGGTAATTGGTACAAGTCCCTTATCAGTTCTGTCATGCTTAGCTTGCAGCTGTGAGGCAATTCACAGTCTTTCTTCTTTCACAAAGTGACACACACTTTGCTCTGGTTTAGTTTCAAAGCGGGGAAAAATCAGCACACAAAAGGTCAAAGTCAGTAAAGCAGTCACGAAACACAACGATCAGATAATCCTCCACAATGGCCAAACCCACAGGCTGCTATTTATAGCAGCCTCACTAATCACCACAGCCCCACCCAATCACAGGTGGCCTCATTTTCTTTGATAATAATCTCTCAGTTGTTGTTGCCTATGCATCTCTCTCTGCATGCGTGGCTGTATCATTAACTCTTGTTCTGAATCCAAGGAGGAGCTAGATAATTGATCTCCTTCTGAGCTGTCTGCCCCACTCTCCTCCTCCCTGTCACTCATGTCTTCTTGGTCAGAGGAGCCTTCATCATCAGATTCCACCAGAGGGGCAAAACAGGCCTGCAGCATGTGGATGTCTCCCCCACATCCACAGTCCTTGGGGCAGGAGCAGGGCCAGAGCTAACCACAACATAAACAAACAAACAAACCAATCAATCAATCAATCAATCACTCAATCAATCCATCAATCAAAACTTAATTGTTGATCTGTGCCCACAGAAAGACACCTCAGCCACGTGGTTTTCCAGCCATGGCTTTTAAGTGCTGTTCTGTCTCCAAATCTCCTCCTTTCTTTTTTATTCTTTGTTTTAAAATAATTTATAAGCATGCAACACCTCCTCCCAAGATGGATGCTTATGGAGGCGAAATATGGAAGCCAAATTTTGGTAGGCAATGAACACAACAACAGCAGCAGATTAAAAGAACAATAACAACAAAGGTTATTAAAACAAGTTGTTTGATCCACGATAAGTTTGGTAACCATGACTAGAGCCATTCCCAGGGAGAAGGCACAGAACTATAAGTTATCAGATTATTAGACACCATTTGTTCCATTAGTTCAATGTTATGAGTTGAGTTTGCTTCAAAATTAGAAATGTAAACACAACAATGTGAATGCAAAAGGGGATCTGTGCTTTGCATTCATTTGGCCATTGAAGCAATGTAATTACCTAAAGGAAAGTGGCTTAGGGTCAATCTTTTGGGACATCCAAAAATCACTGGACAACCACTAATTTGACAATTGCACGTGTAGCTAGAAAGGTTATGTAAAAATTCATACAAAGTAAAATTAAAAAGGTGTTGTTTCTGGTCATGTGGTTGGCAAGAGTAAAGATAACATTACAATAGGGATAGCATGTGTGGTTGGATATGCATACAAATCGAACATTCGGTATAGTTTAATATCATGGATAAATTTTTAACATTTGTGATAAAAGCATTTGCACTCCACAATCTTTGATAGCAATCAACTAGGCAAAATATACATGAAAATTAAGATACAAAACATAATAGTAAAGGAATTAACATTTAAACAAGCAGCTTATAAAAAGTTCTTCAGAGTTTTCTTCCAAGTCTTGTTTCTCCATCAGCTGTTTGGATTGATTAGATCGCGCTTTGTCCCCAAGTCATTTTGTGATTTTTCCAAGGAGCCTGATTCCTGTCCTTCTGAGGATTTTGAAGATTCAGGGAGAAGTTCAGAATCAGGTTTTGCAGCCTCCTTTGATGCTATGCCATCTTTATGTATTTCACACAATGAGCTGGATTCCAGACAGATCTGAAGGAGTTAAGCACAATAACATATCCTCGCCCCCATGTTAACAAAGGGACAGTTCTATGCTATTTAGAGTTAAGTAACATTTTATACAAAACTGATGGTTGTGGGTTACTAGTTTTGGCTCCAAAATGATTATTTACCTGGCTGGATGAATTTCAAATATTTAAGTGATTTTGATCAGCCATTCCTGTTTATGTGGAAGTCCTAAACATTCCCTGCTTTTTGTTTTTGTTTTTTTAAAGCAAGCTTTAAAGTCTGAATGCTTTTTAATTTTAATGTTTATTGAATTTTTTCAATTTTAAAAACAATACATAATCTTATTTACATGTGAATCAGCATTTTATTTATTTATTTATTTATTTATTTATTTATTTATTACTTAGATTTGTATGCCGCCCCTCTCCGAAGATATATACATTTTTATCTACATTGTCTTTTAATTGTCCCTGAACATATTGATGTTTTATTTCAGTGTTTGTTTTGTGTTTCTTTTTGTAGTCCATAAATACCATTTGTCCAGATTGCATAGTAATCCGAATCTTTTTGATTATTTAATTCCATGGTCAGTCTGTCCATCTCCGTGCACTTATATATTTTCTTGATAATCTCTTTGTCTTCAGGTAGTTGTGGATTTTTCCATTTCTGTGCAAATACGAATGTTGTTATTATATGCAGGATTAAATATTTAACATTTTTTGTATAAGACCCTCTCATAATACCAAGTAAAAAGAATGCTGGTGTATATTCTATTTTTATATTTGTTATTTGATACAACCAATTGCTTACTTTTTTCCAGTATTTTTTTGTCTCTGGACATGACCACCATAAATGAAAAAAGGTGCCTTGTGTTTTTTTACATTTCCAACACATTGAACTATTACTTTTATGTATTTTAGCTAATCTTTTGGGTGGAAGATGCCAACAATATAGCATTTTGTATTGATTTTCTTTGTATGTCTTATGTCTCAATGCTTTTTAATCAATAGCTTGAGCCGTGGTTTACAAAAATTAGCAAAAGAATGGATATATTAAGCCTGAACCATTATCAGTCTTTAGGGTTGAAGGTAAGTTCATAACTGCAAAAATGTAGATACAATGGTTCCTAATTGTGGCTTCACCTGTTTGAGGTGTGGCCCTTATGTAATAAAAAAATGTATCCACAGTAACATGGAAATATTTCCATGGGGCGAAAGGAGAATATTAAGTGACATCCATTTGCCATAAATTATAAAATTGTAAAAAATTATCCTTGTAGGTTTAACACTAGAATGAGGAATATTGGAGTAGAGTCCAAAATATTAGAAAGAAAAAATGAAAAAATTGTTGTGGCAAAAGTATGCAAAGTAATATTAATAGTAGTAATACTTTTGCTGTAAAGCTTGTTTTTAGTTGACACATGGAAATAATTGATTTAATAAAGAAGTTAAAAGAAGAGAAAGGAACTTACCCAATTAATGATTTTCAGCAATTTTGCTTTTAATTAAAATGAATGCTTTTCTTCTTCGCTGGTTTAAATTTTAATCCATGTGAGAATTGAAACTTCCAATCTAGTTAAAAATGTTAAGAAAATCTTTTAGCATGAGTCATTCACAAGCTTAAGCCACATGGCATTTTATAAAGAGTATGTAAATTTACATTGAATAAGCATTCCTGGGTGTTTTTCCATTGTAACTAAGTAAGCCTCTTTTAACAAAGACTACTTCTCCATATGGCCAAAGGTCCTGAGAAGTTTTATTTTAAAACTACTTGGAAAGCAAATTTTCCCTTTTTCCATGTCACATTAAAGGTATAGTAAAAAATCTTTCTTCCAAATTGTCCATCATTAATTATTTTTGTCATTTGGGATAAAACTTAGGTGACTCCAAACATGGAACTTTTCTGAGAATTAATACCTTTGCCAGGAGCACTACATTCTTCCTTACAATGTTTCTGCTTGCCACTGCTGTAAAAATTTTCTCACCTTGCCTCTTCATTGTAGCTAACAGATAGTTTTTATGACTAGGAGAACTCATATCTCTACAAATTTTAATCATTGCAGCCAATTCTGGATTCATACCTAACTCTATGATAGTTGTTCTCCATTCAGAAGTAACCTTTTCTTTAGCAAACTGAATTAATGCAATTTGTGCCTTTATCAGTTTGTGGCTTTAAAACATCTTTCAAGCGATTAATGAAAGAGTGTATGTTTTTTTTTAATTCCTGTGGTTTGCTTGCAAAAGTTTCTGCTGGCTTATCAGCAGAAGGGACTTTCTGAAATTCCTTAAAGTTATTTTCAGAAGAAACTTGCAAATTTGATGCATTTTTTTACACTTACATTAACTGCATCAATGGAAATTTCAACATTTTCTTGATCAAGATCAAAACCCTGATCTTTTTCTAATTCTTGCTCTTGCATTTTTTGAATCAGACCAGTATTTTTTGCCACTGGAGAAAACTCATGTGATGGTATTTGCAAAGTATTATAAGACTGTATGAAAGAAAGAGGAATATCTCTGCTGGGTTTTTTCTCCTGTGAGATTTGCTTTTAGTTGTTTCTCTTTAAATCCTGTGCAAACTGCATTCACTTCTGAATTAAAACAGGCTTGCAAATTTTGGGAGCTAGATTCCACTGGCAAATTGGTAGCAGGCAAAATTAGTTGAAAGGGCTGGTATTTTTTTGTCTCTCCATGCTTTCTATAGCTTTCTTGCATTTCTGCCATAATAATAAATGCTGCATAGATGTGCTTTCTGGTGTGTAAAAGTGTATTCCTATTCTAATCCAATTTTTCAGGTCCAAAGTTCCAGCCTTTGGATACCAAACAGATTAATAGGAAATTTCTGCCACCATACTTAAACTTACTTCTGTCTTATTTCCCTTCGTGATGAAAAAAACATTTTCAAAGATTTTGTACAGCTGTTTTGCATGATTCTTTTGCTCAGCTTACAGTCCATTTCCCATTACCCACCTGTAGAAGCAAAAATTTGTTTGCTGTGAGGTGCACCTGAATGCTTCTTCCACACCGGATGGATATAGGATGCACAGGGATCATGCTGGGATCACCAGATGATGTCAATCGAGAGACAGGAGGCAGCATCTTGTGGGAAGGCACTTCTATTTGGACAAAGCCTGGCATAGCATTAGTCATCAAGTTACATCTCATTGGGTATTAGAGAATACAGGATCTTATTGGTTAGTTAATGCATGAGGGCCTTGTGCTTTACCTCATGGATAGTGAATGATCAATTCATGTTGATCCATTGCCTACGTGCTTTTATGGAGGTCTTTTCCAGAGATATTCTACAACTGATAAGGAAGCATTTCTTCCAGGTGAAGGAGAGAATGTTTGGAATGTCACGTATTCAACTTAATCATTTATCTGTGCACACAGAAAGACACGTCAGCCACGTGGTTTGCCAGCCATGGCTTTTAAGTGCTTTTCTGTCTCCACAATGTAAGAATAAATATTTGACATTTTGAGGGTATATTTTCCTAATAATACCTAGTAAGAATAGTTCCGGGGTAAATTCAACCATGATTTCTGTAATTTTTTGTAACCATCTGTGAAGGTTTCTCCAATATTTTTTAGCTTCAGGACACCTCCTCCATGCATGAAAGAAGGTGCCTCTTTCCTTTTTACACTTCCAGAAAATCTGATTATAATTTGGATATATTTTAGCCAATCTATTTGGGGCCAGGTGCCACTGATAAAACATTTTATATTGATTTTCCTTGTACATGGTTGATTTGGTTAATTTAATGTTTCTATTCCAAATTTGCCCCCAGTCCACCAGTGGCCGATTTTCTTTGCCCAGGTGCTCATTGATCCTTTTACAATCTCCTCCTGTTTATCATATTCAATCATATATTTATATATTTTTATGTCAATTTTTCCTCTGGGCCTGTAAGCAATTTATCTAACTGTTGGGTTTGGGTATCTCTACCAGCTCCTTCAGAGTCTTTTTTGTATCTTTTTTGGATTTGTAGATAGATCCACCAATCTATGATAATCTTACGTGGACCTCCCTTGGTAGATAGTGGCATTTTGCATAGCTAGTCTGTATATGTTAGACCTCATCTATGTCTCATTTTATTTCATTTTTATCTTTTTGAAGTATTTTAGCTACCAACTCTGCCATTCATTCTTCTATGTCTTCTTCCTTGTTTTCTGCAATATTTTGAAATCTCAAGAAATAGGATGATTTATCCATTTCAAGATTAATTAATGAGTGTTCTAATTCCTTACAGGTTTTACTCATATTTTGGTCCATTTTCTCTATCTTTTTTCATTTTATTCTGTTTTTGTTCCAACCATCTTAATCTGTTCTTCATTTTTTTATGATACCCTGCATCATTTTCATATTATTATTTAGTCTCAAAATGTTTAATTTTAGTTCACCATGATATTCTGTTATAGCCTCCTGCAATTTTAACATTGTTTCCTAAATCATATTCAATGTTGTGTTCATGTCCTGCATTACAGCTGAACTACTCAACTAGCATTTCCTCTATTGAACATTGAGTTGCTGGGGAGGCAGTCCCTGCAGCCATTGTAGCAGTTTAATTTTTACCTCCTTTTGTCGTTGTTGTGGTAGCAGTGCTCGACATTTCTATTTTGCTTTTCTATTATATTAGAGATTCTATTCCAAATTACCCTTAAGAGGTCCTTACTATAGCTTAATTCTATATATCGTGTATTTTAGAGTAGTATTTTAACAGTTTAATTGTATTTTCTATCACACTAATATATAAAGATATACAGTCTATATATGTCTTCCTTACAAGTTACAAGTTATTAATTATTTAATATTTAATAAATATTAATTATTTAATTCAATTTAGCAGGTTAAGAACTAATAACAAATAATAAATAGCAATATATATATTTACAGCAGCACAAAGCTTACAACTTCAGCCTGATGATGGTGAATGTGATTTCACCGAAACGTCACATAGACACTCAAAATATTACGCGGGGCAAAAACCGAACTCAGAAATATATATATATATGTGTGTGTGTGTGTGTGTGTGTGTGTGTGTGTGTGTGTGTGTGTGATGGTCTTGGTATATTCGGGTTTCTTCCCATGTAGGATTTGGAAATTTCTGGCGACGTTTCGACGAGGTCCCACTCGTCATCTTCAGGCTGGTGTTTCTGTCCTTGTTCTCAGGCGAACACTGCGAGACCTGAGCTGCCTTCCTTCTATAAATACTGGTGGCTGGGTGTGGTTTGATGGCTCAGCTATTGCCTGCTGTGTAGCTTGCAAGTTCCAACTACTCAGGATATCACGCCTAATCTACAACCATTAACTAATCAGCATACCTCAGCTACATCAACGACCCCAATTGTTACCCCACAGTCTCACCAAGAAGTTTCTACACAGCAGGCAATTGCTGAGCCATCAAACCACACCCAGCCACCAGTATTTATAGAAGGAAGGCAGCTTCTGAACTCATAGGGGGCTAATTGCCATTAGCCCGGCATAACACTTTAACTTTCTTCTTCTTCCGATTTCACGTTCTCCTTTCACTCACCGCTATGCCACAATTTTGAAGCTCCTTTTTCACTGCCAGGATTTGGTCTCTAAATAACCAGCTCCCTGGCGCTGCCACGAGTTGCCTGTCTGCTCCACCACGAGCGGCAGTTCTGTCAACTCGCCCCTCCACCGCGCTGAGAGCATCCGCTGTGCCGTGAGCCTCTGCCACACCGCGAGTGGCCTGCCTGCTCCGCCATGAGTGGCAGCTCCATCGGATCGCCCCTTTACTGCGCTGCTGCACTGCTCCCCAGTGCAACCACGAGTAGTCTGTCTGCTCCGCCATGAGTGACAGCTCCATCGGTTTGCCCCTCTACCACGATGCGAGCCTTGCTGTGCCGCCAACCCACTGTGCCAGCAGCCTGCACCGCACTGACAGCCCCCACTGAGCCCCCAGCCCCCACTGTGCTGCTCCTTGGCGCTGCCACGAGTGGCCTGCCTGCTCTTCCGTAAATGGCAGCTTCGTCAGCTCACCCCTCTACGTTGCCCGCACATGCGCAGAACAAAAAAAATGGTGATTTTTACAGGAATCCTGCCAGTTTCACATGCACGCCGTGTGTACGACCAGAGGAAATGGAGTGACTCTACGAGCGCTGTTTCCGCCACTGGAACGGCATTTCTGACCGTTCCAGGTGTTGCCCATCCCTGGGGGTGGACCATGGATATTGAAAATAACCAGAGTGTTACATAAGTGGTATTTTACTCCTGTTCAACTCGCACACTTTCAGCAGAATGTCAATGGGAATTGTTGGCACGGGTGTCAAGATAAAGGAGTGTTTATGCATATGTTTTGGGAATGCCCGATAGTGCAGGAATTTTGGCAAAAAGTGAAAGAGGATATCAATAGAATGCTAAATATACAATGGACAATCACTAAGGAAATGGCAGTACTAGTTAAAAGCAATGCGATGGGAGAATTTAGAGAAATAAAAAAAGCAGCAATAGAAAGCGCTCAAGCAGTAATAGTTTTGGGTTGGAAGGATGCGACAAAATGGACAATGCAAAATTGGTATAGGTACACGGTGGACCATATTCAATTTGAAATAATGGATAAAAGGATAAATTCGGATAATGAAACTGAGTTGGGACAGCTGATGGGATGGTGGGACAAGGTAAGACGATATATGACGAGCAGAATCCGAGACCAAGCTACAAGAAATAAATTGGAATCACTCTATAATATGTAAATATATATATTGCTCTTGAGTCAAGTGGACTATACAAGGAACACCCCCAATTTGGTGGTGGGGAATGTGTGTGTGTCTGGGTGGTGGGCACATTTCACTATGCACTGTTTTATGTTGTGTGTAATATAAATTTGTTAAAAAATTAATTTAAAAAATTATTTAAGAAAATAACCAGAGTGGTCTATGTGGTGAACTTACAGGTGTGGGGATGAGGGATGAACCTTAACCTGGGGAACTGTTGGAAAAGTTAGTATCGGTTTTACTACAGTTTATGTCTCTGTCAATAAATTCTAACTTGGAAAAAGGCCAAGGTTTGGATTCTGATCTATTTATGTGATGTTTATTGAGACGCTGACATTAAATCGATCCTTATCTAATCCCACTGCCCTAGTTAGAGCACTGATTGGAGTCCTGAGTGCCAGCCACTGTTCCTAGCATTGGGCAGTGGAAAGACTCAGGTGTAATGGAGAAGAAAGTGTTAACCAAGGAACCAGCTGCGGGAGGAACTAAATTTTTCAATCCTCATCCCCTGGAGACACGGTTGAATTGGAAGCTACGGAGGGGGAGCGACCAGCCTTTTTACCCGGGAAGAGCTGACCTTCATTGGAGAAGAAGGGGGTTCGAGGCCAAGGTTTGGACTCTGATTTATTTCTTGGGTGTTTATTGGGACTTTGACACCGTGCTGATAAAAGACCAGGAGCTATAGATGTAATGACTGGGGAGGAGCTGGGAGGGAGCGCAGGAAAAGCGACGAATCCCATTAGAGGAATTTAACAAGCTAGCAACCTTATATAAGCGGGAACCACACAATTTGTGGGTGAGAGCGTTTAATGGGTTACAGAATAAAGATGTTGCGTTTTTCGTCGTGGTTCCTTCCAGTAGGCTTTCTTCTAATATTGATCCAGGAGATCCCGAAGAAACCTAGTTAATCACCAGCTGCGTCCAGACATTCAGATGTTGGAGATTCCCTAGAATTCAGCATGGGAGAGATTTAATGAGAAGGAGTGGTGTCATTTCATTTCCCCAGTTCCTCCTCTTTGGCATCTATGTTAGGTTCTGAATGATGCATAGACCTGGGCCTGGGATGAATTCCCCATGAAAACTACAGAAGATGCTTTGGATTTGTTCAACACTCAGTCCTCAGGGCTATTTGTCCAACTGGGACATTTAGGAGTAGCCAGAAGAGCAGAGAGAAATATGTGGCTATTGGGAGTCTTCTCATAATGCCTAAATCCTGGAATCCTGTGGAAGAAAATCAACTGAAGGCCAATCGTTGTGCATCAAAATGACTTACCAGCAAAGTCTAGCCATCTTCCTTGAAGGGCAAAATATACCAGGAGCCCTCCTAGAATTCCCCTTTGGGAGCAAGAAAAGGAGAAAGTAGCATGAGACATGTTCTGCCTGATGGGACACATGAGCAGCAACGAAAGACAAACAAACACACAGAGAGAGATTGGGGGTTTTCGAGACACAAAATATATTGCCTTACAAATTGGCTGAGAGCTGCAATGATGGCAGAAGAATGTCTCTTTATGATCAAAAGGTTGGCATTAGCTGCACTCGTTGGCAGGGGATGAAGTGAGCCATTTGGTTGAGCTACAACCACCAGCACTGTGGTGAACCCCGAGAAAAGGGGCAGGTGGGTGTTAAGGTCCATGGAAATAGCCCCCCATGGTTTCTCAGGCACCAGCAAGGGTTGCAGCAATCCTGGCAGGGTTCCCATGGTGGTGTTGGCCTGCCGGCAATGCACACAGGTGTTCACATACGAGTGAACATTATCTCGGATCCGAGGCCACCAAAACTTCTGAGAGACCAACTCGAAGGTCTTGAAAAACCTGAAGTGACCAGCGGCAGAATTATCATGGCACTGAGACGGAGCAGCCCTGTTGGGACATACAGTTTCCCATGGTACCGGAACAGACCTTTGGAGAACGTTCAGGGGGAGTCAGGGCTGAGCTCTTGTTTCCATTGGTCCACGACACTGTCCTGCTGTTGCATCTCCTGAATCTGCCAACGTAGATCCACAGGATCATGCGTGACACGGCAATGGATTCTGCGGGCAGAATGGTCTGCAGAGGGACCAGCTCTTTGGTGTGGAAGAACTCTGGTTTATGGGGCAGGGCATCCGCTCAGGGATTGTGACAGTTCAGCGTGTACCAGATCTGGAAATTAACCAGGTGAAAAAAGAACGACCACCGGATTTGTCGTTGGTTCCACTTTCTGGCTGTCTGCAGAAATTCCAGGTTCTGGTGATCCATTCAGACATCAACCTGGTGCCGCGCTCCTTTGAGGTGGTGCCTCCACATCTCAAAAGCAGACTTGACCCCCAACAACTCCTTCTCCCAGATGGTATAGTTCTTTTCCGAAGACGTCAGCTTTCGGGAGTGGTAAGTGAATGGGAACAAGGGGCCACTATCCTGGCAGGCCTGAAGTAGCACGATCCTGACAGTAACATTCGAGATGTCATTCTCCACAAGGAACAGGCGGTGTGGATCTTGGTGCTGCAGGATGGGTTCCTGTAGACACGGACGCCTGCTGCTCAGTCTCACCCCACTGGAAGGGCACCTTCTTCTGCAGAAGCCGAGTGAGGGGCGCAGTCAGTGTGATAAACCCCGGGGTGAAGATGTGCTAATAATTGGCAAAGCCTAACAGTCTCTGCACATCTTTCATCTGCTGCAGGTGTTTCCAGGTTTTCAGGGCCTTGACTTTGCCAGGACTCATGGCGATGCCCTCTGGAGAGATGATGTACCTCAAGAACTCAATGGTCATTTGAAAGAACTGGCACTTCTCCAGCTTCACGTACAAGTGATATTCACGCAGGCGCTGCAGAACTCAACGTAGGTGCTCTAAGTGGCTGGACTGTGTAGGGGAATAGACCAAAATGTCACCTAGGTAGAGCATGACAAGGTGGTCCAGCATATCCCAAAAAACGTCGTTCATCAGATGCTGGATGACCACCAAGGCATTGGTGAGCCCAAAGGGCATGACAGTATATTCAAAGTGCCCATACTGGGCCCCGAACGCTATCTTCCATTTGTCGCCCGTCCAAATATGCAACAAGTTTTCCCGCGCTCCGCGGATCAATCTTGGTGAAGATCTTGGCGGACTGCAGACATCCATGAGCAACGGGATCCGGAGCAATGGGTACCGATTACACAGGATGATGGCATTGAACCGCCGGTAGTTGCAACACAGTCTATGCTGACCGGTCCAGAACAGGACGCGCGCAGAGAAGGGTAAGGACAAGAGTTGGATGAACCTCTTGGCCTGATTTTTATTGACAAAGTCCTTCAGGGCCACGAGCTCAGACTCGGACATGGGATACAGATGGCCTACTGGGAGCTTGCTGTTGGGGAAGAGGTCGATGGTGCAGTCATATGGCTAGTATGGCGGCATCCGATCTGCCTCCTTCCCATCGAAGACATTGATAAATTCGGTGAGGCTGGCCGGCAAGGAGGCTTCGGGTTTGCCAGGCCCCTGAGTGGTGCAGATGAGGCTGGGAAGGCTGGGGGAGCCGGCTGGGCCATCTGGTGTTGCAAGCCTGCTACTGTTTGGGCTAGAGTTTGTAAATCCTGACACAACAGAAACTCCTCCATGGCTGCAGCAGTAGCTGTGTGTTTGTATAGGTAGAAATTATTCTGTTCTGCCTGACCGGACAGACAAGCAGCAAGGAAAGGCAAACACACACATACACACAAAGACTGGGGGTTTCCGAAACACAAAATATATTGCTTTACAAATTGGCAGAGAGCCACAAGGATGGCAGGAGAATGTCTGTTTATGACCAAAAGGTCAAGGTTATCTGCCAAGCTGATAAAAAATGTCTCACCCCCCCTCCCCAAGGTTTGAAAGAAATGTCTCCAAACTGGGCTGCAGCAAAGCTACTCACTCTATTGTTCAAGAGCGACAGTCTTTCGACAAGTGTCAAAAAACTGGGTTGTTTTCCAAAGATACAAGATGTTTGTTTAGAGACGAAACGCAAGGTCTGTTTCTTGTTCTCTGTTAACCACGAACGATAACTCCTGCAAAGAGCCTCCCACAAAACCTCCCCTTTTAAGCCTGCTGCAGCACTCTCTAATTCAGCCATCCCCAAACTACGGCCCGCGGGCCACATGCGGCCCGCTGAAGCCATTTATCTGGCCCGCGGGTCTTTTCCAAGGCCGCACTGGAAAAGCAGTGAGAACGTCCCCCTCAATCTCATCTCACCCGAGGTAAAGTAAGGCTTGCCGAAAGCCGAGCTGGGCACAACACACACACATACACGCACACACCCGCCTCCTCCTCCTCTTTGAGTTGCTAGCTCCCGTTTTCTGATTGGGGATTGAATGGGAGTCCGGGGTCGGAGGGTGGAGGCTTGTCAGGTGAGTCCTCCGCGGGGAGAGAAGAGGGAGGGTGAAAGAGGAAAAAGAGAGAGAGAGAAGTGGAGAGAAAGAAAGAGAAGGGAAAGAGAAGGGAAAAAGAGCGAGGGAAAGAAGCGGAGAGGAAGGAAGGAAGGAGGGAAGGGAGGGAGGGAAGGAAGGAAGGAAGGGGGAGAAAGAGAGGGAGAGAGAAAGAGAGGGAGAGAGAAAGAAATAAGGTATGTGTAGTATGCATAGGTATCTGTTCACAGGGTTTTTTATAGTTCAGCCCTCCAACAGTCCGAGGGACAGTGAACTGGCCCCCTATGTGAAAAGTTTGGGGACCCCTGCTCTAATTACTCCCAGCTATGCTTTAAGATCTTCTTCTGTGTCCCCTGTCCTACCATCATCCTTCACACCCAGACATTGAGGATGGGGTCATTAATCACCCCCACCTCATCTGACGCAGACGAGGCTCTAGCTGGGGGTGCCACAAGCCAAGCAGGGGCCTCCACCTCTCCAGCACCTTCAGTTTCCATCTCTCCTTTCCCTTCACTGTCTGAACCCTTCGAGGGCCACACAGGTCTCCGATGCTCCGACGGACCCAGCTCCTCCGGTTCAACATCTGTTACCAAAGGAGCTGGCCATGAGCCAAACACAACAAGGCACATCTTGAACTCCACTCTTGAGTCTCAAACCAACCCTGAAATATCTCCCAAACGGCCCTTACCTTTGCCAGAGAAAATGGAAATTCCAATCAAACAAAGTTCCCCCTTGGCCTGTGAAGAAACACCATGAGACAATTGTGACAGCTGAAACCTCCAGGATTTGAGCAAAGCTGCCCCACAAAACACCTTCCCTCAGCGGGGAGAATGAATTTTTCCCCGGGACCCAGCTGTTTCTCCAGAGCTCTCTTTGAATCCTCTGGATCAGTGGCTCCCCACCATATAAGACTCACTTATGCCGCCAGGCATAAGGGGAGTTGAGATAGCCCTTCCCCCCAGGCCATTACAAGTTATGCATGGTATGTTGTGTTTATGTTTGGTTTTATAATAGGGGTTTTTAGTTGTTTTTTATTATTGGATTGTACATGTTGTGTTTATTATTGTTGTTAGCCGTCCCGAGTCTACGGAGAGGGGCGGCATACAAATCCAATAAAAATTATTATTATTATTATTATTATTATTATTATTATTATTATTATTATTATTATTATTTCCAAGATCCAAGGAGGCTCCTATTGAAGGAGAAGCAGCTACCATGAAGCCCCCCCATACTCACCACTGATCCCAGGATTCTCAAACTGGATTTGAACTTGGGCTGCACTTTGGAATCCATCCAGATCTAGCAGAACAACAAAGGAGCCCCTTCAGACAGCTTGTCAGTATTCACAGAATATCTGTGCCAGATCGGGGCCTAGAAAGCCTCTTATACTGTTGGGGCTCAGCTACATTTGGAGGAGGGTATGGGCAGCCAAACTCCAACTTTTCTGCAAAGGTTTTCCTAAGAGATCCCTCAAAAAAGTGAATTTAAGGAAGCTGGAAGCCATTCAAGTGTCTTTTCCTCATTTGTTGTTGTTGTTGTTGTTGTTCACCAGCACTATTTTCTAGAAAGAGGAGGTGAACATTCAATATGTAAAATGTGAAATTTTTTGAAAAAGGCATGGAATTTGTGGAGGGAATTTCAAGGTCTCTTGCAGGATCCTCTGGGAAGCCCTTGGGGGAGTTAACGGGAGGAAGGAGAGCGCTTGGATTGGGGCACCTTGGGTCCAAGTCCTACATGACCCAGGGCTCCTGGGAGAATTGGGGGGCCTCCAGCTGGTTTCTCTCACAAGGGTCTTATGGGCAACTTCCCAGGAAAGAGGCCTGGGAGGAAAGGCAAAGGATGTTAAGGCAACAAGAAACAACCACAAATACAGGAATGGCAGAGGCTGACCTGAAAGTAGAGAAAAGTCCAGTTGTATCTTGCAATCCAATCCACTCTGGGCTTCATTTTGACCTGCAAGGGGAGAATTGACTTGAAATGAAGACACAAAGACACATACACACATTAAGTTGCCCCAGGATTTTTCAAGAGATCCCCTTTTACTTCTGTATGATAATGAAAATACAGTAGTTCAAAGCAAGTAAAGAAAGGATGAATACTGAATCTCTTTTCTAGAACTCATCTTTTAGAACTTGGTGTTGTATTTCTGGTTTGATTGACAAACGATCTTAATTACCTCCTATATTTTTAGCACTTTATAACTTTTAATAATATTTAATAATTAATATGTTTATTCTACTAAAATTTAGAAAGTAACCTAGAGTAACTGGTATTTTAGAATTAAGAGTAATTTGGCATTTTAATATTTTTTATTATTATTATTATTATTATTATTATTATTATTATTATTGTTGTTGTTGTTGTTGTTGTTGTTTTGGAGTAAATGTGGGAATGAATGGAGGAATGCCACATCTCCAAACAAAATCCCATAACCCAAACTCTCCCTTCTCCCCCAATTCCCTCTTCAGCAGGAGGGCCTCCCTCCCATCTCCCACCTCAAATGCCAAGGAAGGCAGGGAAAGGCCCAAGGAATCTCGGGTCCCCCAGACACTGACCTGCAAATCCGGAGGGTCTTCCTGGTAGGAAAGACAGAAGGAAGGACATATCCAGTCTCGTGGATCCTGCAACAAGGAACAGAAGGAGAATTATCCAGTTGACCCCAAATCCATAAGGCCCTCTGCTGGTCACAGCTGGTAGTGTATTTTCATTTCTAAGCTCGACTTCCTTTGGGAACTTTCCTCGGATTCCAACTCTTAGGTGGATTGAGATCTGGGCTTCCTAGAGCCAGAAAACCCTTTTTGGGGAGTGGGAATAGCCCAAGGGAACTTGTCTTAAGACGCCCCTAATGTGAAGCAATGGTATCCTGCAAGGGCATGGCTGAGAAAACTTCTGGTTCTCTTGTAATAATGTAATAATTAATATGTTTATTCTACTAAAATTTAGAGAGTAACCTAGGTGACTGGGGCCTGTCCTTGTCCACCTGTCTGGGAGGAGTTTGACTTTGAATTATTGCCCCTCTCAAAGACACCCAGAAGAAGCAACTGGGGCTATCAAAACACGAATGGATTAGGCACAATTATGTCAATCCTCCCATGGCGTATTGCACAAAACCCCCAAGGGAATTGGACCTGATAGCATCAACCAGTCAGGGCAGCAGCGCAGTATTGAAAAATTAAGAAAAGCAATAAAAAGAATAAAAGTCTGGCTCCAAGAAATTTAGTATCATCTGAAGCATAAACCCCTACACCCTGTAATTCACTTAGTAATGGTCGAATCAGAACCATCTAGCTGGCAATCTAGACTAGACTAGAACAGAACAGAACAAAACAGAATAGAACATAACATAATTTTTTATTGGCCAAGTGTGGTCGGATACACAACTTTCCTTCCCAATATAAATTTACCTTTTGGGCAGCACAAGTCTTTCAAAAGAGTATCAAACTGGTGCTGAAATAACACATTCAATGCTCTTTTTCACGGCCAGAAACCCTCCCTTCAAAAGAAGCTTGTCAAGGGGTAGAGAAAGCCCCAGGGAGGCTTCCATCCACAGACAACGCTGGAAAAGGGTGTATAAGGCTTCCATCCACAGACAACGCCTATAGGAGGTATAAAGAGTCTGGAAGTATAGCTGATAGGGAGGTGTATAAAATGAGACAGAAGGAGGTGAAACAGATAATATATGCTGCTAAAGCCTCAAAAGAGGAAAAAATTGCCAAATCTGTAAAGAAGGGGGATAAAGCCTTCTTCAGATATATTAGTGATAAGAAGAAGAAAAACTGTGGCATCACAAAGCTTAGTACCGGGAATAATACATGCATTAATGGGAATAAGGAGATCGCTGACCATTTCAATAGCTGTTTAGTTTTCTCAAAAGACACCTTACAAAATAATACTATAGAGGGATATAGCATTGCTTCCAGCTGTACGGATTCAGCTCCAGTGATCTTAGAAGCCGATGTCTTAGAAGAACTTGAACGATTAAAGACAAATAAGGCAATGGGTCCAGATGGCATCCACCCCAGAGTTCTTAAAGAACTCAGATCTGTCATTACTACCCCCCTGACTGATTTGTTTAACCAATCCTTGTTAACAGGAGAAGTTCCTGAGGATTGGAGAATGGCCAGTGTTGTGCCTATCCACAAGAAGGGCAGTAGAGAAGAAGCTGGTAACTACAGGCCAGTTAGCTTGACATCAGTTGTAGTTAAAATGATGGAGACTCTACTCAAAAAGAGGATAAATCAGCACCTAAAAAAGAATAACTTATTGGACCCAAATCAGCATGGCTTTACTGAAGGCAAATCATGTAAGACTAATCTCATTGATTTCTTTGACTATGTCACAAAGGTGTTGGATGAAGGTGGTGCCGTGGATATTGCCTACCTGGACTTCAGCAAAGCCTTTGATACGGTTCCACATAAAGAGCTGATAGATAAATTAGTGAAGATTGGACTTAATCCCTGGATAGTTCAATGGATTTGCAGCTGGCTGAAGCGTAGACACCAGAGAGTTATTGTTAATGGCGAGTATTCTGAGCAGAGACAGGTTACAAGTGGTTTGCCACAAAGGTCTGTTCTGGGTCCTATTCTTTTTAATATGTTTGTGAGTGACATAGGGGAAGGTTTGGTAGGGAAGGTTTGCCTATTTGCCGATGACTCCAAAGTGTGCAATAGGGTTGATATTCCTGGAGGCATCTGTAATATGGTAAATGATTTAGCTTTACTAGATAAATGGTCAAAGCAATGGAAACTGCAGTTTAATGTTTCCAAATGTAAAATAATGAACTTGGGGAAAAGGAATCCTCAATCTGAGTATTGTATTGGCAGTTTGTGTTAGCAAATACTTCAAAAGAAAAGGATTTAGGGGTAGTGGTTTCTGACAGTCTCAAAATGGGTGAACAGTGCAGTCAGGCGGTAGGGAAAGCAAGTCGGATGCTTGGCTGCATAGCTAGAGATATAACAAGCAGGAAGAGGGAGATTATGATCCCTCTATATAGAATGCTGGTGAGACCACATTTGGAATATTGTGTTCAGTTCTGGAGACCTCACCTACAAAAAGATATTGACAAAATTGAACGGGTCCAAAGATGGGCTACAAGAATGGTGGAAGGTCTTAAGCATAAAACGTATCAGGAAAGACTTAATGAACTCAATCTGTATAGTCTGGAGGACAGAAGGAAAAGGGGGGACATGATCGAAACATTTTAATATGTTAAAGGGTTAAATAAGGTCCAGGATGGAAGTGTTTTTAATAGGAAAGTGAACACAAGACCAAGGGGACACACTCTGAAGTTAGTTGGGGGAAAGATCAAAAGCAACATGAGAAAATATTATTTTACTGAAAGAGTAGTAGATCCTTGGAACAAACTTCCAGCAGACGTGGTTGGTAAATCCACAGTAACTGAATTTAAACATGCCTGGGATAAACATATATCCATTGTAAGATAAAATACAGAAAATTGTATAAGGGCAGACTAGATGGACCACGAGGTCTTTTTCTGCTGCCAGTCTTCTATGTTTCTATGTTAAAAGCCAGGTGTTGGCTCCTCCAGCCAAAAGGATCTTGGAAGGAATGCAGAGGAAAGGGGACAGATGGGCAAACTTTATTCTTTAGGATCTTCATTCGGGGCTGCTTTGCAAGGAAAAGGGGGATCCTGGCCCACAGAAAGAAAGAGGAGATTCCTACACAATCGTCCAGATGTTCTGAGCAAGAGAGACGTCCGCACGTTTGAATGAAGGAAATCTGTATGTTTGTTTGCAGTAGAATTTTCCATCGGAGGGTTGCTTAATAGGGATTCTGAACGGCCGTGGGTTCTCTCCTCCCGCCGTCTCAAGGCTGTCATCGGACGGTTTTTCAATGGGGATACTGACAGGCTTCTGCTTGGCTCCATACACCGTTTCACGGCTGCCGTGGTCGGGCTGTCATCGGAGGATTTTTCAATGGAGATACTGGAGGGCTCCCGTTTAGCTCCCTGCACCGTTTCACGGCTGCCGTCGTTGGTCAGTCATCGGAGGGTTTTGCAATGCGGATTTTGGAACATTTTCTCCTTACTGACCAACTGTGTGCTTGATCTCTGTCTTGCAGCTCAGAATGGATTCCAATGGGCGGCCTGGCCTGTCTTTTGATCTAGTCTAGTCTAGTCTTTATTGTTCCAGACAAGGCAGATCCCGAGAGGCAACATGCTCTGCAATGTTCTTTGGCTCTTCACTGTTAAGTTCCCGGAATTGGCCTTTGATCACCGAAATATGTTTGTTTGCAGTAGAATATTCCATCGGAGGGTTGCTTAATAGGGACTCTGAACGGCCCCGGGTTCTCTCCTCGCGCCGTCTCAAGGCTGCCGCTGTCGGGCTATCACTGGATGGTTTTTCAATGGAGATACTGGAGGGCTTCTCCTTAGCTCCCCACACCGTTTCACGGCTGCCTTCGTCGGGCTGTCATCGGACGATTTTTCAATGGGGATACTGACAGGCTTCTGCCTGGCTCCACAAACGGTTTCACTGCTTGTGTGGTCGGGCTGTCATCGGAGGATTTTTCAATGGGGATACTGGCCGGCTTCTCCTTATTCCCCGAACCGTTTCACGGCTGCCGTAGTCCGTCTGTCATCGGAGGGTTTTTCAATAGGGATACTGGGCGGCTTTCGCTTAGCTCCCCGCACCGTTTCACAGCTGCCGCGGTCGGGTCATCGGAGGGTTTTTCAATGGAGATCCTGGAGGGGTCCCGCTTAGCTCCCTGTACTGTTTCACGGCTGCCGTTGTAGGTCGGTCATCGGAGGGTTTTGCAATGCGGATTTTGGAACTTTTTCGCTTACTGGTCAACTGTGTGCTTGATCTCTCTCTTGCAGCTCGGAATGGATTCCAATGGGCGGCCTGGCCTGTCTTTTGATCTAGTCTAGTCTAGTCTTTATTGTTCCAGACAAGGCAGATCCCGAGAGGCAACATGCTCTGCAATGTTCTTTGGCTCTTCACTGGTAAGTTCCCGGAATTGGCCTTTGAGCACCGAAATATATACATTGTATACATATATTTATACTGCATGGATTTGTATTTGTATCGGGCTCACCACGCTGCATGGATCCGTCTCCGCCAAAGTTCCAAAAGCTCCACCTAGTGGCGAAGCGTCTTCATGCACACAGTTCCGTTTACGCGGTTGTTTCTCGGACGAGCATGATTTCGACCTTTGATCTACTGTGCAGTCCGAGGAGGGTACTGTCGTACACAAAAAGCCAAAGTTCCCTCTTTGCCTTGACTGCAAACAGCTGACTCCCAACCACCAAGAGGAACCGAAATTCTAGGAGTCAGGCGTCACAAATTCCTCTGCTTATGTACCCCCTGGGAGGGATACACAGGCAGAGGAATGTTACGTTACGTTAACGTTACGTTACGTTTCGTTATGTTATGTTATACTATTATATTATATTAATTATATTAATTATATTAATTGTATTATATTAATTATATTATTTATATTATAAAATATAATATTAATTATATTATATTATATTATTATATTATATTATATTATATTATATTAATTATATTATATTATATTATATTATATTATATTATATTATATTATATTATATTATATTATATTATATTATATTATATTATATTATATTATATTATATTATATTATTATATACATTGTATATATATATTTATATTGCATGGATTTGTATTTGTATCGGGCTCACCACGCTGCATGGATCCGTCTCCGCCAAAGTTCCAAAAGCTCCACCTAGTGGCGAAGCGTCTTCATGCACACAGTTCCGTTTACGCGGTTGTTTCTCGGACGAGCATGATATCGACCTTTGATCTACTGTGCAGTCCGAGGAGGGTACAGTCGTACACAAAAAGCCAAAGTTCCCTCTTTGCCCTGGCTGCAAACAGCTGACTCCCAACCACCAAGAGGAACCGAAATTCTAGGAGTCAGGCGGCACAAATTCCTCTGCTTATGTACCCCCTGGGAGGGATACACAGGCAGAGGAATGTTACGTTACGTTATGTTTACGTTACGTTACGTTTCGTTATGTTATGTTATACTATTATATTATATTAATTATATTAATTATATTAATTGTATTATATTAATTATATTATTTATATTATAAAATATAATATTAATTATATTATATTATATTATATTATATTATATTATATTATATTATAATATTAATTATATTATATATTATATTATATTATATTAATTATATTATATTATATTATATTATATTATATTATATTATATTATATTATATTATATTATATTATATTATATTATATTATATTATATTATATTATATTATTATATACGTTGTATATATATATTTATATTGCATGGATTTGTATTTGTATCGGGCTCACCACGCTGCATGGATCCGTCTCCGCCAAAGTTCCAAAAGCTCCACCTAGTGGCGAAGCGTCTTCATGCACACAGTTCCGTTTACGCGGTTGTTTCTCGGACGAGCATGATATCGACCTTTGATCTACTGTGCAGTCCGAGGAGGGTACAGTCGTACACAAAAAGCCAAAGTTCCCTCTTTGCCCTGGCTGCAAACAGCTGACTCCCAACCACCAAGAGGAACCGAAATTCTAGGAGTCAGGCGGCACAAATTCCTCTGCTTATGTACCCCCTGGGAGGGATACACAGGCAGAGGAATGTTACGTTACGTTATGTTTACGTTACGTTACGTTTCGTTATGTTATGTTATACTATTATATTATATTAATTATATTAATTGTATTAATTGTATTATATTAATTATATTATTTATGTTATAAAATATAATATTAATTATACTATATTATAATTATATTATATTATATTATATTATATTATATTATATTATATTATATTATATTATATTCACATTGTATATATATATTTATATTGCATGGATTTGTATTTGTATCGGGCTCACCACGCTGCATGGATCAGTCTCCGCCAAAGTTCCAAAAGCTCCACCTAGTGGCGAAGCGTCTTCATGCACACAGTTCCGTTTACGCGGTTGTTTCTCGGACGAGCATGATTTCGACCTTCGATCTACTGTGCAGTCCGATGAGGGTACAGTCGTGCACAAAAGACCAAAGTTCCCTCTTTGCTTTGGCTGCAACCAGCTGACTTCCAGCCACTAAGAAGAACCGAAATCCTATGAGTCAGGCGCGCAAATTCCCCTGCCTATGTACCCCCTGGGAGGGGGGAGGGGAGGAACGAACGGCGCCCCCCACTTTTATTTAAAATAAAGCTATTGCACATTGCTCAATATTCTTGCTTTTGCACTTTTATATTTTCCTGCCCTGTCGCTATGCTATGCCATGCTATGCTATCAGAATTGGAAGGGACCTTGGAGGTCTTCTAGTCCAACCCCCTTCTTAGGCAGGAGACCCTACACCACTTCAGACAGATGCTTATAAGGCATCTTCTGGAGGCAGGCTGTTCCACTGATGAATTATTCTAATCTTGAACCTGGTGGTTTTCTCAAGGGAGGGAGGAAAAGAAGGGGCGATCTTTCCATGGGACCCACCTCCCGCAATGAAAATACCCCCCCCTTTCCGCCCTTTCAGTCGGTTAAGAAGCAGGCGGAGGTCGCCGTTTCTTCCCCGCCAGCACTCCGATCAACAGCGGGAGCCTTAAAGAAACGGGGGGAGAGAGAAAATACATGGGGAGACTGGGAGAGCCGGTAACTAAACTTCCAGCGAAGTTTTCAGCGCTGCGGAAACTAAACAATCGCGTGGCCCCAAATAAGATGGAAGAAACGCCCCCCCCCCTCCCGCCATTCTCAGAGTCCGCAGCGCTCCGGTTTTCCTCCTCTTTCGGGTGACAAACTGAACGCCCCCCCCCAAAAAAAACCCACGTCTCCATCGCTTGCACTTCCCTGAGGACCGGAGCTCGGCGGCCCCATCCCTGTGAGCGAAGGGGTTGGACAGGAGCCTCCCCAGGTTGCCTACTGGCATTCAGGCGCCCCTACACACCGCCTGAAAAAAGAGCCAGCCACACTTCGGTACCAAGGGGTCGCTCCTTCCGCGGTGGATCCCCGCCTCCCTGAAATGAGCTTCATTTCTTTGTGTGGATCAGCCGCCTCTCAGTCAGGAAGGGTATAAAAACGGCACAAACTCTATCAAGTTACAATATATAGACGCATATACTGTATAGTGTATAGTATTTGTATATCCCAGGCTCACCGCCTTGCACGGATCCTTCTCCGCCAAAGTTCCAGCCTTGAAACTCCATCGTGGCGAGGCGTCTTCGTGCACGCGGTTCAGTTTCGCGTTTTACTCGGAATGTTTTCGCGCGTCGATGACACAGTCCTGCCCCTTTTTGCCTTGGCTGCAAACGGCTGACTCCCAGCTACCAGGAGGAAACGAAGTCCTATGAGTCTGGCGGCGGAAATTCCTCTGCTTATATACCCATTGGGAGGGCTGAGGGGGAGGAACGAACGGCTCCGCCCATTTTTATTTAAAATAAAATATTTTCTAAATTTTAATTTTAATTTTAATGGATGTAAGTTTCACACTCTTTTAAGGCAACGGAACGCAACAGCGCCAATCTCCTGTGTTCCACTTTGTATTCGGGCCATGGATGTAAGTTTCACACTCTTTTAAGGCAAAGGAACGCAACAGCGCCAATCTCCTGTGTTCCACTTTGTATTCGGGCCATGGATGTAAATTTCACACTCTTTTAATAGAGTGTGAAACTTACATCCATGCCCCGAATACAAAAGTGGAACACACGAGATTGGCGCTGTTGCGTTCCGGTTGCCTTAATAGAGTGTGAAACTTACATCCATGCCCCGAATACAAAAGTGGAACACACGAGATTGGCGCTGTTGCGTTCCGGTTGCCTTAATAGAGTGTGAAACTTACATCCATGCCCCGAATACAAAAGTGGAACACACGAGATTGGCGCTGTTGCGTTCCGGTTGCCTTAATAGAGTGTGAAACTTACATCCATGCCCCGAATACAAAAGTGGAACACACGAGATTGGCGCTGTTGCGTTCCGGTTGCCTTAATAGAGTGTGAAACTTACATCCATGGCCCGAATACAAAAGTGGAACACACGAGATTGGCGCTGTTGCCTTCCGTTGCCTTAAAAGAGTGTGAAACTTACATCCATGGCCCGAATACAAAAGTGGAACACAGGAGATTGGCGCTGTTGCGTTCCGGTTGCCTTAATAGAGTGTGAAACTTACATCCATGGCCCGAATACAAAAGTGGAACACACGAGATTGGCGCTGTTGCGTTCCGTTGCCTTAAAAGAGTGTGAAACTTACATCCATGCCCCGAATACAAAAGTGGAACACACGAGATTGGCGCTGTTGCGTTCCGTTGCCTTAAAAGAGTGTGAAACTTACATCCATGCCCCGAATACAAAAGTGGAACACACGAGATTGGCGCTGTTGCGTTCCGTTGCCTTAAAAGAGTGTGAAACTTACATCCATGCCCCGAATACAAAAGTGGAACACACGAGATTGGCGCTGTTGCGTTCCGGTTGCCTTAATAGAGTGTGAAACTTACATCCATGCCCCGAATACAAAAGTGGAACACACGAGATTGGCGCTGTTGCGTTCCGGTTGCCTTAATAGAGTGTGAAACTTACATCCATGCCCCGAATACAAAAGTGGAACACACGAGATTGGCGCTGTTGCGTTCCGGTTGCCTTAATAGAGTGTGAAACTTACATCCATGCCCCGAATACAAAAGTGGAACACACGAGATTGGCGCTGTTGCGTTCCGGTTGCCTTAATAGAGTGTGAAACTTACATCCATGCCCCGAATACAAAAGTGGAACACACGAGATTGGCGCTGTTGCGTTCCGGTTGCCTTAATAGAGTGTGAAACTTACATCCATGCCCCGAATACAAAAGTGGAACACACGAGATTGGCGCTGTTGCGTTCCGGTTGCCTTAATAGAGTGTGAAACTTACATCCATGCCCCGAATACAAAAGTGGAACACACGAGATTGGCGCTGTTGCGTTCCGGTTGCCTTAATAGAGTGTGAAACTTACATCCATGCCCCGAATACAAAAGTGGAACACACGAGATTGGCGCTGTTGCGTTCCGGTTGCCTTAATAGAGTGTGAAACTTACATCCATGCCCCGAATACAAAAGTGGAACACACGAGATTGGCGCTGTTGCGTTCCGGTTGCCTTAATAGAGTGTGAAACTTACATCCATGCCCCGAATACAAAAGTGGAACACACGAGATTGGCGCTGTTGCGTTCCGGTTGCCTTAATAGAGTGTGAAACTTACATCCATGCCCCGAATACAAAAGTGGAACACACGAGATTGGCGCTGTTGCGTTCCGGTTGCCTTAATAGAGTGTGAAACTTACATCCATGGCCCGAATACAAAAGTGGAACACACGAGATTGGCGCTGTTGCGTTCCGGTTGCCTTAATAGAGTGTGAAACTTACATCCATGCCCCGAATACAAAAGTGGAACACACGAGATTGGCGCTGTTGCGTTCCGGTTGCCTTAATAGAGTGTGAAACTTACATCCATGCCCCGAATACAAAAGTGGAACACACGAGATTGGCGCTGTTGCGTTCCGGTTGCCTTAATAGAGTGTGAAACTTACATCCATGCCCCGAATACAAAAGTGGAACACACGAGATTGGCGCTGTTGCGTTCCGGTTGCCTTAATAGAGTGTGAAACTTACATCCATGCCCCGAATACAAAAGTGGAACACACGAGATTGGCGCTGTTGCGTTCCGGTTGCCTTAATAGAGTGTGAAACTTACATCCATGGCCCGAATACAAAAGTGGAACACACGAGATTGGCGCTGTTGCGTTCCGGTTGCCTTAATAGAGTGTGAAACTTACATCCATGGCCCGAATACAAAAGTGGAACACACGAGATTGGCGCTGTTGCGTTCCGGTTGCCTTAATAGAGTGTGAAACTTACATCCATGGCCCGAATACAAAAGTGGAACACACGAGATTGGCGCTGTTGCGTTCCGGTTGCCTTAATAGAGTGTGAAACTTACATCCATGGCCCGAATACAAAAGTGGAACACACGAGATTGGCGCTGTTGCGTTCCGGTTGCCTTAATAGAGTGTGAAACTTACATCCATGGCCCGAATACAAAAGTGGAACACACGAGATTGGCGCTGTTGCGTTCCGTTGCCTTAATAGAGTGTGAAACTTACATCCATGCCCCGAATACAAAAGTGGAACACACGAGATTGGCGCTGTTGCGTTCCGTTGCCTTAAAAGAGTGTGAAACTTACATCCATGCCCCGAATACAAAAGTGGAACACACGAGATTGGCGCTGTTGCGTTCCGTTGCCTTAAAAGAGTGTGAAACTTACATCCATGCCCCGAATACAAAAGTGGAACACACGAGATTGGCGCTGTTGCGTTCCGGTTGCCTTAATAGAGTGTGAAACTTACATCCATGCCCCGAATACAAAAGTGGAACACAGGAGATTGGCGCTGTTGCGTTCCGGTTGCCTTAATAGAGTGTGAAACTTACATCCATGCCCCGAATACAAAAGTGGAACACAGGAGATTGGCGCTGTTGCGTTCCGGTTGCCTTAATAGAGTGTGAAACTTACATCCATGCCCCGAATACAAAAGTGGAACACAGGAGATTGGCGCTGTTGCGTTCCGGTTGCCTTAATAGAGTGTGAAACTTACATCCATGCCCCGAATACAAAAGTGGAACACAGGAGATTGGCGCTGTTGCGTTCCGGTTGCCTTAATAGAGTGTGAAACTTACATCCATGCCCCGAATACAAAAGTGGAACACAGGAGATTGGCGCTGTTGCGTTCCGGTTGCCTTAATAGAGTGTGAAACTTACATCCATGCCCCGAATACAAAAGTGGAACACAGGAGATTGGCGCTGTTGCGTTCCGGTTGCCTTAATAGAGTGTGAAACTTACATCCATGCCCCGAATACAAAAGTGGAACACACGAGATTGGCGCTGTTGCGTTCCGGTTGCCTTAATAGAGTGTGAAACTTACATCCATGCCCCGAATACAAAAGTGGAACACACGAGATTGGCGCTGTTGCGTTCCGGTTGCCTTAAAAGAGTGTGAAACTTACATCCATGCCCCGAATACAAAAGTGGAACACACGAGATTGGCGCTGTTGCGTTCCGTTGCCTTAAAAGAGTGTGACACTTACATCCATGGCCCGAATACAAAAGTGGAACACACGAGATTGGCGCTGTTGCGTTCCGGTTGCCTTAAAAGAGTGTGAGACTTACATCCATGCCCCGAATACAAAAGTGGAACACACGAGATTGGCGCTGTTGCGTTCCGTTGCCTTAAAAGAGTGTGAGACTTACATCCATGCCCCGAATACAAAAGTGGAACACACGAGATTGGCGCTGTTGCGTTCCGGTTGCCTTAAAAGAGTGTGAAACTTACATCCATGCCCCGAATACAAAAGTGGAACACACGAGATTGGCGCTGTTGCGTTCCGGTTGCCTTAATAGAGTGTGAAACTTACATCCATGGCCCGAATACAAAAGTGGAACACACGAGATTGGCGCTGTTGCGTTCCGTTGCCTTAAAAGAGTGTGAAACTTACATCCATGGCCCGAATACAAAAGTGGAACACACGAGATTGGCGCTGTTGCGTTCCGGTTGCCTTAAAAGAGTGTGAAACTTACATCCATGGCCCGAATACAAAAGTGGAACACACGAGATTGGCGCTGTTGCGTTCCGTTGCCTTAAAAGAGTGTGAGACTTACATCCATGCCCCAAATACAAAAGTGGAACACACGAGATTGGCGCTGTTGCGTTCCGGTTGCCTTAATAGAGTGTGAGACTTACATCCATGCCCCGAATACAAAGTGGAACACACGAGATTGGCGCTGTTGCGTTCCGGTTGCCTTAATAGAGTGTGAAACTTACATCCATGCCCCGAATACAAAAGTGGAACACACGAGATTGGCGCTGTTGCGTTCCGTTGCCTTAATAGAGTGTGAAACTTACATCCATGCCCCGAATACAAAAGTGGAACACACGAGATTGGCGCTGTTGCGTTCCGGTTGCCTTAATAGAGTGTGAAACTTACATCCATGCCCCGAATACAAAAGTGGAACACACGAGATTGGCGCTGTTGCGTTCCGGTTGCCTTAATAGAGTGTGAAACTTACATCCATGCCCCGAATACAAAAGTGGAACACACGAGATTGGCGCTGTTGCGTTCCGGTTGCCTTAATAGAGTGTGAAACTTACATCCATGCCCCGAATACAAAAGTGGAACACACGAGATTGGCGCTGTTGCGTTCCGGTTGCCTTAAAAGAGTGTGAAACTTACATCCATGCCCCGAATACAAAAGTGGAACACACGAGATTGGCGCTGTTGCGTTCCGTTGCCTTAAAAGAGTGTGAAACTTACATCCATGCCCCGAATACAAAGTGGAACACACGAGATTGGCGCTGTTGCGTTCCGGTTGCCTTAATAGAGTGTGAAACTTACATCCATGGCCCGAATACAAAAGTGGAACACACGAGATTGGCGCTGTTGCGTTCCGGTTGCCTTAATAGAGTGTGAAACTTACATCCATGGCCCGAATACAAAAGTGGAACACACGAGATTGGCGCTGTTGCGTTCCGGTTGCCTTAAAAGAGTGTGAAACTTACATCCATGGCCCGAATACAAAAGTGGAACACACGAGATTGGCGCTGTTGCGTTCCGTTGCCTTAAAAGAGTGTGAAACTTACATCCATGGCCCGAATACAAAAGTGGAACACACGAGATTGGCGCTGTTGCGTTCCGGTTGCCTTAATAGAGTGTGAAACTTACATCCATGGCCCGAATACAAAAGAGGAACACACGAGATTGGCGCTGTTGCGTTCCGGTTGCCTTAATAGAGTGTGAAACTTACATCCATGGCCCGAATACAAAAGTGGAACACACGAGATTGGCGCTGTTGCGTTCCGGTTGCCTTAATAGAGTGTGAAACTTACATCCATGGCCCGAATACAAAAGTGGAACACACGAGATTGGCGCTGTTGCGTTCCGTTGCCTTAAAAGAGTGTGAAACTTACATCCATGGCCCGAATACAAAAGTGGAACACACGAGATTGGCGCTGTTGCGTTCCGGTTGCCTTAATAGAGTGTGAAACTTACATCCATGCCCCGAATACAAAAGTGGAACACAGGAGATTGGCGCTGTTGCGTTCCGTTGCCTTAAAAGAGTGTGAAACTTACATCCATGCCCCGAATACAAAAGTGGAACACACGAGATTGGCGCTGTTGCGTTCCGTTGCCTTAATAGAGTGTGAAACTTACATCCATGCCCCGAATACAAAAGTGGAACACACGAGATTGGCGCTGTTGCGTTCCGTTGCCTTAAGGCAACGGAACGCAACAGCGCCAATCTCGTGTGTTCCACTTTGTATTCGGGCCATGGATGTAAGTTTCACACTCTTTTAAGGCAACGGAACGCAACAGCGCCAATCTCGTTTGTGCTGCTTTGTATTCGGGCAATGTATGTAAGTTTCACACTCTTTTAGGGCAACGGAACGTAACAGCGCCAATCTCGTGTGTGCCGCTTTGTATTCGGGCAATGTATGTAAGTTTCACACTCTTTTAAGGAAACAGAACGCAACAGCGCCAATCTCGTTTGTGCTGCTTTGTATTCGGGCAATGTATGTAAGTTTCACACTCTTTTAGGGCAACGGAACGTAACAGCGCCAATCTCGTGTGTGCCGCTTTTTATTCGGGCCATGGATGTAAGTTTCACACTCTTTTAAGGCAACGGAACGCAACAGCGCCAATCTCGTGTGTTCCACTTTTGTATTCGGGCCATGGATGTAAGTTTCACACTCTATTAAGGCAACGGAACGCAACAGCGCCAATCTCGTGTGTTCCACTTTGTATTCGGGCCATGGATGTAAGTTTCACACTCTTTTAAGGCAACGGAACGCAACAGCGCCAATCTCGTTTGTGCTGCTTTGTATTCGGGCAATGTATGTAAGTTTCACACTCTTTTAGGGCAACGGAACGTAACAGCGCCAATCTCGTGTGTGCCGCTTTGTATTCGGGCCATGGATGTAAGTTTCACACTCTTTTAAGGCAACGGAACGCAACAGCGCCAATCCCGTGTGTGCCGCTTTGTATTCGGGCAATGTATGTAAGTTTCACACTCTTTTAAGGAAACAGAACGCAACAGCGCCAATCTCGTGTGTGCCGCTTTTTATTCGGGCCATGGATGTAAGTTTCACACTCTTTTAAGGCAACGGAACGCAACAGCGCCAATCTCGTGTGTGCCGCTTTGTATTCGGGCAATGGATGTAAGTTTCACACTCTTTTAAGGCAACGGAACGTAACAGCGCCAATCTCGTGTGTGCTGCTTTGTATTTGCGCAATGGATGTAAGTTCCACGCACATTTCTGGCAACGGAACTCAGCAGAGCCAATGTCGTGTGTGCCGCCTTGTATTCACGCAATGGATGTAAGTTCCACGCTCCTTTCGGGCACCAATCTCGTGTGGCGCCCATTTTGGGGCTTTCTTAAGCCTTTTTATTTTTATTTATATTATTTTTATTTTATTATTATTTCTTTATTTTTATTTCTATTTTATTATGAAGCCCTCTTAAGCCTTTTTATTTGTTTATTTTATTTATTAGTTCGATTTCTAAGCGGCCCTTTTCCTGAGACTCAGGACGGCTTGGTTTGCCTCTGCTAAACAGGGATTCCTCCTTCTCTCTGTGTGCGTTGAGGCTTTAAATAAAATTGAGCGGAGCTTTTGGTTCATCTGCCCACTCCTCGGGCGAGGGCAACGACTTACTCATGGTTTCCTCCGGGTATCCAGTTCAACTAGTTAAAGTTAGAATTAAAATTTAAATCAATTAAAGTTAAAATTAAAGTTATAATTAAAATCAAAATTAAAAATAAAACAAATTAAAGTTAAAATTAAAAATAAAAATAAAGTTAAAATTAAAATTAAAGTTATAGTTAAAATCAAAATCAAAATTAAATTGAAAGTAAAATAAATTAAAATAATTAAAATTAAAATTAAAATTAAAATTAAAATTAAAATTAAAATTAAAATTAAAATTAAAATTAAAATTAAAATTAAAATTAAAACTAAAACTAAAACTAAAACTAAAACTAAAATTAATTAAAGTTAAAGTTAAAATTAAAGTTATAATTAAAATCAAAATTAAAAGTAAAATAAATTAAAATTAAAATTAAAAATAAAGTTAAAATTAAAAATAAAGTTATAGTTAAAATCAAAATTAAAAATAAAATAAATTAAAGTTAAAATTAAAAATAAAAATAAAGTTAAAATTAAAATTAAAGTTATAGTTAAAATCAAAATCAAAATTAAATTGAAAGTAAAATAAATTAAAATTAATTAAAATTAAAATTAAAATTAAAATTAAAATTAAAATTAAAATTAAAATTAAAATTAAAATTAAAATTAAAATTAAAATTAAAATTAAAATTAAATAAAGTTAAAGTTAAAGTTAAAGTTAAAATAAAAATTAAAATTAAAATAAAAATTAAAATTAAAGTTATAGTTAAATCAAAGTAAAAATCAAAAATAAATGTAAAAAAAATAAAATTAAAGTTAAAGTTAAAGTTAAAATAAATTAAAATTAAAATTAAAGATATAATTAAAATAAAAGCTAAAGTTAAAGTTAAGGTTAAGGTTTAAATTAAATTATTAAATTAAATAAATAAAAATAATTAAATTAAATTAAATTAAATTAAATTAAATTAAATTAAATTAAATTAAATTAAATTAAATTAAATTAAATTAAATTAAATTAAATTAAATTAAATTAAATTAAATTAAATTTTAAATTAAATTTTAAATTAAATTTTAAATTAAATTAAATTATTAAAATTTTCACGGCTGCTGTCAGCTGTCATGGGAGGGTTTTTCCATTGAGGATCCTGAAGGACTTCCCCTTATCTCCTCACACCGTTTCACGGCTGCCGTTGTCGGGCTGTCGTCGAAGGGTTTTTATTTTATTTTATTTCATTTCATTAAATTTCATTTCTTTTTTACATTTAATTTATTTTATTTTTATTTTATTTAAATAAAATAATTAAATTTAAACGCGCCGGATCCAATCATCGGACCGACTTACCTCAGCGAAGGGGAAGGAAAGGAGCCTCCCCCGGGTGTTTATTGGCCGAAAAAGAGCTGGCCACACTTGGGTGCCATACGCTTTTCCACCAGCGCAGCACCCAGACCTCCCACTCCCAACCGGAGGGCGATATGCGGTCCCGGGAGTTGGCTGGGTCCTTGGGCAGCCCTCCAAAGGGCCCCTCCTTCCCCGCCACCCCTGAAATAGACTTCATTTGTTTGGGTGGATCAGTCGCCTCTCGGTCACGGAGGGAAATAAAACGGCACAAACTCTGCAAAGTTACAATACAGTATACAGTCGCATTTATATGAATAGAATAAAATAGGTATTATAATATATATTCCGCAGGCAGATCGCAGCCCCCGCTGCAATCCTTCTCCCCTCCATCCCGAGCGGTGCCGCCCTCCGTCCTCCTGCGCCCTTCTCGGGCTCATCGCGCTGCGGGGCTCTTTCTAAGGCCAACTCCCCCGAGTTCACGCGCGCCATTCTGTTTCTCGTTCTTCTCGCGGACAGTTTAAGGTTCAACCTTCCGAGGCAGCCCTGCCGAAGAGGCTTACGGTAGTTCCCTCTTTTCCTTGGCTGCAAACAGAGCCGCTAGCTCCTGGCTACCCGGAGGAAACTCTGAGTCAGTCGGTGGCCCCTCGGAGGAGGGAGCAGATGAACCAACAGCTCCGCTAACTTTTGTTTAAAATAAAGCCTCAACCGAGGAAGAGAAGGAGGAATCCCTCTTCAACAGACGCAAACCAAGCCGCCCTGAGTCTCAGGAGATGGGCGTCCTAGACATCGAACCAATACATTCATAAATAAAAAGGCACATACGATCCATTGCCCGAAAACAGGGCGGCACATACGATCCATTGCCCGAAAACAGGGCGGCACATACGATCCGTTGCCCGAAAACAGGGCGGCACATAAGATCCGTTGCCCGAAAACAGGGCGGCACATAAGATCCGTTGCCCGAAAACAGGGCGGCACATAAGATCCGTTGCCCGAAAACAGGGCGGCACATACGATCCGTTGCCCGAAAACAGGGCGGCACATACGATCCGTTGCCCGAAAACAGGGCGGCACATAAGATCCGTTGCCCGAAAACAGGGCGGTACATACGATCCGTTGCCCGAAAAAGGTGCCACAAGAGATTGGTGCTGCTACGATCCGTTGCCCGAAAACAGGGTGGCACACGAGAATGGCGTGAGAGAGCTCCGGGAGGGGCGCCGCACAGGATAAGTCACCCAGTGCCCCGGGGCTCCCCCTCCGGCGGCCGGTCCGAGCACCGAGGAGTTGGGGCCTCTTCCTTCTCCCATCGCCAGGCGAGGGTGTGGGGCTTGAGCGGGCGGCGGTCTGGGGCGCAGGGTTGAGAGCGGTGGTCGTTCGGCTGTGCGTTGCTGCATCCGAGCGGCCGTCTGCGGATCCGCTGGCAAGAAAAGGCAGGAAGAGTTCGGGGCAGGGCGGAGTTGTGGGAGGGGGAGGAGGGTTGTCTAACCGCAGAGGAACTGACGGGCGATCAGCAGATTGGGCTGCCCAGACGGTCACGAGCAGTATGATGCAATGGGGACTCTGGACCGCCTCCGCTTCTTCCTGCCTGTCAGCATTCCACCCTGGGCTTATCAGTGATCACCAAGGTTAGAAACCTCAACTTCAAACAGAGTATATGTGAGCAGTAGGGGTTGCTCAGCCAATTACACAGACTATTATAAGTAGAGTATACATATTATTTGCAATGTATACAATAGATTAATCAGTAAACAGTCACCTACATACATATCAAAGTCAAGCAATCATATACAAACCAGATATCAGAATATTTAGTTCTACACATACAGCAGTTAACCAATAATATTCCCACACAGTTCCATACAATACTAATTCCATACAATACCATAGACCAATTTTTAGCACACAGCAATATTTACCCCACAGCAATACATTAGCGCACAGCAATATATAGCGCACACCAACAGTAAGCATTAGCAAGACTAACCCCAATAGCCATCAACAACCCACCAACAACAGAGAGTAACACATCTTTACTTTTGCATATTACATTATTATTATTATTATTATTATTATTATTATTATTATTATTATTATTATTTACAGTATATTTGTATACCGACCCTCTCCGAAGACTCGGGTCGGCTCACAACAACTATAATGCTGCCGCGGATGGGTTGGCAGGCTGCGTGTCCAGCCTCTCCCTGGGAAAGATGCGTCGCCGCCTGGACAATCCTACCTGGTGAACTGGCAGCAGGACCACGGCAGCTCTCCCACGGAAGCAGAAGCCATCCAGAATCCCCACCGCGCCACCGACGATGACAGCAAAGACCCCTGTTATAACCTGCCCCGAGATAATCCTGAGTCCTTTCCTTCTCCCATATTTTAACATGTTTCCCACGGCTATTTTAAAAAAAGAGAGCAAAAATTCACATTTATTCATTCATTTGTTTATTCTTTACGTTATACAAATATATTGAATACAAATATGAATGTGTAATATTTTTTATTGCCACGGGGGTTGATTGAATCACTGCTGTTGTTATGTCCGGAACACGGTTCGACATTTATGGAGTTTCCCAGTCGTCTACGTTAGGGTTGTCCCAAAGGTCGTTTTTTTTAGTTCAAGAGGCCTATTTCGGTGCCATTGAAATTTTGGATGGTCACTAAGGCAGTCCTTGACTTAGTCCTTATTCAAGGACGAGCTGTATATGGAACCTCTCCGAGAGAAAGGCACAGTATTCACTCGTATGGCCTTTTGCTGAGTCTCGGCTGATAGACACCTGGCTCTTTGTTCCGTTGCTCTTTCTTCCGAAGAGTGTTCCGGAGAGTCCTGAAGAAACCTAGTTGGTCACCAGCTGGACCTGGGCAGGCAGATGCGCGAGGTTGCCTAGAATTTAATGTGGGAGAGGATTCATTAGAAGGGGAGGGCTTCCTTTGGGGGTCCCAGGTGCCATATGTCCTCTTGGGCATTCGTGTTACCTAAGAGTATGAGTGGGGATACAGTCCTGGACCCAGCGAAGGCCTACCAAAGTTTTTACCCCCACAAGGTTGCCTGGCATATGCAGGACCCCCTGATTTTTCCTTAAACATATTTCAGTGCCGATTGGGTGCTCTGGGATGAAGCTCCATTTTCGTTACCCCAATGTGTTCCTTGAACCCCTCCGGGCAGTAGCCCACCACTGCTGGACCAGAGAGGAATTCCCCAGGAAAGTTGCTTTGCCTTTGCTCAACACTAACTCAGCAAGAGCCGTGAAACAGTACCCCAATTGCTAACCCTCCGATGACATCCCCAACGACGGCAGCCTTGAGACGGTGGGAGAAGAGAAACCGAGTCCCTATTACGCAACCCTCCAATGGAAAATTCTGCCCCAAATAAACATATTTCGGTGTTCAAAGGCCACTTCCTGGAACTTACCAAGTGAAGAGCCAAAGAACATTACAGAGCATGCTGCCTCTCGGGATCTGCTTTGTCCTGAAACAATAAAGAGTTGGAAACATTTGGAGACGTGGAAACTGTATTTCAAATAACTCGGCGTCTCGCTGTGGGGATATCCTCCTCTTCCGTAAAGAGAAACGGATTAGGGAGAATCTCGCCGCTGGCTCCGTCTCCTTTTGAAGATCGAAAGCCCTGACATGTCCCACAAAGCCTCTTTCCTTGACAGCCAATATTCTCCTAATAATTACTTGGATGATGGAGCCCTTTTCCCCTCTTTTCTGACACCCCGGATACCAGAGTCCCAGCAGGATTCTGCACAAGGAGCCCCCACCGAGTCACTCCCCGACCCACGCCGATCATGCTGCAGGCAATTCCTCTGCACGGTCTACTGCTCTGACTGGACAGCTGTCAGAGATTGAACCCCGCTTCTCTCACGCACTCACCTCCAATCATAAGAGTCCTAGACTAGATCAGAAGACAAGGCCGCCCATTGGAATCCATTCTGAGCTGCGAAACAAACAGAGATCAATTCACACAGTTGGTCAGTAAGCGACAAACTTCCAAAATCTCCATTGAAAATCCCTCCGACGAGGAGGGCAGCCCTGAAACGGTGCGTGGAGCTAAGTGGAAGCCCTCCAGTATTCCCATTGAAAACCCCTCTGATGATAGTCCAACGTCGAAAGCCTTGAGACGTCGGGAATAGAGAACCCGCGGCTGTTGGAGTCCCTATTAAACAACCCTCCGATGGAAAATTGTACTGCAAACAAACATATTTCGGTGATCAGAGGCCAATTCTTACCAGTGAAGAGCCAAAGAACATTACAGAGCATGTTGCCTCTCGGGATCTACCTTGTCTGGAACAATAAAGACAAGACTAGACTAGATCAAAAGATAGGCCAGGCCGCCCATTGGAATCCATTCTGAGCTGCAAGACAAAGATCAAGCACACAGTTGGTCAGTAAGCGAAAAAGTTTCAAAATCCCCATTGCAAAGCCCTACGGTGACAGCCCGACCCCGTGAAACGGTGGGGTTAATAAGGGGAAGCCGTCCAGTATCCCCATTGAAAAAACCTCCGATGACACCCCAACGACGGCAGCCGTGAAACGGTGCGGGGAGCTAAGCGGCAGCCCTCCAGTATCTCCATTGAAAATCCATCCAGTGATAGCCCGACGACAGCAGCCTTGAGACGGCGGGAGGAGATAACCCAGGGCCGTTCACAGTCCCTATTAAGCAACCCCCCCGATGGAAAATTCTACTGCAAACAAACATACAGAGGCCAATTCCGGGAACTTACCAGTGAAGAGCCAAAGAACATTACAGAGCATGTTGCCTCTCGGGATCTGCCTTGTCTGGAACAATAAAGACTAGACTAGACTAGACTAGATCAGAAGACAGGACAGGCCGCCCATTGGAATCCATTCTGAGCTGCAAGACACAGATCAAGCACACAGTTGGTCAGTAAGCCAAAAAGTTCCAAAATCCCCATTGCAAAACCCTCTGATGACCGACCAAGGACGGCAGCCGTGAAACGGTGCGGGAGCTAAGCGAAAGCCGCCCAATATCCCTATTGAAAAACCCTCCGATGACAGACGGACTACGGCAGCCGTGAAACGGTTCGGGGAATAAGGGGAAGCCGGCCAGTATCCCCATTGAAAAAGCCTCCGATGACATCCCGACCACGGCAGCAGTGAAACCGTGTATGGAGCCAAGCAGAAGCCGGTCAGTATCTCCATTCAAAAACCCTTCGATGACAGCCCAACGACGGCAGCCGTGAAACGGTGCGGGGAGCAAAGCGGCAGCCCTCCAGTATCTCCATTGAAAAGCCCCTCCGGTGACAGCCCAACGACGGCAGCCGTGAAACGGTGCGGGGAGCCAAGGGGAAGCAGGCCAGTATCCCCATTGAAAAACCGTCCGGTGACAGCCCGACAAAGGCAGCCGTGAAACAGTGTGGGGAGCTAAGGGGAAGCCATCCAGTATCTCCATTTAAAAGCCCTCCGGTGACAGCCCAACGACGGCAGCCGGGAAACGGTGCGGGGAGCTAAGCAGAAGCCCTCCAGTATCTCCATAGAAAAGCCCTCCGGACGATGACAGCAAAGGTGAAACCGTGCGGGGAGCTAAGCGGAAGCCATCCAGGATCCCCATTGAAAAACATTGCGTTTACAGCCCGCCGACGGTAGCCGTGAAACGGTGCGGGGAGCTAAGCGGAAGCCATCCAGTATCCCCATTGAAAATCCATCCAGTGATAGGGCGACGACAGCAGCCTTGAGAGGGCGGGAGGAGATAACCCGGGGCCGTTCACAGTCCCTATTAAGCAACCCTCCGATGGAAAATTCTACTGCAAACAAACATACAGAGGCCAATTCCGGGAACTTACCACTGAAAAGCCAAAGAACATTCCAGAGAATGTTCCATCTCGGGACCTGCCTTGTCTGGAACAATAAAGACTAGACTAGACTAGATCAAAAGACAGGCCAGGCCGCCCATTGTAATCCATTCTGAGCTGCAAGACAAACAGAGATTAAGAACACAGTTGGTCAGTAAGCCAAAAAGTTCCAAAATCCCCATTGCAAAACCCTCTGATGACCGACCAAGGACGGCAGCCGGGAAATGGTGCGGGGAGCCAAGGGGAAGCGGGCCAGTATCCCCATTGAAAAACCGTCCGGTGACAGCCCGACAAGGGCAGCCGTGAAACAGTGTGGGCAGCAAAGGGGAAGCCATCCAGTATCCCCATTGAAAAAACCTCCGGTGACAGCCCAACGACAGCAGCCGTGAAACGGTGCGGGGAGCCAAGGGGTAGCGGGCCAGTATCCCCATTGAAAAACCGTCCGGTGACAGCCCGACAAGGGCAGCCGTGAAACAGTGTGGGCAGCTAAGGGGAAGCCATCCAGTATCCCCATTGAAAAAACCTCCGGTGACAGCCCAACGACGGCAGCCGTGAAATGGTGCGGGAGGCTAAGCAGCAGCCCTCCAATATCTCCATTGAAAAGCCCTCCGGTGACAGCCCAAGAGGGCAGTTGAAACCGTGCGGGGAGCTAAGCCGAAGCCATCCAGTATCTACATTGAAAATCCATCCAGTGATAGCCCGACGACAGCAGCCTTGAGACGGTGGGAGGAGATAACCCGGGGCCGTTCACAGTCCCTATTAAGCAACCCTCCGATGGAAAAGTCTACTGCAAACAAACATAAAGTGTTCCCTCGCTTTTTTGCGGGGGGGGGGGGCTTCTGAGACCACCCGCGGAAGTCGAATTTCCGTGAAGTAGAGATGCAAAGTAAATACACTATTTTTGTCTATGAACAGTATCATAAGCCTTCCCTTAACACTTTAAACCCCTAAATTGCAATTTTCCATTCCCTTAGCAACCATTCAGATTATTACTCAACATGTTTATTTATTAAAGTTTATTTAAAAAAATATTTATTAAAGGCAAACAAAAGTTTGGCGATGACATATGACTTCATCAGATGGGAATAACCGTGGTGTAAGGAAAGAACCCGCAAAGTATTTTTTTAATTAATATTTTTGGAAAACCGTGGTATAGACATTCCGTGAATTTCGAACCCGCGAAAAGCGAGGGAACATTGTATTTCGGTGATCAAAGGCCAATTCCGGGAACTTACCAGTGAAGAGCCAAAGAACATTCCAGAGCATGTTGCCTCTCGGGATCTGCCTTGTCTGGAACAATAAAGACTAGACTAGACTAGATCAAAAGACAGGCCAGGCCACCCATTGGAATCGATTCTGAGCTGCAAGACAGAGATCAAGCACACAGTTGGTCAGTAAGCGAAAAAGTTCCAAAATCCCCATTGCAAAACCCTCTGATGACGGACGGACTATGGCAGCCGTGAAGCAGATCCGGGAATAAGGGGAAGCCGGCCAGTATCCTCATTGAAAAAACCTCCGATGACAGACGGACTATGGCAGCCGTGAAGCAGATCCGGGAATAAGGGGAAGCCGGCCAGTATCCCCATTGAAAAAACCTCTGATGACAACCCGACCACGGCAGCCGTGAAACGGTGCGGGGAGCTAAGCAGCAGCCCTCCAGTATCTCCATTGAAAAGCCCTCCAGTGAGAGGAGGACAGCAGCCTTGAGATGGCGGGAGGAGATCACCCAGCGCCGTTCACAGTCCCTATTAAGCAACCCTCCGATGGAAAAGTCTACTGCAAACAAACATAAAGTGTCCCCTCGCTTATTGGTGGGGTGCCTTTTGAGACCAATTCCGGGAACTTACCAGTGAAGAGCCAAAGAACATTCCAGAGCATGTTGCCTCTCGGGACCTGCCTTGTCTGGAACAATAAAGACTAGACTAGACTAGATCAAAAGACAGGCCTGGCCGCCCATTGTAATCCATTCTGAGCTGCAAGACAAACAGAGATCAAGAACACAGTTGGTCAGTAAGCAAAAAAGTTCCAAAATCCGTGAAGCGGTTCGGGGAATAAGGGGAAGCCATCCAGTATCCCCATTGGAAAAACCTCCGATGACACCCCAACGACGGCAGCCGTGAAATGGTGCGGGAGGTAAGCGGCAGCCCTCCAGTATCTCCATTGAAAAGCCCTCCTGAAGACGACGGCAGCGGTGAAACCGTGGGGGGAGGTAAGCGGAAGCCATCCAGTATCCCCATTGAAAAACATTGCGTTTACAGCCCGACGACGGTAGCCGTGAAACGGTGCCGGGAGCTAAGCGGCAGCCCTCCAGTATTTCCACTGAAAAACCATCCAGTGATAGCTCGACGACGGCAGCCTTGTGACGGCGCGAGGAGAGAACCCGCGGCCGTTCAGAGTCCCTATTAAGCAACCCTCAGATGGAAAATTCTACTGCAAACAAACATATTTCGGTGATCAAAGGCGAATTCCGGGAACTTACCAGTGAAGAGCCAAAGAACATTACAGAGCATGTTGCCTCTCGGGATCTGCCTTATCTGGAACAATAAAGACTAGACTAGACTAGATCAGAATACAGGCCATGCCGACCATTGTAATCCATTCTGAGCTGCAAGACAAACAGAGATCAATCACACAGTTGGTCAGTAAACGAAAAAGTTCCAAAATCCCCATTGCAAAACCGTCCCATGACCGACCAACGACGACAGCCGTGAAACGGTGCGGGGAGCTAAGCGAAAGCGGGCCAGTATGCCCATTGAAAAATCCTCCGATGACAGCCCGACGACGGCAGCCTTGAGACGACGGGAGGAGAGAAACCGCGGCCGTTCAGTCCCTATTACGCAACCCTCCAATGGAAAATTCTGCTCCAAACAAACATATTTCGGTGTTCAAAGGCCACTTCCTGGAACTTACCAAGTGAAGAGCCAAAGAACATTACAAAGCATGCTGCCTCTCGGGATCTGCCTTGTCCTGAAACAATAAAGAGTTGGAAACATTTGGAGACGTGGAAACTGTATTTAAAATAACTCTTTGTCTCGCTGTGGGAATATCCTCCTCTATTGTTACCTAAACGGATTGGAGGGAATCTCAGGGCTGGCTCCTTGTCCTTTGATAGATTGAAAGCCCTGACATGCCCCACAAAGCCTCTTTCCTTGACAGCCAATATTCTCCTAATACTTACTTGGATGATGGAGCCCTTTTTCCCTCTTTTCTGACACCCCGGATACCAGAGTCCCAGCGGAATTCTGCACAAGGAGCCCCCACCGAGTCCCTCCCCGACCCACGCCGTTCATGCTGCAGGCAATTACTCCGCATGGTCTCGTGGTCTGACGAGACAGCTGTCAGAGATTGAACCCCGCTTCTCTCACGCACTCACCTCCAAACATAGGAGTCCTAGACTAGATCAGAGACAGGCCGCCCATTGGAGTCCATTCTGAACTGCAAGACAAATAGAGATCAAGCACACGGTTGGTCAGTAAGCGAAAAAGGTCAAAAATCCCCATTGCAAAGCCCTCCAATGACAGCCCGATGACGGCAGCCGTGAAACGGTGCCTGGATCTAAGCGGAAGCCCTCCATTATCACCATTGAAAAACCCACCGATGACAGCCCCACAATGGATGCCCTGAAATAGTGTGAGGAGAAAGCACAAGCCATCCAGTTTCCCCATTGAAAAACCCACCGATGACAGCCCCACAATGGGTGCCCTGAAATAGTGTGAGGAGAAAGCACAGGCCATCCAGTTTCCCCATTGAAAAACCCACCGATGACAGCCCCACAATGGATGCCCTGAAATAGTGTGAGGAGAAAGCACAAGCCATCCAGTTTCCCCATTGAAAAACCCACCGATGACAGCCCCACAATGGGTGCCCTGAAATGGTGTGAGGAGAAAGCACAAGCCATCCAGTTTCCCCATTGAAAAACCCACCGATGACAGCCCCACAATGGGTGCCCTGAAATAGTGTGAGGAGAAAGCACAAGCCATCCAGTTTCCCCATTGAAAGGCCCTCCGGAGACAAACGATGACGGTAGCCATGAAACGGTGCGGGAAGCTAAGCGGCAGCCCTCCAGTATCTCCATTGAAAAGCCCTCCGGAGACAACAAGATGACGGTAGCCATGAAATGGTGCGGGGAGCTAAGTGGCAGCCCTCCAGTATCTCCATTGAAAAGCCCTCCGGAGACAACACGAGGACGGTAGCCATGAAACGGTGCGGGGAGCTAAGCGGCAGCCCTCCAGTATCTCCATTGAAAAGCCCTCCGGAGACAACACGACGACGGTAGCCATGAAACGGTGCGGGGAGCTAAGCGGCAGCCCTCCAGTATCACCATTGAAAAGCCCTCCGGAGACAACACGAGGACGGTAGCCATGAAACGGTGCGGGGAGCTAAGCGGCAGCCCTCCAGTATCTCCATTGGAAAGCCCTCCGGAGACAACACGAGGACGGTAGCCATGAAACGGTGCGGGGAGCTAAGCGGCAGCCCTCCAGTATCTCCATTGGAAAGCCCTCCGGAGACAACACGACGACGGTAGCCGTGAAACGGTGCGGGGAGCTAAGCGGCAGCCCTCCAGTATCTCCATTGGAAAGCCCTCCGGAGACAACACGAGGACGGTAGCCATGAAACGGTGCGGGGAGCTAAGCGGCAGCCCTCCAGTATCTCCATTGAAAAGCCCTCCGGAGACAACACGACGACGGTAGCCGTGAAACGGTGCGGGGAGCTAAGCGGCAGCCCTCCAGTATCTCCATTGAAAAGCCCTCCGGAGACAACACGATGACGGTAGCCATGAAACGGTGTGGGGAGCTAAGCGGCAGCCCTCCAGTATCTCCATTGAAAAGCCCTCCGGTGACAGCCCAAGGACAGCAGCCGTGAAAAGGTGCGGGGAGCTAAGCGGCAGCCCTCCAGTATCTCCACTGAAAAGCCCTCCAGTGAGAGGAGGACAGCAGCCTTGAGTTGGAGAGAGGAGATCACCCAGGGCCGTTCACAGTCCCTATTAAGCAACCCTCCGATGGAAAAGTCTACTGCAAACAAACATAAAGTGTCCCCTCGCTTATTGGTGGGTTGCCTTTTGAGACCACCCGCGAAAGCCGAATTTCCGTGAAGTAGAGATGCAGAAGTAAATACACTATTTTTGGCTATGAACAGTATCATAAGCCTTCCCTTAACACTTTAAACCCCTAAATTGCAATTTTCCATTCCCTTAGCAACCATTCAGATTATTACTCACCATGTTTATTTATTAAAGTTTATTTAAAAAAATATTTATTAAAGGCAAACAAAAGTTTGGCGATGACATATGATGTCATCGGATGGGAAAAACCGTGGTATAGGGAAAAAGCCCCGCAAAGTATTTTTTTAATTAACATTTTTGGGAAACCATGGTATAGACATTCCGTGAAGTTCGAACCCGCGAAAAGCGAGGGAACACTGTATTTCGGTGATCAAAGGCCAATTCCGGGAACTTACCAGTGAAGAGCCAAAGAACATTACAGCGCATGTTGCCTCTCGGGATCTGCCTTGTCTGGAACAATAAAGACTAGACTAGACTAGATCAAAAGACAGGCCAGGCCGCCCATTGTAATCCATTCTGAGCTGCAAGACAAACAGAGATCAATCACACAGTTGGTCAGTAAGCAAAAAAGTTCCAAAATCCCCATTGCAAAACCCTCTGATGACCGACCAAGGACGGCAGCCGGGAAACGGTATGTGGAGCCAAGCAGAAGCCGGTCAGTATCCCCATTGAAAAGCCCTCCGGTGACAGCCCAACGACAGCAGCCGTGAAACGGTGCGGGGAGCCAAGGGGAAGCGGGCCAGTATCCCCATTGAAAAACCGTCCGGTGACAGCCCGACAAAGGCAGCCGTGAAACAGTGTGGGGAGCTAAGCGGCAGCCCTCCAGTATATCTCCATTGAAAAAACCGTCCGATGACACGGCAGCCCGACAATGGCAGCCGGGAAACGGTGCGGGGAGCTAAGCGGAAGCCCTCCAGTATCTCCATTGAAAAGCCCTCCAGACGATGACAGCAGAGGTGAAACCGTGCGGGGAGCTAAGCGGAAGCCATCCAGTATCCCCATTGAAAATCCATCCAGTGATAGCCCGACGACAGCAGCCTTGAGAGGGCGGGAGGAGATAACGCAGGGCCGTTCACAGTCCCTATTAAGCAACCCTCGGATGGAAAAGTCTACTGCAAACAAACATAAAGTGTTCCCTCGCTTTTTTGCAGGGGGGGGTGCCTTCTGAGACCACCCGCGAAAGTCGAATTTCCCTAAATTGCAATTTTCCATTCCCTTAGCAACCATTCAGATTGTTACTCACCATGTTTATTTATTAAAGTTTATTTAAAAAAATATTTATTAAAGGCAAACAAAAGTTTGGCGATGACATATGACTTCATGGTATAAGGAAAGAACCCGCAAAGTATTTTTTTAATTAATATTTTTGGAAAACCGTGGTATAGACATTCCGTGAATTTCGAACCCGTGAAAAGCGAGGGAACATTGTGTTTCGGTGATCAAAGGCGAATTCCGGGAACTTACCAGTGAAGAGCCAAATAACATTACAGAGCATGTTGCCTCTCGGGATCTGCCTTGTCTGGAACAATAAAGACTAGACTAGACTAGATCAAAAGACAGGCCAGGCCACCCATTGGAATCCATTCTGAGCTGCAAGACAGAGATCAAGCACACAGTTGGTCAGTAAGCAAAAAAGTTCCAAAATCCCCATTGCAAAACCCTCTGATGACGGACCAAGGACTGCAGCCGCGAAACGGTGCGGGAGCTAAGCGAAAGCTGCCCAGTATCCCCATTGAAAAAACCTCCGATGACATCCCGACCACGGCAGCCGTGAAACGGTGCGGGGAGGTAAGCGGCAGCCCTCCAGTATCTCCAATGAAAAGCCCTCCGGACGACGACGGCAGCGGTAAAACCGTGCAGGGAGCTAAGCAGCAGCCCTCCAGTATCTCCATTGAAAAGCCCTCCGGAGACAACACGACGACGGTAGCCATGAAACGGTGCGGGGAGCTAAGCGGCAGCCCTCCAGTATCTCCATTGAAAAGCCCTCCGGAGACAACACAACGACGGTAGCCGTGAAACGGTGCGGGGAGCTAAGCGGCAGCCCTCCGGTATCACCATTGAAAAGCCCTCCGGAGACAACACGAGGACGGTAGCCATGAAACGGTGCGGGGAGCTAAGCGGCAGCCCTCCAGTATCTCCATTGGAAAGCCCTCCGGAGACAACACGAGGACGGTAGCCATGAAACGGTGCGGGGAGCTAAGCGGCAGCCCTCCAGTATCTCCATTGAAAAGCCCTCCGGAGACAACACGACGACGGTAGCCGTGAAATGGTGCGGGAGCTAAGCGAAAGCTGCCCAGTATCCCCATTGAAAAAACCTCCGATGACATCCCGACCACGGCAGCCGTGAAACGGTGCGGGGAGGTAAGCGGCAGCCCTCCAGTATCTCCAATGAAAAGCCCTCCGGACGACGACGACAGCGGTAAAACCGTGCAGGGAGCTAAGCAGCAGCCCTCCAGTATCTCCATTGAAAAGCCCTCCGGAGACAACACGACGACGGTAGCCATGAAACGGTGCGGGGAGCTAAGCGGCAGCCCTCCAGTATCTCCATTGAAAAGCCCTCCGGAGACAACACGACGACGGTAGCCGTGAAACGGTGCGGGGAGCTAAGCGGCAGCCCTCCAGTATCACCATTGAAAAGCCCTCCGGAGACAACACGAGGACGGTAGCCATGAAACGGTGCGGGGAGCTAAGCGGCAGCCCTCCAGTATCTCCATTGGAAAGCCCTCCGGAGACAACACGAGGACGGTAGCCATGAAACGGTGCGGGGAGCTAAGCGGCAGCCCTCCAGTATCTCCATTGAAAAGCCCTCCGGAGACAACACGACGACGGTAGCCGTGAAATGGTGCGGGGAGCTAAGCGGCAGCCCTCCAGTATCTCCATTGAAAAGCCCTCCGGAGACAACACGATGACGGTAGCCATGAAACGGTGTGGGGAGCTAAGCGGCAGCCCTCCAGTATCTCCATTGAAAAGCCCTCCGGTGACAGCCCAACGACAGCAGCCGTGAAACAGTGCGGGGAGCTAAGCGGCAGCCCTCCAGTATCTCCACTGAAAAGCCCTCCAGTGAGAGGAGGACAGCAGCCTTGAGTTGGAGAGAGGAGATCACCCAGGGCCGTTCACAGTCCCTATTAAGCAACCCTCCGATGGAAAAGTCTACTGCAAACAAACATAAAGTGTCCCCTCGCTTATTGGTGGGTTGCCTTTTGAGACCACCCGCGAAAGCCGAATTTCCGTGAAGTAGAGATGCAGAAGTAAATACACTATTTTTGGCTATGAACAGTATCATAAGCCTTCCCTTAACACTTTAAACCCCTAAATTGCAATTTTCCATTCCCTTAGCAACCATTCAGATTATTACTCACCATGTTTATTTATTAAAGTTTATTTAAAAAAATATTTATTAAAGGCAAACAAAAGTTTGGCGATGACATATGATGTCATCGGATGGGAAAAACCGTGGTATAGGGAAAAAGCCCCGCAAAGTATTTTTTTAATTAACATTTTTGGGAAACCATGGTATAGACATTCCGTGAAGTTCGAACCCGCGAAAAGCGAGGGAACACTGTATTTCGGTGATCAAAGGCCAATTCCGGGAACTTACCAGTGAAGAGCCAAAGAACATTACAGCGCATGTTGCCTCTCGGGATCTGCCTTGTCTGGAACAATAAAGACTAGACTAGACTAAATCAAAAGACAGGCCAGGCCGCCCATTGTAATCCATTCTGAGCTGCAAGACAAACAGAGATCAATCACACAGTTGGTCAGTAAGCAAAAAAGTTCCAAAATCCCCATTGCAAAACCCTCTGATGACCGACCAAGGACGGCAGCCGGGAAACGGTATGTGGAGCCAAGCAGAAGCCGGTCAGTATCCCCATTGAAAAGCCCTCCGGTGACAGCCCAACGACAGCAGCCGTGAAACGGTGCGGGGAGCCAAGGGGAAGTGGGCCAGTATCCCCATTGAAAAACCGTCCGGTGACAGCCCGACAAAGGCAGCCGTGAAACAGTGTGGGGAGCTAAGCGGCAGCCCTCCAGTATATCTCCATTGAAAAAACCGTCCGATGACACGGCAGCCCGACAACACGAGGACGGTAGCCATGAAACGGTGCGGGGAGCTAAGCGGAAGCCCTCCAGTATCTCCATTGAAAAGCCCTCCAGACGACGACAGCAGAGGTGAAACCGTGCGGGGAGCTAAGTGGAAGCCATCCAGTATCCCCATTGAAAATCCATCCAGTGATAGCCCGATGACAGCAGCCTTGAGAGGGCGGGAGGAGATAACGCAGGGCCGTTCACAGTCCCTATTAAGCAACCCTCGGATGGAAAAGTCTACTGCAAACAAACATAAAGTGTTCCCTCGCTTTTTTGCAGGGGGGGGTGCCTTCTGAGACCACCCGCGAAAGTCGAATTTCCCTAAATTGCAATTTTCCATTCCCTTAGCAACCATTCAGATTGTTACTCACCATGTTTATTTATTAAAGTTTATTTAAAAAAATATTTATTAAAGGCAAACAAAAGTTTGGCGATGACATATGACTTCATGGTATAAGGAAAGAACCCGCAAAGTATTTTTTTAATTAATATTTTTGGAAAACCGTGGTATAGACATTCCGTGAATTTCGAACCCGTGAAAAGCGAGGGAACATTGTATTTCGGTGATCAAAGGCGAATTCCGGGAACTTACCAGTGAAGAGCCAAATAACATTACAGAGCATGTTGCCTCTCGGGATCTGCCTTGTCTGGAACAATAAAGACTAGACTAGACTAGATCAAAAGACAGGCCAGGCCACCCATTGGAATCCATTCTGAGCTGCAAGACAGAGATCAAGCACACAGTTGGTCAGTAAGCAAAAAAGTTCCAAAATCCCCATTGCAAAACCCTCTGATGACGGACCAAGGACTGCAGCCGCGAAACGGTGCGGGAGCTAAGCGAAAGCTGCCCAGTATCCCCATTGAAAAAACCTCCGATGACATCCCGACCACGGCAGCCGTGAAACGGTGCGGGGAGGTAAGCGGCAGCCCTCCAGTATCTCCATTGAAAAGCCCTCCGGACGACGACGGCAGCGGTAAAACCGTGCGGGGAGCTAAGCAGCAGCCCTCCAGTATCTCCATTGAAAAGCCCTCCGGAGACAACACGACGACGGTAGCCATGAAACGGTGCGGGGAGCTATGCGGCAGCCCTCCAGTATCACCATTGAAAAGCCCTCCGGAGACAACACGAGGACGGTAGCTGTGAAACGGTGCGGGGAGCTATGCGGCAGCCCTCCAGTATCTCCATTGAAAAGCCCTCCGGAGACAACACGACGACGGTAGCCGTGAAACGGTGCGGGGAGCTATGCGGCAGCCCTCCAGTATCACCATTGAAAAGCCCTCCGGAGACAACACGAGGACGGTAGCCATGAAACGGTGCGGGGAGCTATGCGGCAGCCCTCCAGTATCTCCATTGAAAAGCCCTCCGGAGACAACACGACGACGGTAGCCGTGAAACGGTGCGGGGAGCTATGCGGCAGCCCTCCAGTATCACCATTGAAAAGCCCTCCGGAGACAACACGAGGACGGTAGCCATGAAACGGTGCGGGGAGCTAAGCGGCAGCCCTCCAGTATCACCATTGAAAAGCCCTCCGGAGACAACACGACGACGGTAGCCGTGAAACGGTGCGGGGAGCTAAGCGGCAGCCCTCCAGTATCTCCATTGGAAAGCCCTCCGGAGACAACACGAGGACGGTAGCCATGAAACGGTGCGGGGAGCTAAGCGGCAGCCCTCCAGTATCTCCATTGGAAAGCCCTCCGGTGACAGCCCAACGACAGCAGCCGTGAAACGGTGCGGGGAGCTAAGCGGCAGCCCTCCAGTATCTCCATTGAAAAGCCCTCCGGTGACAGCCCAACGACAGCAGCCGTGAAACGGTGTGGGGAGCTAAGCGGCAGCCCTCCAGTATCTCCATTGAAAAGCCCTCCAGTGAGAGGACGACAGCAGCTTTGAGATGGAGGTAGGAGATCACCCAGGGCCGTTCACAGTCCCTATTAAGCAACCCTCCGATGGAAAAGTCTACTGCAAACAAACATAAAGTGTCCCCTCGCTTATTGTGGGGGTGCCTTTTGAGACCACCCGCGAAAGCCGAATTTCCGTGAAGTAGAGATGCAGAAGTAAATACACTATTTTTGGCTATGAACAGTATCATAAGCCTTCCCTTAACACTTTAAACCCCTAAATTGCAATTTTCCATTCCCTTAGCAACCATTCAGATTATTACTCACCATGTTTATTTATTAAAGTTTATTTAAAAAAATATTTATTAAAGGCAAACAAAAGTTTGGCGAAAAACCGTGGTATAGGGAAAAAAAACCCGCAAAGTATATTTTTAATTAACATTTTTGGGAAACCATGGTATAGACATTCCGTGAAGTTCGAACCCGCGAAAAGCGAGGGAACACTGTATTTCGGTGATCAAAGGCCAATTCCGGGAACTTACCAGTGAAGAGCCAAAGAACATTACAGCGCATGTTGCCTCTCGGGATCTGCCTTGTCTGGAACAATAAAGACTAGACTAGACTAGACTAGATCAAAAGACAGGCCAGGCCGCCCATTGTAATCCATTCTGAGCTGCAAGACAAACAGAGATCAATCACACAGTTGGTCAGTAAGCAAAAAAGTTCCAAAATCCCCATTGAAAACCCCTCAGATGACCGACCAAGGACTACGGCAGCCGTGAAACGGTGCGGGGAATAAGGGGAAGCCCTCCAGTATCCCCATTGAAAAATCCTCCGATGACAGCCCGACCACGGCAGCCGTGAAACGGTGCGGGGAGCTAAGCGGCAACCCTCCAGTATCTCCATTGAAAAGCCCTCCGATGGGACTACGGCAGCCGTGAAGCGGTTCGGGGAATAAGGGGAAGCCATCCAGTATCCCATTGGAAAAACCTCCGATGACACCCCAACGACGGCAGCCGTGAAATGGTGCGGGAGGTAAGCGGCAGCCCTCCAGTATCTCCATTGAAAAGCCCTCCTGAAGACGACGGCAGCGGTGAAACCGTGCGGGGAGGTAAGCGGAAGCCATCCAGTATCCCCATTGAAAAACATTGCGTTTACAGCCCGACGACGGTAGCCGTGAAACGGTGCCGGGAGCTAAGCGGCAGCCCTCCAGTATTTCCACTGAAAAACCATCCAGTGATAGCTCGACGATGGCAGCCTTGTGACGGCGCGAGGAGAGAACCCGCGGCCGTTCAGAGTCCCTATTAAGCAACCCTCAGATGGAAAATTCTACTGCAAACAAACATATTTCGGTGATCAAAGGCGAATTCCGGGAACTTACCAGTGAAGAGCCAAAGAACATTACAGAGCATGTTGCCTCTCGGGATCTGCCTTATCTGGAACAATAAAGACTAGACTAGACTAGATCAGAATACAGGCCATGCCGACCATTGTAATCCATTCTGAGCTGCAAGACAAACAGAGATCAATCACACAGTTGGTCAGTAAACGAAAAAGTTCCAAAATCCCCATTGCAAAACCGTCCCATGACCGACCAACGACGACAGCCGTGAAACGGTGCGGGGAGCTAAGCGAAAGCGGGCCAGTATGCCCATTGAAAAATCCTCCGATGACAGCCCGACGACGGCAGCCTTGAGACGACGGGAGGAGAGAAACCGCGGCCGTTCAGTCCCTATTACGCAACCCTCCAATGGAAAATTCTGCTCCAAACAAACATATTTCGGTGTTCAAAGGCCACTTCCTGGAACTTACCAAGTGAAGAGCCAAAGAACATTACAAAGCATGCTGCCTCTCGGGATCTGCCTTGTCCTGAAACAATGAAGAGTTGGAAACATTTGGAGACGTGGAAACTGTATTTAAAATAACTCTTTGTCTCGCTGTGGGAATATCCTCCTCTATTGTTACCTAAACGGATTGGAGGGAATCTCAGGGCTGGCTCCTTGTCCTTTTGTAGATTGAAAGCCCTGACATGCCCCACAAAGCCTCTTTCCTTGACAGCCAATATTCTCCTAATACTTACTTGGATGATGGAGCCCTTTTTCCCTCTTTTCTGACACCCCGGATACCAGAGTCCCAGCGGAATTCTGCACAAGGAGCCCCCACCGAGTCCCTCCCCGACCCACGCCGTTCATGCTGCAGGCAATTACTCCGCATGGTCTCGTGGTCTGACGAGACAGCTGTCAGAGATTGAACCCCGCTTCTCTCACGCACTCACCTCCAAACATAGGAGTCCTAGACTAGATCAGAGACAGGCCGCCCATTGGAGTCCATTCTGAACTGCAAGACAAATAGAGATCAAGCACACGGTTGGTCAGTAAGCGAAAAAGGTCAAAAATCCCCATTGCAAAGCCCTCCAATGACAGCCCGACGAAGGCAGCCGTGAAACGGTGCCTGGATCTAAGCGGAAGCCCTCCATTATCACCATTGAAAAACCCACCGATGACAGCCCCACAATGGATGCCCTGAAATAGTGTGAGGAGAAAGCACAAGCCATCCAGTTTCCCCATTGAAAAACCCACCGATGACAGCCCCACAATGGATGCCCTGAAATAGTGTGAGGAGAAAGCACAAGCCATCCAGTTTCCCCATTGAAAAACCCACCGATGACAGCCCCACAATGGGTGCCCTGAAATAGTGTGAGGAGAAAGCACAAGCCATCCAGTTTCCCCATTGAAAAACCCACCGATGACAGCCCCACAATGGGTGCCCTGAAATAGTGTGAGGAGAAAGCACAAGCCATCCAGTTTCCCCATTGAAAAGCCCTCCGGAGACAACACGATGATGGTAGCCATGAAACGGTGCGGGGAGCTAAGCGGCAGCCCTCCAGTATCTCCATTGAAAAGCCCTCCGGTGACAGCCCAACGACAGCAGCCGTGAAACGGTGCGGGGAGCTAAGCGGCAGCCCTCCAGTATCTCCATTGAAAAGCCCTCCGGAGACAACACGATGACGGTAGCCATGAAACGGTGCGGGGAGCTAAGCGGCAGCCCTCCAGTATCTCCATTGAAAAGCCCTCCGGTGACAGCCCAACGACAGCAGCCGAGAAACGGTGCGGGGAGCTAAGCGGCAGCCCTCCAGTATCTCCATTGAAAAGCCCTCCGGAGACAACACGATGACGGTAGCCATGAAACGGTGCGGGGAGCTAAGCGGCAGCCCTCCAGTATCTCCATTGAAAAGCCCTCCGGAGACAACACGATGACGGTAGCCATGAAATGGTGCGGGGAGCTAAGCGGCAGCCCTCCAGTATCTCCATTGAAAAGCCCTCTGGTGACAGCCCAACGACAGCAGCCGTGAAACGGTGCGGGGAGCTAAGCGGCAGCCCTCCAGTATCTCCATGGAAAAGCCCTCCTGTGACAGCCCAACGACAGCAGCCGTGAAACGGTGCGGGGAGCTAAGCGGCAGCCCTCCAGTATCTCCATTGAAAAGCCCTGCGGAGACAACACGATGACGGTAGCCATGAAATGGTGCGGGGAGCTAAGCGGCAGCCCTCCAGTATCTCCATTGAAAAGCCCTCCGGTGACAGCCCAACGACAGCAGCCGTGAAACGGTGCGGGGAGCTAAGCGGCAGCCCTCCAGTATCTCCATGGAAAAGCCCTCCGGTGACAGCCCAACGACAGCAGCCGTGAAACGGTGGGGGGAGCTAAGCGGCAGCCCTCCAGTATCTCCATTGAAAAGCCCTCCTGTGAGAGGACGACAGCAGCCTTCAGATGGAGAGAGGAGATCACCCAGGGCCGTTCACAGTCCCTAGTGCATCACAGTGCAAAACCCTCTGATGACCGACCAAGGACGGCAGCCGGGAAACGGTATGTGGAGCCAAGCAGAAGCCGGTCAGTATCCCCATTGAAAAGCCCTCCGGTGACAGCCCAACGACAGCAGCCGTGAAACGGTGCGGGGAGCCAAGGGGAAGCGGGCCAGTATCCCCATTGAAAAACCGTCCGGTGACAGCCCGACAAAGGCAGCCGTGAAACAGTGTGGGGAGCTAAGCGGCAGCTCTCCAGTATATCTCCATTGAAAAAACCGTCCGATGACACGGCAGCCCGACAATGGCAGCCGGGAAACGGTGCGGGGAGCTAAGCGGAAGCCCTCCAGTATCTCCATTGAAAAGCCCTCCAGACGATGACAGCAGAGGTGAAACCGTGCGGGGAGCTAAGCGGAAGCCATCCAGTATCCCCATTGAAAATCCATCCAGTGATAGCCCGACGACAGCAGCCTTGAGAGGGCGGGAGGAGATAACGCAGGGCCGTTCACAGTCCCTATTAAGCAACCCTCGGATGGAAAAGTCTACTGCAAACAAACATAAAGTGTTCCCTCGCTTTTTTGCAGGGGGGGGTGCCTTCTGAGACCACCCACGAAAGTCGAATTTCCCTAAATTGCAATTTTCCATTCCCTTAGCAACCATTCAGATTGTTACTCACCATGTTTATTTATTAAAGTTTATTTAAAAAAATATTTATTAAAGGCAAACAAAAGTTTGGCGATGACATATGACTTCATGGTATAAGGAAAGAACCCGCAAAGTATTTTTTTAATTAATATTTTTGGAAAACCGTGGTATAGACATTCCGTGAATTTCGAACCCGTGAAAAGCGAGGGAACATTGTATTTCGGTGATCAAAGGCGAATTCCGGGAACTTACCAGTGAAGAGCCAAATAACATTACAGAGCATGTTGCCTCTCGGGATCTGCCTTGTCTGGAACAATAAAGACTAGACTAGACTAGATCAAAAGACAGGCCAGGCCACCCATTGGAATCCATTCTGAGCTGCAAGACAGAGATCAAGCACACAGTTGGTCAGTAAGCAAAAAAGTTCCAAAATCCCCATTGCAAAACCCTCTGATGACTGACCAAGGACTGCAGCCGCGAAACGGTGCGGGAGCTAAGCGAAAGCTGCCCAGTATCCCCATTGAAAAAACCTCCGATGACATCCCAACCACGGCAGCCGTGAAACGGTGCGGGGAGGTAAGCGGCAGCCCTCCAGTATCTCCATTGAAAAGCCCTCCGGACGACGACGGCAGCGGTAAAACCGTGCGGGGAGCTAAGCAGCAGCCCTCCAGTATCTCCATTGAAAAGCCCTCCGGAGACAACACGACGACGGTAGCCATGAAACGGTGCGGGGAGCTAAGCGGCAGCCCTCCAGTATCACCATTGAAAAAACCTCCGATGACATCCCGACCACGGCAGCCGTGAAACGGTGCGGGGAGGTAAGCGGCAGCCCTCCAGTATCTCCATTGAAAAGCCCTCCGGACGACGACGGCAGCGGTAAAACCGTGCGGGGAGCTAAGCAGCAGCCCTCCAGTATCTCCATTGAAAAGCCCTCCAGAGACAACACGACGACGGTAGCCATGAAACGGTGCGGGGAGCTAAGCGGCAGCCCTCCAGTATCACCATTGAAAAAACCTCCGATGACATCCCGACCACGGCAGCCGTGAAACGGTGCGGGGAGGTAAGCGGCAGCCCTCCAGTATCTCCATTGAAAAGCCCTCCGGACGACGACGGCAGCGGTAAAACCGTGCGGGGAGCTAAGCAGCAGCCCTCCAGTATCTCCATTGAAAAGCCCTCCGGAGACAACACGACGACGGTAGCCATGAAACGGTGCGGGGAGCTAAGCGGCAGCCCTCCAGTATCACCATTGAAAAGCCCTCCGGAGACAACACGAGGACGGTAGCCATGAAACGGTGCGGGGAGCTAAGCGGCAGCCCTCCAGTATCTCCATTGAAAAGCCCTCCGGAGACAACACGACGACGGTAGCCATGAAACGGTGCGGGGAGCTAAGCGGCAGCCCTCCAGTATCACCATTGAAAAGCCCTCCGGAGACAACACGAGGACGGTAGCCATGAAACGGTGCGGGGAGCTAAGCGGCAGCCCTCCAGTATCTCCATTGGAAAGCCCTCCGGAGACAACACGACGACGGTAGCCGTGAAACGGTGCGGGGAGCTAAGCGGCAGCCCTCCAGTATCTCCATTGGAAAGCCCTCCGGAGACAACACGAGGACGGTAGCCATGAAACGGTGCGGGGAGCTAAGCGGCAGCCCTCCAGTATCTCCATTGAAAAGCCCTCCGGAGACAACACGACGACGGTAGCCGTGAAATGGTGCGGGGAGCTAAGCAGCAGCCCTCCAGTATCTCCATTGAAAAGCCCTCCGGAGACAACACGATGACGGTAGCCATGAAACGGTGTGGGGAGCTAAGCGGCAGCCCTCCAGTATCTCCATTGAAAAGCCCTCCGGTGACAGCCCAACGACAGCAGCCGTGAAACAGTGCGGGGAGCTAAGCGGCAGCCCTCCAGTATCTCCACTGAAAAGCCCTCCAGTGAGAGGAGGACAGCAGCCTTGAGTTGGAGAGAGGAGATCACCCAGGGCCGTTCACAGTCCCTATTAAGCAACCCTCCGATGGAAAAGTCTACTGCAAACAAACATAAAGTGTCCCCTCGCTTATTGGTGGGTTGCCTTTTGAGACCACCCGCGAAAGCCGAATTTCCGTGAAGTAGAGATGCAGAAGTAAATACACTATTTTTGGCTATGAACAGTATCATAAGCCTTCCCTTAACACTTTAAACCCCTAAATTGCAATTTTCCATTCCCTTAGCAACCATTCAGATTATTACTCACCATGTTTATTTATTAAAGTTTATTTAAAAAAATATTTATTAAAGGCAAACAAAAGTTTGGCGATGACATATGATGTCATCGGATGGGAAAAACCGTGGTATAGGGAAAAAGCCCTGCAAAGTATTTTTTTAATTAACATTTTTGGGAAACCATGGTATAGACATTCCGTGAAGTTCGAACCCGCGAAAAGCGAGGGAACACTGTATTTCGGTGATCAAAGGCCAATTCCGGGAACTTACCAGTGAAGAGCCAAAGAACATTACAGCGCATGTTGCCTCTCGGGATCTGCCTTGTCTGGAACAATAAAGACTAGACTAGACTAAATCAAAAGACAGGCCAGGCCGCCCATTGTAATCCATTCTGAGCTGCAAGACAAACAGAGATCAATCACACAGTTGGTCAGTAAGCAAAAAAGTTCCAAAATCCCCATTGCAAAACCCTCTGATGACCGACCAAGGACGGCAGCCGGGAAACGGTATGTGGAGCCAAGCAGAAGCCGGTCAGTATCCCCATTGAAAAGCCCTCCGGTGACAGCCCAACGACAGCAGCCGTGAAACGGTGCGGGGAGCCAAGGGGAAGCGGGCCAGTATCCCCATTGAAAAACCGTCCGGTGACAGCCCGACAAAGGCAGCCGTGAAACAGTGTGGGGAGCTAAGCGGCAGCCCTCCAGTATATCTCCATTGAAAAAACCGTCCGATGACACGGCAGCCCGACAACACGAGGACGGTAGCCATGAAACGGTGCGGGGAGCTAAGCGGAAGCCCTCCAGTATCTCCATTGAAAATCCATCCAGTGATAGCCCGACGACAGCAGCCTTGAGAGGGCGGGAGGAGATAACGCAGGGCCGTTCACAGTCCCTATTAAGCAACCCTCGGATGGAAAAGTCTACTGCAAACAAACATAAAGTGTTCCCTCGCTTTTTTGCAGGGGGGGGGGGGTGCCTTCTGAGACCACCCGCGAAAGTCGAATTTCCCTAAATTGCAATTTTCCATTCCCTTAGCAACCATTCAGATTGTTACTCACCATGTTTATTTATTAAAGTTTATTTAAAAAAATATTTATTAAAGGCAAACAAAAGTTTGGCGATGACATATGACTTCATGGTATAAGGAAAGAACCCGCAAAGTATTTTTTTAATTAATATTTTTGGAAAACCGTGGTATAGACATTCCGTGAATTTCGAACCCGTGAAAAGCGAGGGAACATTGTATTTCGGTGATCAAAGGCGAATTCCGGGAACTTACCAGTGAAGAGCCAAATAACATTACAGAGCATGTTGCCTCTCGGGATCTGCCTTGCTGGAACAATAAAGACTAGACTAGACTAGATCAAAAGACAGGCCAGGCCACCCATTGGAATCCATTCTGAGCTGCAAGACAGAGATCAAGCACACAGTTGGTCAGTAAGCAAAAAAGTTCCAAAATCCCCATTGCAAAACCCTCTGATGACGGACCAAGGACTGCAGCCGCGAAACGGTGCGGGAGCTAAGCGAAAGCTGCCCAGTATCCCCATTGAAAAAACCTCCGATGACATCCCGACCACGGCAGCCGTGAAAAGGTGCGGGGAGGTAAGCGGCAGCCCTCCAGTATCTCCATTGAAAAGCCCTCCGGACGACGACGGCAGCGGTAAAACCGTGCGGGGAGCTAAGCAGCAGCCCTCCAGTATCTCCATTGAAAAGCCCTCCGGAGACAACACGACGACGGTAGCCGTGAAACGGTGCGGGGAGCTAAGCGGCAGCCCTCCAGTATCACCATTGAAAAGCCCTCCGGAGACAACACGAGGACGGCAGCCATGAAACGGTGTGGGGAGCTAAGCGGCAGCCCTCCAGTATCACCATTGAAAAGCCCTCCGGTGACAGCCCAACGACAGCAGCCGTGAAACGGTGTGGGGAGCTAAGCGGCAGCCCTCCAGTATCTCCATTGAAAAGCCCTCCAGTGAGAGGAGGACAGCAGCCTTGAGATGGAGGTAGGAGATCACCCAGGGCCGTTCACAGTCCCTATTAAGCAACCCTCAGATGGAAAATTCTACTGCAAACAAACATATTTCGGTGATCAAAGGCGAATTCCGGGAACTTACCAGTGAAGAGCCAAAGAACATTACAGAGCATGTTGCCTCTCGGGATCTGCCTTATCTGGAACAATAAAGACTAGACTAGACTAGATCAGAATACAGGCCATGCCGACCATTGTAATCCATTCTGAGCTGCAAGACAAACAGAGATCAATCACACAGTTGGTCAGTAAACGAAAAAGTTCCAAAATCCCCATTGCAAAACCGTCCCATGACCGACCAACGACGATAGCCGTGAAACGGTGCGGGGAGCTAAGCGAAAGCGGGCCAGTATGCCCATTGAAAAATCCTCCGATGACAGCCCGACGACGGCAGCCTTGAGACGACGGGAGGAGAGAAACCGCGGCCGTTCAGTCCCTATTACGCAACCCTCCAATGGAAAATTCTGCTCCAAACAAACATATTTCGGTGTTCAAAGGCCACTTCCTGGAACTTACCAAGTGAAGAGCCAAAGAACATTACAAAGCATGCTGCCTCTCGGGATCTGCCTTGTCCTGAAACAATGAAGAGTTGGAAACATTTGGAGACGTGGAAACTGTATTTAAAATAACTCTTTGTCTCGCTGTGGGAATATCCTCCTCTATTGTTACCTAAACGGATTGGAGGGAATCTCAGGGCTGGCTCCTTGTCCTTTTGTAGATTGAAAGCCCTGACATGCCCCACAAAGCCTCTTTCCTTGACAGCCAATATTCTCCTAATACTTACTTGGATGATGGAGCCCTTTTTCCCTCTTTTCTGACACCCCGGATACCAGAGTCCCAGCGGAATTCTGCACAAGGAGCCCCCACCGAGTCCCTCCCCGACCCACGCCGTTCATGCTGCAGGCAATTACTCCGCATGGTCTCGTGGTCTGACGAGACAGCTGTCAGAGATTGAACCCCGCTTCTCTCACGCACTCACCTCCAAACATAGGAGTCCTAGACTAGATCAGAGACAGGCCGCCCATTGGAGTCCATTCTGAACTGCAAGACAAATAGAGATCAAGCACACGGTTGGTCAGTAAGCGAAAAAGGTCAAAAATCCCCATTGCAAAGCCCTCCAATGACAGCCCGTCGACGGCAGCCGTGAAACGGTGCCTGGATCTAAGCGGAAGCCCTCCATTATCACCATTGAAAAACCCACCGATGACAGCCCCACAATGGATGCCCTGAAATAGTGTGAGGAGAAAGCACAAGCCATCCAGTTTCCCCATTGAAAAACCCACCGATGACAGCCCCACAATGGATGCCCTGAAATAGTGTGAGGAGAAAGCACAAGCCATCCAGTTTCCCCATTGAAAAACCCACCGATGACAGCCCCACAATGGATGCCCTGAAATAGTGTGAGGAGAAAGCACAAGCCATCCAGTTTCCCCATTGAAAAACCCACCGATGACAGCCCCACAATGGATGCCCTGAAATAGTGTGAGGAGAAAGCACAAGCCATCCAGTTTCCCCATTGAAAAACCCACCGATGACAGCCCCACAATGGATGCCCTGAAATAGTGTGAGGAGAAAGCACAAGCCATCCAGTTTCCCCATTGAAAAGCCCTCCGGAGACAACACGATGACGGTAGCCATGAAACGGTGCGGGGAGCTAAGCGGCAGCCCTCCAGTATCTCCATTGAAAAGCCCTCCGGAGACAACACGATGATGGTAGCCATGAAACGGTGCGGGGAGCTAAGCGGCAGCCCTCCAGTATCTCCATTGAAAAGCCCTCCGGAGACAACACGACGACAGCAGCCGTGAAACGGTGCGGGGAGCTAAGCGGCAGCCCTCCAGTATCTCCATTGAAAAGCCCTCCGGAGACAACACGATGACGGTAGCCATGAAATGGTGCGGGGAGCTAAGCGGCAGCCCTCCAGTATCTCCATTGAAAAGCCCTCCGGTGACAGCCCAACGACAGCAGCCGTGAAACGGTGCGGGGAGCTAAGCGGCAGCCCTCCAGTATCTCCATTGAAAAGCCCTCCTGTGAGAGGACGACAGCAGCCTTCAGATGGAGAGAGGAGATCACCCAGGGCCGTTCACAGTCCCTAGTGCATCACAGTGCAAAACCCTCTGATGACCGACCAAGGACGGCAGCCGGGAAACGGTATGTGGAGCCAAGCAGAAGCCGGTCAGTATCCCCATTGAAAAGCCCTCCGGTGACAGCCCGACAAAGGCAGCCGTGAAACAGTGTGGGGAGCTAAGCGGCAGCCCTCCAGTATATCTCCATTGAAAAAACCGTCCGATGACACGGCAGCCCGACAACGGCAGCCGGGAAACGGTGCGGGGAGCTAAGCGGAAGCCCTCCAGTATCTCCATTGAAAAGCCCTCCAGACGATGACAGCAGAGGTGAAACCGTGCGGGGAGCTAAGCGGAAGCCATCCAGTATCCCCATTGAAAATCCATCCAGTGATAGCCCGACGACAGCAGCCTTGAGAGGGCGGGAGGAGATAACGCAGGGCCGTTCACAGTCCCTATTAAGCAACCCTCGGATGGAAAAGTCTACTGCAAACAAACATAAAGTGTTCCCTCGCTTTTTTGCAGGGGGGGGTGCCTTCTCAGACCACCCGCGAAAGTCGAATTTCCCTAAATTGCAATTTTCCATTCCCTTAGCAACCATTCAGATTGTTACTCACCATGTTTATTTATTAAAGTTTATTTAAAAAAATATTTATTAAAGGCAAACAAAAGTTTGGCGATGACATATGACTTCATGGTATAAGGAAAGAACCCGCAAAGTATTTTTTTAATTAATATTTTTGGAAAACCGTGGTATAGACATTCCGTGAATTTCGAACCCGTGAAAAGCGAGGGAACATTGTATTTCGGTGATCAAAGGCGAATTCCGGGAACTTACCAGTGAAGAGCCAAATAACATTACAGAGCATGTTGCCTCTCGGGATCTGCCTTGTCTGGAACAATAAAGACTAGACTAGACTAGATCAAAAGACAGGCCAGGCCACCCATTGGAATCCATTCTGAGCTGCAAGACAGAGATCAAGCACACAGTTGGTCAGTAAGCAAAAAAGTTCCAAAATCCCCATTGCAAAACCCTCTGATGACAGACCAAGGACTGCAGCCGCGAAACGGTGCGGGAGCTAAGCGAAAGCTGCCCAGTATCCCCATTGAAAAAACCTCCGATGACATCCCGACCACGGCAGCCGTGAAACGGTGCGGGGAGCTAAGCGGCAGCCCTCCAGTATCTCCATTGAAAAGCCCTCCGGAGACAACACGACGACGGTAGCCATGAAACGGTGCGGGGAGCTAAGCGGCAGCCCTCCAGTATCTCCATTGAAAAGCCCTCCGGAGACAACACGAGGACGGTAGCCATGAAACGGTGCGGGGAGCTAAGCGGCAGCCCTCCAGTATCTCCATTGAAAAGCCCTCCGGAGACAACACGAGGACGGTAGCCATGAAACGGTGCGGGGAGCTAAGCGGCAGCCCTCCAGTATCTCCATTGAAAAGCCCTCCGGAGACAACACGACGACGGTAGCCATGAAACGGTGCGGGGAGCTAAGCGGCAGCCCTCCAGTATCTCCATTGAAAAGCCCTCCGGTGACAGCCCAACGACAGCAGCCGTGAAACGGTGCGGGGAGCTAAGCGGCAGCCCTCCAGTATCTCCATTGAAAAGCCCTCCAGTGAGAGGACGACAGCAGCCTTGAGATGGAGGGAGGAGATCACCCAGGGCCGTTCACAGTCCCTATTAAGCAACCCTCCGATGGAAAAGTCTACTGCAAACAAACATAAAGTGTCCCCTCGCTTAATGTGGGGGTGCCTTTTGAGACCACCCGCGAAAGCCGAATTTCCGTGAAGTAGAGATGCAGAAGTAAATACACTATTTTTGGCTATGAACAGTATCATAAGCCTTCCCTTAACACTTTAAACCCCTAAATTGCAATTTTCCATTCCCTTAGCAACCATTCAGATTATTACTCACCATGTTTATTTATTAAAGTTTATTTAAAAAAATATTTATTAAAGGCAAACAAAAGTTTGGCGAAAAACCGTGGTATAGGGAAAAAAACCCCCAAAGTATTTTTTTTAATTAACATTTTTGGGAAACCATAGTATAGACATTCCGTGAAGTTCGAACCCGCGAAAAGCGAGGGAACACTGTATTTCGGTGATCAAAGGCCAATTCCGGGAACTTACCAGTGAAGAGCCAAAGAACATTACAGCGCATGTTGCCTCTCGGGATCTGCCTTGTCTGGAACAATAAAGACTAGACTAGACTAGACTAGATCAAAAGACAGGCCAGGCCGCCCATTGTAATCCATTCTGAGCTGCAAGACAAACAGAGATCAATCACACAGTTGGTCAGTAAGCAAAAAAGTTCCAAAATCCCCATTGAAAACCCCTCAGATGACCGACCAAGGACTACGGCAGCCGTGAAACGGTGCGGGGAATAAGGGGAAGCCCTCCAGTATCCCCATTGAAAAATCCTCCGATGACAGCCCGACCACGGCAGCCGTGAAACGGTGCGGGGAGCTAAGCGGCAACCCTCCAGTATCTCCATTGAAAAGCCCTCCGATGGGACTACGGCAGCCGTGAAGCGGTTCGGGGAATAAGGGGAAGCCATCCAGTATCCCCATTGGAAAAACCTCCGATGACACCCCAACGACGGCAGCCGTGAAATGGTGCGGGAGGTAAGCGGCAGCCCTCCAGTATCTCCATTGAAAAGCCCTCCTGAAGACGACGGCAGCGGTGAAACCGTGCGGCGAGGTAAGCGGAAGCCATCCAGTATCCCCATTGAAAAACATTGCGATTACAGCCCGACGACGGTAGCCGTGAAACGGTGCCGGGAGCTAAGCGGCAGCCCTCCAGTATTTCCACTGAAAAACCATCCAGTGATAGCTCGACGACGGCAGCCTTGTGACGGCGCGAGGAGAGAACCCGCGGCCGTTCAGAGTCCCTATTAAGCAACCCTCAGATGGAAAATTCTACTGCAAACAAACATATTTCGGTGATCAAAGGCGAATTCCGGGAACTTACCAGTGAAGAGCCAAAGAACATTACAGAGCATGTTGCCTCTCGGGATCTGCCTTATCTGGAACAATAAAGACTAGACTAGACTAGATCAGAATACAGGCCATGCCGACCATTGTAATCCATTCTGAGCTGCAAGACAAACAGAGATCAATCACACAGTTGGTCAGTAAACGAAAAAGTTCCAAAATCCCCATTGCAAAACCGTCCCATGACCGACCAACGACGACAGCCGTGAAACGGTGCGGGGAGCTAAGCGAAAGCGGGCCAGTATGCCCGTTGAAAAATCCTCCGATGACAGCCCGACGACGGCAGCCTTGAGACGACGGGAGGAGAGAAACCGCGGCCGTTCAGTCCCTATTACGCAACCCTCCAATGGAAAATTCTGCTCCAAACAAACATATTTCGGTGTTCAAAGGCCACTTCCTGGAACTTACCAAGTGAAGAGCCAAAGAACATTACAAAGCATGCTGCCTCTCGGGATCTGCCTTGTCCTGAAACAATGAAGAGTTGGAAACATTTGGAGACGTGGAAACTGTATTTAAAATAACTCTTTGTCTCGCTGTGGGAATATCCTCCTCTATTGTTACCTAAACGGATTGGAGGGAATCTCAGGGCTGGCTCCTTGTCCTTTTGTAGATTGAAAGCCCTGACATGCCCCACAAAGCCTCTTTCCTTGACAGCCAATATTCTCCTAATACTTACTTGGATGATGGAGCCCTTTTTCCCTCTTTTCTGACACCCCGGATACCAGAGTCCCAGCGCAATTCTGCACAAGGAGCCCCCACCGAGTCCCTCCCCGACCCACGCCGTTCATGCTGCAGGCAATTACTCCGCATGGTCTCGTGGTCTGAAGAGACAGCTGTCAGAGATTGAACCCCGCTTCTCTCACGCACTCACCTCCAAACATAGGAGTCCTAGACTAGATCAGAGACAGGCCGCCCATTGGAGTCCATTCTGAACTGCAAGACAAATAGAGATCAAGCACACGGTTGGTCAGTAAACGAAAAAGTTCCAAAATCCCCATTGCAAAACCGTCCCATGACCGACCAACGACGACAGCCGTGAAACGGTGCGGGGAGCTAAGCGAAAGCGGGCCAGTATGCCCGTTGAAAAATCCTCCGATGACAGCCCGACGACGGCAGCCTTGAGACGACGGGAGGAGAGAAACCGCGGCCGTTCAGTCCCTATTACGCAACCCTCCAATGGAAAATTCTGCTCCAAACAAACATATTTCGGTGTTCAAAGGCCACTTCCTGGAACTTACCAAGTGAAGAGCCAAAGAACATTACAAAGCATGCTGCCTCTCGGGATCTGCCTTGTCCTGAAACAATGAAGAGTTGGAAACATTTGGAGACGTGGAAACTGTATTTAAAATAACTCTTTGTCTCGCTGTGGGAATATCCTCCTCTATTGTTACCTAAACGGATTGGAGGGAATCTCAGGGCTGGCTCCTTGTCCTTTTGTAGATTGAAAGCCCTGACATGCCCCACAAAGCCTCTTTCCTTGACAGCCAATATTCTCCTAATACTTACTTGGATGATGGAGCCCTTTTTCCCTCTTTTCTGACACCCCGGATACCAGAGTCCCAGCGGAATTCTGCACAAGGAGCCCCCACCGAGTCCCTCCCCGACCCACGCCGTTCATGCTGCAGGCAATTACTCCGCATGGTCTCGTGGTCTGAAGAGACAGCTGTCAGAGATTGAACCCCGCTTCTCTCACGCACTCACCTCCAAACATAGGAGTCCTAGACTAGATCAGAGACAGGCCGCCCATTGGAGTCCATTCTGAACTGCAAGACAAATAGAGATCAAGCACACGGTTGGTCAGTAAGCGAAAAAGGTCAAAAATCCCCATTGCAAAGCCCTCCAATGACAGCCCGTCGACGGCAGCCGTGAAACGGTGCCTGGATCTAAGCGGAAGCCCTCCATTATCACCATTGAAAAACCCACCGATGACAGCCCCACAATGGATGCCCTGAAATAGTGTGAGGAGAAAGCACAAGCCATCCAGTTTCCCCATTGAAAAACCCACCGATGACAGCCCCACAATGGATGCCCTGAAATAGTGTGAGGAGAAAGCACAAGCCATCCAGTTTCCCCATTGAAAAACCCACCGATGACAGCCCCACAATGGATGCCCTGAAATAGTGTGAGGAGAAAGCACAAGCCATCCAGTTTCCCCATTGAAAAGCCCTCCGGAGACAACACGATGACGGTAGCCATGAAACGGTGCGGGGAGCTAAGCGGCAGCCCTCCAGTATCTCCATTGAAAAGCCCTCCGGAGACAACACGATGATGGTAGCCATGAAACGGTGCGGGGAGCTAAGCGGCAGCCCTCCAGTATCTCCATTGAAAAGCCCTCCGGAGACAACACGACGACAGCAGCCGTGAAACGGTGCGGGGAGCTAAGCGGCAGCCCTCCAGTATCTCCATTGAAAAGCCCTCCGGAGACAACACGATGATGGTAGCCATGAAACGGTGCGGGGAGCTAAGCGGCAGCCCTCCAGTATCTCCATTGAAAAGCCCTCCGGAGACAACACGACGACAGCAGCCGTGAAACGGTGCGGGGAGCTAAGCGGCAGCCCTCCAGTATCTCCATTGAAAAGCCCTCCGGAGACAACAGGATGACGGTAGCCATGAAATGGTGCGGGGAGCTAAGCGGCAGCCCTCCAGTATCTCCATTGAAAAGCCCTCCGGTGACAGCCCAACGACAGCAGCCGTGAAACGGTGCGGGGAGCTAAGCGGCAGCCCTCCAGTATCTCCATTGAAAAGCCCTCCGGAGACAACACGATGATGGTAGCCATGAAACGGTGCGGGGAGCTAAGCGGCAGCCCTCCAGTATCTCCATTGAAAAGCCCTCCGGAGACAACACGACGACAGCAGCCGTGAAACGGTGCGGGGAGCTAAGCGGCAGCCCTCCAGTATCTCCATTGAAAAGCCCTCCGGAGACAACACGATGACGGTAGCCATGAAATGGTGCGGGGAGCTAAGCGGCAGCCCTCCAGTATCTCCATTGAAAAGCCCTCCGGTGACAGCCCAACGACAGCAGCCGTGAAACGGTGCGGGGAGCTAAGCGGCAGCCCTCCAGTATCTCCATTGAAAAGCCCTCCTGTGAGAGGACGACAGCAGCCTTCAGATGGAGAGAGGAGATCACCCAGGGCCGTTCACAGTCCCTAGTGCATCACAGTGCAAAACCCTCTGATGACCGACCAAGGACGGCAGCCGGGAAACGTTATGTGGAGCCAAGCAGAAGCCGGTCAGTATCCCCATTGAAAAGCCCTCCGGTGACAGCCCAACGACAGCAGCCGTGAAACGGTGCGGGGAGCCAAGGGGAAGCGGGCCAGTATCCCCATTGAAAAACCGTCCGGTGACAGCCCGACAAAGGCAGCCGTGAAACAGTGTGGGGAGCTAAGCGGCAGCCCTCCAGTATATCTCCATTGAAAAAACCGTCCGATGACACGGCAGCCCGACAACGGCAGCCGGGAAACGGTGCGGGGAGCTAAGCGGAAGCCCTCCAGTATCTCCATTGAAAAGCCCTCCAGACGATGACAGCAGAGGTGAAACCGTGCGGGGAGCTAAGCGGAAGCCATCCAGTATCCCCATTGAAAATCCATCCAGTGATAGCCCGACGACAGCAGCCTTGAGAGGGCGGGAGGAGATAACGCAGGGCCGTTCACAGTCCCTATTAAGCAACCCTCGGATGGAAAAGTCTACTGCAAACAAACATAAAGTGTTCCCTCGCTTTTTTGCAGGGGGGGGTGCCTTCTCAGACCACCCGCGAAAGTCGAATTTCCCTAAATTGCAATTTTCCATTCCCTTAGCAACCATTCAGATTGTTACTCACCATGTTTATTTATTAAAGTTTATTTAAAAAAATATTTATTAAAGGCAAACAAAAGTTTGGCGATGACATATGACTTCATGGTATAAGGAAAGAACCCGCAAAGTATTTTTTTAATTAATATTTTTGGAAAACCGTGGTATAGACATTCCGTGAATTTCGAACCCGTGAAAAGCGAGGGAACATTGTATTTCGGTGATCAAAGGCGAATTCCGGGAACTTACCAGTGAAGAGCCAAATAACATTACAGAGCATGTTGCCTCTCGGGATCTGCCTTGTCTGGAACAATAAAGACTAGACTAGACTAGATCAAAAGACAGGCCAGGCCACCCATTGGAATCCATTCTGAGCTGCAAGACAGAGATCAAGCACACAGTTGGTCAGTAAGCAAAAAAGTTCCAAAATCCCCATTGCAAAACCCTCTGATGACAGACCAAGGACTGCAGCCGCGAAACGGTGCGGGAGCTAAGCGAAAGCTGCCCAGTATCCCCATTGAAAAAACCTCCGATGACATCCCGACCACGGCAGCCGTGAAACGGTGCGGGGAGCTAAGCGGCAGCCCTCCAGTATCTCCATTGAAATGCCCTCCGGAGACAAAACGAGGACGGTAGCCATGAAACGGTGCGGGGAGCTAAGCAGCAGCCCTCCAGTATCTCCATTGAAAAGCCCCTGGAGACAACACGAGGACGGTAGCCATGAAACGGTGCGGGGAGCTAAGCGGCAGCCCTCCAGTATCTCCATTGAAAAGCCCTCCGGAGACAACACGACGACAGCAGCCGTGAAACGGTGCGGGGAGCTAAGCGGCAGCCCTCCAGTATCTCCATTGAAAAGCCCTCCGGAGACAACAGGATGACGGTAGCCATGAAATGGTGCGGGGAGCTAAGCGGCAGCCCTCCAGTATCTCCATTGAAAAGCCCTCCGGTGACAGCCCAACGACAGCAGCCGTGAAACGGTGCGGGGAGCTAAGCGGCAGCCCTCCAGTATCTCCATTGAAAAGCCCTCCGGAGACAACACGATGATGGTAGCCATGAAACGGTGCGGGGAGCTAAGCGGCAGCCCTCCAGTATCTCCATTGAAAAGCCCTCCGGAGACAACACGACGACAGCAGCCGTGAAACGGTGCGGGGAGCTAAGCGGCAGCCCTCCAGTATCTCCATTGAAAAGCCCTCCGGAGACAACACGATGACGGTAGCCATGAAATGGTGCGGGGAGCTAAGCGGCAGCCCTCCAGTATCTCCATTGAAAAGCCCTCCGGTGACAGCCCAACGACAGCAGCCGTGAAACGGTGCGGGGAGCTAAGCGGCAGCCCTCCAGTATCTCCATTGAAAAGCCCTCCTGTGAGAGGACGACAGCAGCCTTCAGATGGAGAGAGGAGATCACCCAGGGCCGTTCACAGTCCCTAGTGCATCACAGTGCAAAACCCTCTGATGACCGACCAAGGACGGCAGCCGGGAAACGTTATGTGGAGCCAAGCAGAAGCCGGTCAGTATCCCCATTGAAAAGCCCTCCGGTGACAGCCCAACGACAGCAGCCGTGAAACGGTGCGGGGAGCCAAGGGGAAGCGGGCCAGTATCCCCATTGAAAAACCGTCCGGTGACAGCCCGACAAAGGCAGCCGTGAAACAGTGTGGGGAGCTAAGCGGCAGCCCTCCAGTATATCTCCATTGAAAAAACCGTCCGATGACACGGCAGCCCGACAACGGCAGCCGGGAAACGGTGCGGGGAGCTAAGCGGAAGCCCTCCAGTATCTCCATTGAAAAGCCCTCCAGACGATGACAGCAGAGGTGAAACCGTGCGGGGAGCTAAGCGGAAGCCATCCAGTATCCCCATTGAAAATCCATCCAGTGATAGCCCGACGACAGCAGCCTTGAGAGGGCGGGAGGAGATAACGCAGGGCCGTTCACAGTCCCTATTAAGCAACCCTCGGATGGAAAAGTCTACTGCAAACAAACATAAAGTGTTCCCTCGCTTTTTTGCAGGGGGGGGTGCCTTCTCAGACCACCCGCGAAAGTCGAATTTCCCTAAATTGCAATTTTCCATTCCCTTAGCAACCATTCAGATTGTTACTCACCATGTTTATTTATTAAAGTTTATTTAAAAAAATATTTATTAAAGGCAAACAAAAGTTTGGCGATGACATATGACTTCATGGTATAAGGAAAGAACCCGCAAAGTATTTTTTTAATTAATATTTTTGGAAAACCGTGGTATAGACATTCCGTGAATTTCGAACCCGTGAAAAGCGAGGGAACATTGTATTTCGGTGATCAAAGGCGAATTCCGGGAACTTACCAGTGAAGAGCCAAATAACATTACAGAGCATGTTGCCTCTCGGGATCTGCCTTGTCTGGAACAATAAAGACTAGACTAGACTAGATCAAAAGACAGGCCAGGCCACCCATTGGAATCCATTCTGAGCTGCAAGACAGAGATCAAGCACACAGTTGGTCAGTAAGCAAAAAAGTTCCAAAATCCCCATTGCAAAACCCTCTGATGACAGACCAAGGACTGCAGCCGCGAAACGGTGCGGGAGCTAAGCGAAAGCTGCCCAGTATCCCCATTGAAAAAACCTCCGATGACATCCCGACCACGGCAGCCGTGAAACGGTGCGGGGAGCTAAGCGGCAGCCCTCCAGTATCTCCATTGAAAAGCCCTCCGGAGACAAAACGAGGACGGTAGCCATGAAACGGTGCGGGGAGCTAAGCAGCAGCCCTCCAGTATCTCCATTGAAAAGCCCCTGGAGACAACACGAGGACGGTAGCCATGAAACGGTGCGGGGAGCTAAGCGGCAGCCCTCCAGTATCTCCATTGAAAAGCCCTCCGGAGACAACACGACGACGGTAGCCATGAAACGGTGCGGGGAGCTAAGCGGCAGCCCTCCAGTATCTCCATTGAAAAGCCCTCCGGTGACAGCCCAACGACAGCAGCCGTGAAACGGTGCGGGGAGCTAAGCGGCAGCCCTCCAGTATCTCCATTGAAAAGCCCTCCAGTGAGAGGACGACAGCAGCCTTGAGATGGAGGGAGGAGATCACCCAGGGCCGTTCACAGTCCCTATTAAGCAACCCTCCGATGGAAAAGTCTACTGCAAACAAACATAAAGTGTCCCCTCGCTTAATGTGGGGGTGCCTTTTGAGACCACCCGCGAAAGCCGAATTTCCGTGAAGTAGAGATGCAGAAGTAAATACACTATTTTTGGCTATGAACAGTATCATAAGCCTTCCCTTAACACTTTAAACCCCTAAATTGCAATTTTCCATTCCCTTAGCAACCATTCAGATTATTACTCACCATGTTTATTTATTAAAGTTTATTTAAAAAAATATTTATTAAAGGCAAACAAAAGTTTGGCGAAAAACCGTGGTATAGGGAAAAAAACCCCCAAAGTATTTTTTTTAATTAACATTTTTGGGAAACCATAGTATAGACATTCCGTGAAGTTCGAACCCGCGAAAAGCGAGGGAACACTGTATTTCGGTGATCAAAGGCCAATTCCGGGAACTTACCAGTGAAGAGCCAAAGAACATTACAGCGCATGTTGCCTCTCGGGATCTGCCTTGTCTGGAACAATAAAGACTAGACTAGACTAGACTAGATCAAAAGACAGGCCAGGCCGCCCATTGTAATCCATTCTGAGCTGCAAGACAAACAGAGATCAATCACACAGTTGGTCAGTAAGCAAAAAAGTTCCAAAATCCCCATTGAAAACCCCTCAGATGACCGACCAAGGACTACGGCAGCCGTGAAACGGTGCGGGGAATAAGGGGAAGCCCTCCAGTATCCCCATTGAAAAATCCTCCGATGACAGCCCGACCACGGCAGCCGTGAAACGGTGCGGGGAGCTAAGCGGCAACCCTCCAGTATCTCCATTGAAAAGCCCTCCGATGGGACTACGGCAGCCGTGAAGCGGTTCGGGGAATAAGGGGAAGCCATCCAGTATCCCCATTGGAAAAACCTCCGATGACACCCCAACGACGGCAGCCGTGAAATGGTGCGGGAGGTAAGCGGCAGCCCTCCAGTATCTCCATTGAAAAGCCCTCCTGAAGACGACGGCAGCGGTGAAACCGTGCGGCGAGGTAAGCGGAAGCCATCCAGTATCCCCATTGAAAAACATTGCGATTACAGCCCGACGACGGTAGCCGTGAAACGGTGCCGGGAGCTAAGCGGCAGCCCTCCAGTATTTCCACTGAAAAACCATCCAGTGATAGCTCGACGACGGCAGCCTTGTGACGGCGCGAGGAGAGAACCCGCGGCCGTTCAGAGTCCCTATTAAGCAACCCTCAGATGGAAAATTCTACTGCAAACAAACATATTTCGGTGATCAAAGGCGAATTCCGGGAACTTACCAGTGAAGAGCCAAAGAACATTACAGAGCATGTTGCCTCTCGGGATCTGCCTTATCTGGAACAATAAAGACTAGACTAGACTAGATCAGAATACAGGCCATGCCGACCATTGTAATCCATTCTGAGCTGCAAGACAAACAGAGATCAATCACACAGTTGGTCAGTAAACGAAAAAGTTCCAAAATCCCCATTGCAAAACCGTCCCATGACCGACCAACGACGACAGCCGTGAAACGGTGCGGGGAGCTAAGCGAAAGCGGGCCAGTATGCCCGTTGAAAAATCCTCCGATGACAGCCCGACGACGGCAGCCTGGAGACGACGGGAGGAGAGAAACCGCGGCCGTTCAGTCCCTATTACGCAACCCTCCAATGGAAAATTCTGCTCCAAACAAACATATTTCGGTGTTCAAAGGCCACTTCCTGGAACTTACCAAGTGAAGAGCCAAAGAACATTACAAAGCATGCTGCCTCTCGGGATCTGCCTTGTCCTGAAACAATGAAGAGTTGGAAACATTTGGAGACGTGGAAACTGTATTTAAAATAACTCTTTGTCTCGCTGTGGGAATATCCTCCTCTATTGTTACCTAAACGGATTGGAGGGAATCTCAGGGCTGGCTCCTTGTCCTTTTGTAGATTGAAAGCCCTGACATGCCCCACAAAGCCTCTTTCCTTGACAGCCAATATTCTCCTAATACTTACTTGGATGATGGAGCCCTTTTTCCCTCTTTTCTGACACCCCGGATACCAGAGTCCCAGCGGAATTCTGCACAAGGAGCCCCCACCGAGTCCCTCCCCGACCCACGCCGTTCATGCTGCAGGCAATTACTCCGCATGGTCTCGTGGTCTGAAGAGACAGCTGTCAGAGATTGAACCCCGCTTCTCTCACGCACTCACCTCCAAACATAGGAGTCCTAGACTAGATCAGAGACAGGCCGCCCATTGGAGTCCATTCTGAACTGCAAGACAAATAGAGATCAAGCACACGGTTGGTCAGTAAGCGAAAAAGGTCAAAAATCCCCATTGCAAAGCCCTCTAATGACAGCCCGACGACGGCAGCCGTGAAACGGTGCCTGGATCTAAGCGGAAGCCCTCCATTATCACCATTGAAAAACCCACCGATGACAGCCCCACAATGGATGCCCTGAAATAGTGTGAGGAGAAAGCACAAGCCATCCAGTTTCCCCATTGAAAAACCCACCGATGACAGCCCCACAATGGGTGCCCTGAAATAGTGTGAGGAGAAAGCACAAGCCATCCAGTTTCCCCATTGAAAAACCCACCGATGACAGCCCCACAATGGGTGCCCTGAAATAGTGTGAGGAGAAAGCACAAGCCATCCAGTTTCCCCATTGAAAAACCCACCGATGACAGCCCCACAATGGGTGCCCTGAAATAGTGTGAGGAGAAAGCACAAGCCATCCAGTTTCCCCATTGAAAAACCCACCGATGGCAGCCCCACAATGGGTGCCCTGAAATAGTGTGAGGAGAAAGCACAAGCCATCCAGTTTCCCCATTGAAAAACCCACCGATGGCAGCCCCACAATGGGTGCCCTGAAATAGTGTGAGGAGAAAGCACAAGCCATCCAGTTTCCCCATTGAAAAACCCACCGATGACAGCCCCACAATGGATGCCCTGAAATAGTGTGAGGAGAAAGCACAAGCCATCCAGTTTCCCCATTGAAAAACCCACCGATGGCAGCCCCACAATGGATGCCCTGAAATAGTGTGAGGAGAAAGCACAAGCCATCCAGTTTCCCCATTGAAAAACCCACCGATGGCAGCCCCACAATGGGTGCCCTGAAATAGTGTGAGGAGAAAGCACAAGCCATCCAGTTTCCCCATTGAAAAACCCACCGATGGCAGCCCCACAATGGATGCCCTGAAATAGTGTGAGGAGAAAGCACAAGCCACCCAGTTTCCCCATTGAAAAACCCACCGATGGCAGCCCCACAATGGGTGCCCTGAAATAGTGTGAGGAGAAAGCACAAGCCACCCAGTTTCCCCATTGAAAAACCCACCGATGGCAGCCCCACAATGGGTGCCCTGAAATAGTGTGAGGAGAAAGCACAAGCCATCCAGTTTCCCCATTGAAAAACCCACCGATGGCAGCCCCACAATGGATGCCCTGAAATAGTGTGAGGAGAAAGCACAAGCCATCCAGTTTCCCCATTGAAAAACCCACCGATGGCAGCCCCACAATGGATGCCCTGAAATAGTGTGAGGAGAAAGCACAAGCCATCCAGTTTCCCCATTGAAAAACCCACCGATGGCAGCCCCACAATGGGTGCCCTGAAATAGTGTGAGGAGAAAGCACAAGCCATCCAGTTTCCCCATTGAAAAACCCACCGATGACAGCCCCACAATGGGTGCCCTGAAATAGTGTGAGGAGAAAGCACAAGCCATCCAGTTTCCCCATTGAAAAACCCACCGATGACAGCCCCACAATGGGTGCCCTGAAATGGTGTGAGGAGAAAGCACAAGCCATCCAGTTTCCCCATTGAAAAACCCACCGATGACAGCCCCACAATGGGTGCCCTGAAATGGTGTGAGGAGAAAGCACAAGCCATCCAGTTTCCCCATTGAAAAACCCACCGATGACAGCCCCACAATGGATGCCCTGAAATAGTGTGAGGAGAAAGCACAAGCCATCCAGTTTCCCCATTGAAAAACCCACCGATGACAGCCCCACAATGGATGCCCTGAAATGGTGTGAGGAGAAAGCACAAGCCATCCAGTTTCCCCATTGAAAAACCCACCGATGACAGCCCCACAATGGGTGCCCTGAAATGGTGTGAGGAGAAAGCACAAGCCATCCAGTTTCCCCATTGAAAAACCCACCGATGACAGCCCCACAATGGGTGCCCTGAAATAGTGTGAGGAGAAAGCACAAGCCACCCAGTTTCCCCATTGAAAAACCCACCGATGACAGCCCCACAATGGGTGCCCTGAAATAGTTTGAGGAGAAAGCACAAGCCATCCAGTTTCCCCATTGAAAAACCCACCGATGACAGCCCCACAATGGGTGCCCTGAAATAGTGTGAGGAGAAAGCACAAGCCACCCAGTTTCCCCATTGAAAAACCCACCGATGACAGCCCCACAATGGGTGCCCTGAAATAGTGTGAGGAGAAAGCACAAGCCATCCAGTTTCCCCATTGAAAAACCCACCGATGACAGCCCCACAATGGGTGCCCTGAAATAGTGTGAGGAGAAAGCACAAGCCACCCAGTTTCCCCATTGAAAAACCCACCGATGACAGCCCCACAATGGGTGCCCTGAAATAGTGTGAGGAGAAAGCACAAGCCATCCAGTTTCCCCATTGAAAAACCCACCGATGGCAGCCCCACAATGGGTGCCCTGAAATAGTGTGAGGAGAAAGCACAAGCCATCCAGTTTCCCCATTGAAAAACCCACCGATGGCAGCCCCACAATGGGTGCCCTGAAATAGTGTGAGGAGAAAGCACAAGCCATCCAGTTTCCCCATTGAAAAACCCACCGATGACAGCCCCACAATGGGTGCCCTGAAATAGTGTGAGGAGAAAGCACAAGCCATCCAGTTTCCCCATTGAAAAACCCACCGATGACAGCCCCACAATGGGTGCCCTGAAATAGTGTGAGGAGAAAGCACAAGCCATCCAGTTTCCCCATTGAAAAACCCACCGTTGAAAACCCCACGGTCACAGCCCTGAAATAGTTCACTGTATCTTGGCAATGGAAAGAATTTTCACGATCCAATCGGGATCCCTCCTTTCATTCTGTTTTACATAATAATGCATTTTGATATAAAATAGCCAATGCGTGAACGCTACATTCAATAAGCCTTCCCAAGCCACCGCCCAGTCATGCGCTTTACGAGGCAACCTCATCGGGAGGGCTCCACGGCTGATGACTATACTGAAGCTTTGTCACTATGTTTGCCCCATTGTTATGTGTTTGCTGGTGATTGGCTGGGGAACAAGAGTAAGTCATACATTTCCTTATATGGTAAATTAATCCTGCGTTATGCCTTCATGCTTTCATATCAAGGGGGGACAGGACAGAGATGCTGCTACAGGGGGGACACGACAAGGGTGCTGCTTCGATCCATCGCTCGAAAACAAGGCGGCACATTTCCACCCCTGTCCTGGTTAAAAGTGGCGTTCCCCAAGGCAGCATACTAGGACCTACACTATTCGTTCTCTACATAAATGACCTCTTTGATTTTATCAGAAGCAACTGTGTTCTTTTCGCCTACCCTGTAAAACTTTTCAACACCATGGTCGACCTGGGAAGATGTAAAACTTTTCAACAAAACGTTGATGTAAAACTTTTCAACACCACATCAACACCACCTTGATGTAAAACTTTTCAACACCACTTCGATGTAAAACTTTTCAACACCATGTCGACCTTGTCTCAGATTAGTCTAACAACTGGCAACTTCAAATATCAACCAGCAAATGTTCTACCCTCTACATCGGCAAAAAAGAATCCGAACCTCATATATAAACTGAATAAACAAAATCTCACAGCCAACCCCCACTCAGTAAAAGACCTTGAAATACTAATATCAAATGAAAATGTCCAAAGAGACTTCACCAGAAGAGCCCTTCACTCCTCCACTCGAAACAGAATACCCCAAGAAAGCAGACTATCAATCCTAGGTCTAGAAAGCTAAGAACTAGGACATCTAAAAAACGATCTAAGTATTGCCCACAAGTCCGCCCCGAGTCTAGAGAGAGGGGCGGCATACAAATCGAATTAATATAAAATACATAAATAAATAAAGATCATATGCTGCAACATTCTACCTGTCAATGACTACTTCAGCTTCAATCACAACAACACAAGAGCACGCAACAGATTCAAACTTAATATTAACCTCTCCAAACTTGACTGTAAAAAATATGACTTCGGCAACCGAGTTGTCAAACCATGGAAATCATTACCTGACTCAGTAGTGTCAACCCCTAACCCATAACATTTTTCCCTTAGACTATCCACGATTGACCTCTCCAGGTTCCTTAGAGATCAGTAAGAGGTCAGTATGGGTGCTCCTACGATCCATCGCCCCAAAACAAGGCAGCACACCATATGGGTGCTGCTACGATCCTCCAAGGGGCCCCTCCTTCCCAGCCACCCCGAAATAGACTTCTTTTGTTGGTGTGGATCAGCCGCCTCTCGCTCACGGAGGGAATAAAAAGGGCACAAACTCTATAAAGTTACAATATACAGTCGCATATACAGTATGTTATGTATATGAATAGAATAGATATTATAATGTATATTACGCATGCAGATCGCAGCCCCCGCTGCCCTCCTTCTCCCCTCCATCCCGAGCGGTGCCTCCCTCCGTCCTCCTGCGCCCCATCTCGGGCTCACCGCCCTGGGGAGCTCCTTCTAAGGCCAACTCCATCTAGTTCATGCCCGCAATTCTGTTTCTCGTTCTTCTCGCGGACAATTCAAGGTTCAACCTTCGAGGCAGCCGTGCGGAAAAGGCTTGTGGTGAGCAGATGAACCAACAGCTCCGCTCACTTTTATTTAAAATAAAGCGGCAACACAGAGAGAGGAGGGGGAGGAATCCCTCTTCAACAGAGGCTAACCAAGCCGCCTTGAGTCTCAGGAGATGGGCCGCCTAGAAATCGAACTAATACATAAAATTAATAAATAAAAAGGCTTAAGAAAGCTTCAAGGCTTAACCGAAAACAGGGTGGAACATAAGATCCATTGCCCGAAAAAGATTGGCAGGGGAGATTGGTACTGCTCAGTGTTGCAATATTTTTTCGGTCTGGGCGGAAAAGTATAGTGTCTGAGCGGCGGCATAGAAGTCAAAACAAACAAACAAACAAACAAATAAATAAATAGGAAAAAATCCCTTCTTTATTATTAAAAGAAAATGGCAGTCCTGACATGGTGTGAGGAGAAAGCGGAAGCCATCCAGTTTCCCCATTGAAAAACCCACCGATGACAGCCCCAGGGTGGCAGCCCTGAAATGTTTCACTGTATCTTGGCAATGGAGATAATTTTCACGATCCGATGGCAGCCCTGAAATGGTGTGAGGAGAAAGCAGAAGCCGTCCAGTATCCCCATTGAAAAACCCACCCATGACAGCCCCACGGCGGCAGCCCTGACATGGTGTGAGGAGAAAGCGGAAGCCATCCAATTTCCCCATTGAAATGACAGCCCGACAACACCAGCCTTGAAACGGCGCGAGCAGAGAAGCTGAGTCAGTTCACAGTCCCCATTGCGCAACCCTCCGATGGAAAATTCTGCTGCAAACAAACATATTTCAGGCTTAAAAGGCCACTTCCTGTAACTTACCAGTGAACAGTGAAGAGCCAAAGACCATTTACAGAGCATGCTGCCTCTCGGGATCGGCCTTGACCTGAAACAATAAAGAATTGGAAACATTTGGAGACGTGGAAACTGAGTAACACAAACGGATTTTGGGGGGGGGGGGGGGATCTCAAGGCTATGTGTCCTTTTTTTACATTGCAAGGCTTAACAGGAATCGGCACAAAGCAGGGTCGGGTAATGTGTGACCGAGGAGGCTGGCACAAGAGATAGATGCTGCTACGATCCTTTGCCCGAAAACAGGGCGGCACACGAGATTGGCGCGTGAGAGGGGCGCCGCACGAGATAACTCACCCAGTCGGCGCACCGAGGAGTTGGGGCCTCTTCCTTCTCCCATCGCCAGGCGTCGGTGAGGGCGTGTGGCTTGAGCGGGCGGCGGTGGGGCGCAGGGTTGAAAGCGGCGGTCTTTCGGCTGTGTGTGCTGCATCCGAGCGGCCGTCTGCAGATCCGACGGCCAGAAAAGGCAGGAAGAGTTCGGGGCAGGGCGGAGTTGTGGGAGGAGGAGGAGGAGAGTTGCCTGAAAATTTAAAGCTTAATAAATAATTGAAACCAGAGATGTTTCTTTGAAATTGATTGATAAAAAACTTGGGGGGAAGAAGGACTGTCAAACTATTCTATTCTATTTCTATATTTTCTTTTCTATTATTTCTTAGATATATTTTACTATGAGTATCTCCTCTATAACCTTCATCATGTATTTTACTATGTGTATATAGATATATACCCACTAAAACCCTCATTGTGTATTGGACAAAATAAATAAATAAATAAGCAAATAAATAAATAAATAAATAAATAAAAAATAAGTAAATAAATAAATACTGTAAATAAATAAAATAATTACTAAGTCTGCACTACTATTACTGCTAGTTTTTGCCCATCCTTCCTATCATCCTTTTCCTCCCACTTATGACTGTATGACTGCAACTTGTTGCTTGGATCCTTAAGATTTTTATTAATATTGATTGTTTCCTCGTTGCTTATTTGACCCCTGTGATAATCATTAAGCATTATACCACATGATTCTTGACAAATGTATCTTTTCTTTTATGTACACTGAGAGCATACGCAACAAAGACAAATTCCTTGTGTGTCCAATCACACTTGGCCAATAAAGAATTCTATTCTATTCTATTCTATTCTATTCTATTCTATTCTATTCTATTGAAGAAGATCTTCTGCAGTCTCGACTTAAGCCTAAGAGTAAAAATCAGGTTTGTTAGATATTGCATCTTTTCTATCCTGCTCTATAGAGTTGGTCTGTGACAGAAAGCCATTCAAAGAGGTTATAAGCATTTGAAATGTAGATTTACAGGTGGATGTATCGCCAGTGCCCTCCCACCGGGCCACAAAGGACACTTGCCGCCGACGCCAGGAAAGTTCCAGCTGGGCGGGGCGCTGCCGGTACTTCTGTCCTGGGGCTCCCGCTCGCAGCTGTCCCCCGGCTTCTGCTCGAGCTCGATGCTGCGGTTTTCGGCGCTCTCCTGCTGGGCCCCAAAGAAGGAAGGCAGGAAAAAGGCGCGAAGAATGAAGCTCTCCGTCTTCCTGCCTTCCTTCCGGTTGGGAAATGCTGGTATGTTACAACCGGGTTCTGAAGACCAGCCCCACACGACGACAACAAACCTCCCTTCTTTTGCTTTGGGAAGGCGCCTCGAGTTTCCCTCACATCCATTCATCTGGGTTATTTTTCTTTTACCGAAGGGAAACTCTGATTGACGCCGTTAATGCGGGGCCCCTGTAATCACCGGGCCCGGTACGGGGCTCCCTGTAGTACCCGTCTATCGGTGGCCCTGATGTTACATATAAGTTGGTTATGACATCGGGCCAGAATACCTCCGGAACTGTCTTCTGCCACACAAATCCCAGCGGCCGATAATGTCCCACAGAGTTGGCCTTCTCCGGGCCCCCGTCGACTAAACAATGTCGTCTGGCGGGCCTCAGGGGAAGAGCCTTATCTGTGATGGCCCTAGCCCTCTGGAATCAACTCTCCCCAGAGATTACAACTGTCCCCACCCTCCTTGTCCTAAGTAAATTGCTTAAGACCCACCTATATCGCCAGGCATGGGGGAATTGAGATACCCCCCCCAGGCTTGTATAGTTTATGTATGATATGCTTGTGTTGTATGGTTTTAATGATGGCTTTTAGATGTTTTTAAATATTAGATTTGTTATATTGTTACTATTGTTGTTGTGAGCCACCCCGGGTCTGCGGAGAGGGGTAGCATACAAATCTAATAAATAATAATAATAATAATAATAATAATAATAATAATTATTATTATTATTATTATTATTATTATTATTATTATTATTATTTCCTTTAAAGTCCTACATGGCATTGGACCACATTACCCACATGACCTCTTCTGCCTCATGTATCCCAGCAGCCGGTCAGGTCCCACAGAGTTGGCCTTCTCCAGGCAATGCTATCTGGCAGGGCCTAGGAGAAGAGCCTTCTCTGGGGTGGCCCCGGCCCTTTTGTATCAACTCCCCCCTTCCCGAGATTCGCACATCTGCCCTGGCCTATGACTGAATATAATAGGATGAATGTGGAAGGTTGGTTTTCAATGAATTGGGGTTTTAGAATATAAATTAAGTTAGATTTTTATATGCTTGTAGAATTGGGATTTTTAGTGTATTTTAATATTAGATTTCTTGTCTGTCTTGTATTTGCTTTTGTGGTGAGCTGCCCTGAGTCTCAGGAGAAGGTTGGTATAGAAATCGAATGAATGAATGAATGAATGAATGAATGAATGAATGAATGAATGAATGAATGAACAAACAAACAAACAAATAAATAAATAAATAAATAAATTTGACAAAATCAGAAATGAGGAGGTGATAAAACACAAATTGTTTCAACTCCCACCCTCAAAACATCGCTACAGAGCCCTGCACACCAAGACAACTAGACACAAGAACAGCCCCCCCCCGACACCATCACTCTACTAAACAAATAATTCCCTCAAAACTGTCAAACTTTTTGCTAAGTCTCCACTTCTATTTCTACTAGTTTTTTCTCATCATTACTATCCCCCATCTCCTCCCCCTTAGGATTGTATGACTGTATCTTGCTGCTTGCATCCTAAGATTTTTATTAATATTGATTGTTTCTTCATTGCTTATTTGACATCATGAACTCAGTCTGTATAGTCTGGAGGACAGAAGGGAAATTGGGGACATGATCAAAACATTTAAATACGTTAAAGGGTTAAATAAGGTTCAGGAGGGAAGTGTTTTTAATAGGAAAGTGAACACAAGAACAAGGAGGCACAATCTGAGGATAGTTGGGGGAAAGATCAGAAGCAAGGTGAGAAAATATTATTTTACTGAAAGAGTAGTAGATGCTCGGAACAAACTTCCAGCAGATGTGGCTAGTAAATCCACAGTAACTGAATTTAAACATATCCATCCTAAGATAAAATACAGGAAATAGTATAAGGGCAGACTCCATGGGACCATGAGGTCTTTTTCTGCGTCAATCATCTATGTTTCTATGTAACAACAAGCAGTTTATTGTAAGAGTTCTTGCAAGAGCTAGCGAAATAAGTGCACCCTAAAATTTATTTATTTATTGTATTGATATGCCGCTCACTCCAAAACGGACTCAGAGCGGCTAGATAAATCTAAAGAAATGGATTTCAACAACATTATCTACGGACTACGGTTGACCTATCCAGATTCCTAAGAGGTCAGTAAGGGGCGAGTACAAGTGCACTAGAGTGCCTTCCGTCCCCTGTCCTATTGCTCTCCTATATCTCCTATTCCTTTCTTCTATTCCTATATCTCTTCCTCTATTCTTTCATTGATATGTTCTATTCTTATAACTTCTCTTCTATTCTTTCTTAGATATAGTTTACTATGAGTATCTCCTCTATAACCTTCATCATGTATTTTACTATGTGTATATAGATATATATACCCACTAAAACCCTCATTGTGTATTGGAATAAATAAATAAATAAATAAATAAATAAATAAATAAATAAATAAATAAATAAATAAATAAATAAATAAATAAATAAATAAATAAATAAATAAATTTTCCTCAGCCCCAAGCTCATTTCTTAGGCCTCAGTTGAAAAGCAACAGGGCCTTCTAAGTTTCTGTTTCTAAGTCACTCTCTTCTGGGGAAAGTGCGCCATCTAGTGGAGTTTACGGTAGAGCAGTGTGCCCTCTTATTATTGACACTGCGGAATTAATGCCCTTTCTTCAAGTTTATGGAGATTCTCATCATCCCGGTCATGATTGTCCCAAAGGTGCTTCTCCCCACCCCCAAAAAACTAGAGTAGCTTGGGCTTTTTTCCCCCCTTTTCTAACTGGAGAAGCAAAACATTTGCAAAGAAAAAAACTTAGAAAGTCCAATTGCCTTATTTGTTTGTTTGTTTGTTTGTTTGTTTGTTTATTCGATTTTTATGCCGCTCTTCTCCTTAGACTCAGGGCGGCTTACAACATGTTAGCAATAGCACTTTTTATAACAGATCTAGGCTATTGCCCCCACAATCCGGGTCCTCGTTTTACCCACCTCGGAAGGATGGAAGGCTGAGTCAACCTTATGGTGGGGAGGGAGAAATACCACCTTTGGGACCCTTTCTTTCTCCTCCTAAGTATTGATTGGTGCAAAATTTATGCTCTGGTTTCTGTTATGCCGGCGTGTCTCAACCGCCCGTAATTACAGGGTAATTAGTCCAGGAAGACACACACCACACGATAAAGGAAAACCAAAAAGTCTTTATAAATAGAAAAACAGAAACAGCTCCCTTTTAAATGTCAAAGGGATTTTCTGGTACACACAAGGCCACCAGGTTAAATGCAATCCAATTGCTCACACAATAACTGGGAAATTGAGTCCAATTCTAAAGTCCAGAGAGTCCACACACAATCTTGAACAGCAAAAAACCAAGATCTTGACGAAACAATGAATCAGATAAACTGCCATGAGGCTAAAACACCAGGCTGCTCTTTTATCTGTAGCACTAATCACAGCAGCCCCACCCAACCACAGGTGGCCTCATTTATCTTCTGTAATAATCCTTCAGTTGTTGTCTCCTATGCATCACTCTACGCATGTGTGGATGTGTCATAACTTCTTGTTCGGAATCCAGGGATGATAAGGATGATTGATCTCCTCCTGGGCTGTCCGCCAAACTCCCCTCATCCCTGTCACTCATGCTTCCTTGGTCAGAGGAGACTTTGTCGGCAGATACTATTAAGATCAAAACCGGCCTGTGGCATGTGGATGTTTCCCCCACATCCACCTCTACATTCCTTGGGGCAGGAGCTGGGCCAGAGCTCACCACAACAGTTTCCAAAATTGTATGGCTAGAACACGCTAGCCCTTTAATTAGAGACCCTGTGGGTTGCATTGATAAATTATTTCAGGAGCTGCGGTTGCCTTCAGTCCAACTGAAAATGAAGTTTAAAAGATTGCTGGATATTGGAGCTCGGAAAGAAAGGGCCCCAACCTCTGTAAGATCGGGTGTCTTGGAATGGAGGAACCGCTTTAAATACTGCTTCCAAATGCAATGCCAGGGTGGCGCAGCAGGTAGAGTGCTGTACTGCAGGCCACTGAAGCCCACTGTAGATCTGAAGGTCAGCGGTTCAAATCTCATCACCGGCTCAAGGTTGACTCAGCCTTCCATCCTTCCGAGGTGGGTACAATGAGGACCCAGATTATGGGGGCAATAGCCTAGCTCTGTTAAAAAAGTGCTATTGCTAACATGTTGTAAGCCGCCCTGAGTCTAAGGAGAAGGGCGGCATAAAAATTGAATAAATAAAATAAAATAAATAAAATAAAATAATGAATGAATGAATGAATGCCTGAGCACCTTAACAGGGTTTTTTTTCTCTCCAGTGAGATTTGAAAACCCAACACAAGGGTTAAATATGGAACCAACTTCTTTTTGATGAACTATTTACAGAGCTTGAGAGATACAGGACACAGAATCCAGCAGTGTTTCTCAACTTAGCCAACTTTAAGATGTGTGAACTTCAACTCCCAGCCATGGCTTGCTGGGGAACTCTGGGAGTTGAAGTCCACACATTTTTAAAGTTGTCCAAGTTGAGAAACACTGCAATAGAGCCGAGGTGGCGCAGCAGGTAGAATGCAGTACCTACTCTAAAGCTGACTGTAGATCTGTAGGTCAGCGGTTCAGATCTCATCACCGGCTCAAGGTTGACTCAGCCTTCCATCCTTCCGAGGTGGGTAAAATGAGGACCCGGATTGTGGGGGCAATATGCGGATTCTGTAAAAAGTGTTACTGCTAACATATTTGTAAGTCTAAGGAGAAGGGTGGCATAAAAATTGAATGAATGAATGAATGAATGAATGAATGTATGTATGAATGAATGAATGTATGAATGTATGAATGAATGTATGAATGTACCCTGTTTCCCCGATAGTAAGACACCCCCAATTGTAAGACGTATCGGGGGTTTCAGGGGGGTCGGCTAATATAAGCCGTACCCCGAAAGTAAGACATATGTCTTACTTTCGGGGAAACACGGGGGTATTGCCGCCTCCTGCCCACTTCCGCGCCGCCCCCCCCTCCATACGTCACCGCCGCCTCCGTCTGATCCAAATGTTGCTGTTCCTGCTGCTCCCGCTGGCATCTCAAGCGGATGCCATGTTGCCCGTCCCGGCTAAGCCGGCCGGACGTTGTCCATCGTCGGGGAACAAGCAGCGAAGCAGTCTGGCGAAGGCTTCTCCTGCCGAAAGGCGCCCGCCAGAAACCGGTAAGCTTCGGAGACGCCGGGTGGGTTTTTACCGGACACGGGTGTTGCGGGTTCGGGTAGGTGGGTTGGCCGGGTGGGTCTTATTTTTTCCAATGTAAGACATACCCCGAAAGTAAGACGTAGTGGGGCTTTTGGGGGTAAAAAGAAAGTAATACACTGTGAGATTATGATCCCACTATATAGAATGATGGTGAGACCACATTTGGAATACTGTGTTCAGTTCTGGAGACCTCACCTACAAAAAGATATTGACAAAATTGAACGGGTCCAAAGACGGGCTACAAGAATGGTGGAAGGTCTTAAGCATAAAACGTATCAGGAAAGACTTAATGAACTCAATCTGTATAGTCTGGAGGACAGAAGGAAAAGGGGGGGACATGATCGAAACATTTAAATATGTTAAAGGGTTAAATAAGGTCCAGGAGAGAAGTGTTTTTAATAGGAAAGTGAACACAAGAACAAGGGGACACAATCTGAAGTTAGTTGGGGGAAAGATCAAAAGCAACATGAGAAAATATTATTTTACTGAAAGAGTAGTAGATCCTTGGAACAAACTTCCAGCAGATGTGGTAGATAAATCCACAGTAACTGAATTTAAACATGCCTGGGATAAACATATATCCATCCTAAGATAAAATACAGAAAATAGTATAAGGGCAGACTAGATGGACCATGAGGTCTTTTTCTGCCGTCAGACTTCTATGTTTCTATGTTTCTATGTCTTACTTTCGGGGAAACACGGTATGAATGTATGAATGAATGAATGAATGAATGAATGAATGAATGTATGAATGAATGTATGAATGTATGAATGTATGAATGAATGAATGTATGAATGAATGAATGAATGTATGAATGAATGTATGAATGAATGAATGTATGAATGAATGAATGTATGAATGTATGAATGAATGTATGAATGTATGAATGTATGAATGTATGAATGAATGAATGAATGAATGAATGAATGAATGTATGAATGAATGTATGAATGTATGAATGTATGAATGAATGAATGTATGAATGTATGAATGAATGTATGAATGAATGTATGAATGAATGAATGTATGAATGAATGAATGAATGAATGTATGAATGAATGTATGAATGTATGAATGAATGTATGAATGTATGAATGAATGTATGAATGTATGAATGAATGTATGAATGAATGAATGAATGAATGAATGAATGTATGAATGAATGTATGAATGTATGAATGTATGAATGAATGAATGTATGAATGAATGTATGAATGAATGTATGAATGAATGAATGTATGAATGAATGAATGAATGAATGTATGAATGAATGTATGAATGTATGAATGAATGTATGAATGTATGAATGAATGTATGAATGTATGAATGAATGTATGAATGAATGAATGTATGAATGTATGAATGAATGAATGTATGAATGAATGTATGAATGAATGAATGTATGAATGTATGAATGAATGCATACATACATACATACATACATACATACATACATACATACATACAGTACAGCGTGTTGGCTGTGAATGAGAGTGCTATTTATCTATTTGTTTGTTTGGTTGATTGATTGATTTGTATGCCGCCCTTCTCTGAGGATTGGGGCAGCTAACAGCATATAACAATGCACTACAACGGCAAATCTAATTAAATTTAAATTATATTGGACGCACATTTAGAACAAACAGCTGTTGGGCTCTTGACATGAAACAACCAATTTCACGTGTGATCAGAACCTCTTCAATTCTTTATAATAAGGTCCATTATCTGAACAAAACAGAACAAGTGTGAACTTAGTGTGTGAATGTGTTTGGGATACTTTTGTAAGGTTGACCCAGAAAGCTGATTGGCATTTTCGTTGACTTATATACCTTATTTTTTGGACCATATCTGAGAATTGTGGAAAAAGTATATGATGAGTGAGACAATAGTGCATGTTCTTTTTTGTGTTTTTTTTATATATTTTTTAAAATAATCTTTATTGAGTATATACAGTGGTACCTCATCATACGAACTTAATTGGTTCCAGGAGGAGGTTCGTAAGGTGAAAAGTTCGTAAGATGAAACAATGGAATCAATGTAGGATAGGAATCAATGTAAAAGCAAATAATGCGTGCAAATCCTTCAGGAAAATCCCAAACTTTAGAAGGGAGGCGAACAGAGGGCAGGGAGGAGCAGCTAAAGGGGGCGGGTGGAAGAAGCAAGGCTAGGATAAAGGGTGAGTGGGAAGGAAGAAAGGCAAGGGGGGTGCCCCTCCCTTTTCTTTCTTCAAGACACCCTTTCAGTGCCTGTGCAAGCAAGTTGTTCTCTGCAAAAATTTTCCTCCCCCAAGCTGCCCCTCCCTCCTCCCTTTTCTTTCTTAAAAAGACACCCTTTCAGTTCCTTTGCAAGCACGTTGTTCTCTGCAAAATGTTTCCTACTCCAAGCAGCCCCTCCCTTTTCTTTCTTCAAAAAAGGGGAGAAAAAGAAACCCCTTCATCCCAGCAGCAGCTGCTTGGGTTCGTAAGGTGAAAATAGTTTGGAAGAAGAGGCAAAAAAATCTTAAACACCGGGTTCATATCTTGAAAAGTTTGTTAGAAGAGGCGTTCGTAAGATGAGGTACCACTGCACATTAAAAATGAAACAGAAAAAGATATAATGCATGCGAGTCTTCGGAGAGGGGCGGCATATAAATCCAATAAATAAATAAATAAATAACAATCAAATATGTTATACTGAGACAGAAATAGAAGAAAGGGGAATAAAGAAGATATAGTAGAAAGCTTCCTTAGAACTACACTTCCCAGGATGCCGCATGTGTGGGGAGGTGCATTAAGCTGCTCGCATCCATGAGTGGGTGGGGCTGCGACTTCGATGTGATCCCCGAATAAGCGTTCTGGGAGGCGGCGGAGGCAAAAGCGGAGTAAGACGATGAACGCCCAGACCCGAGCCCGAGGGGGTGGTGAGGGTTGCTGTTGCTACATGATACGGTCCTGGTTGTTTGTTTTTTTCCTCCTCATTAAATTGTGGAACACCTGGCTGGTCCTTGTAGAATCCTTGGGTTCCGTGGAACTCCAGTTGAAAAACACTGATCTAAGCAGTCAATATTTGGGGGTTTGTTTGTAATGTTTGTTGTATGTATTCCAGGCATTTATATGGTCTCTCTCCTGTATGGATCCTTTCATGTGAAATCAAATATCCATAGCGAGTAAAGCCCTTTACACATTCCAGGCATTTATATGGTCTCTCCCCTGTGTGGATCGTTTGGTGGAGAATAAATGATAGCTTCTCGGAAAAGCTCTTTCCACACACTGTGCATTGATATGGTCTCTCTCCCGTGTGGCTCTTGTTATGAGAATTAAGATTTCCTTTCTGGGAAAAGCTTTTTCCACACTCCATGCATTTATATGGTCTCTCTCCAGTGTGGATCCTTTGGTGGAGAATAAGTTTACTCTCGCTGATGAATCTCTTTCCACACTCCAGGCATAGTTTCATCTCTCTGGAATTCCTCCCAGATTTTACATAGTTATGTGATTTGCTTTTGCTGTCTAGGTCCTTTAGTGAAGTAAGAGAGAAAGAATGACTGACAAATTTGTCATACATTTCCCCTTCGGTCTCCTTTAGGCCACATTCATTTAAATCAAATTGATTTTTCTTTCCCCCCCCATATTTTTCCCTTTTCTTTCCTTCCAGATCTTGCTGGGACAGGAAGCTGGAGATTCCAAGAGGAACAGAAGTGGATGAGGTCTCCTCTCCATTCTCTGACGTGTTTCTGTCTTGTCCTCTTGTGTCCTCTTCATGACCAAATATCTCTTCTTCAACTTCATACCCCTCTGTCTTTAATCTTGCTTGCTTCCTACTCTCATTTTCCTGCCCATCATCTCCTTGGAAAAAAGAAAAGAAGTATTTGTTACAATTAGAATTGTGAAAGGGAAAAGGGGGGTTAGTCTCCCTTCTCAAAAATATGTTTGTTTGTTTGTCTGTTTGTCCTATTTCTATGCCACCCTTGTCCTGAGACTCAGGGCAGGTTCCAGGTTTGGTACCAGTTATGTGCAGTGTGCATAGGGATTTGTTCATAGGTTTTTTTATAGTCTGGCCCTCCAACAATCTGAGGGACAGTGAACTGGCCCCCTGTGTAAAAAGTTTGGAGACCCCTGGTCTAGTGGGTGGTAAGTACCATCTATGAAACATTTTCTATTGGAAGCCATCATTAGTTAATACATTATAGTTCAGATCTTTTCCCATTCATTTAAGTTAATTGAATAAGTTTTCGGCCCATGCGACCATTGTCCCTTTGACTTGTTCTTCTATTGTGTCGTGCTGTAAGAGAAAGTTATATATTTTGGATATTGTTTTCTTTTCTAGGCCTAAAATAATCCTATCGAGCATGCTATTTTTCTGGAAGCCAAATTTATTTTTATGTTCATTGTACTTTGATTTGATTTGTAAGTAATGTAGCCAGTCAAGTTTAATTCCTTTTTCCAAGAGTTTTTGTTTAGGGATTAGGTCCTTGTTTTCATCTAACAGTTGTTTGTATGTTATTATTTTTGTCAGGAAGTAGGGCATTCGGGTATATAATCGCTTTGGTTGGGGGATATCAATTTGGGAATGGAGTGATAGTGGTTTCTTTTTGTGTACTGCCAGGTATCAATTAAAGCTTTTCTAATGTAGTGTTGTTTAAAGTATGTTGGTATTTTGTGAGTATCATGTTAGGAAAGCATGCCACCCTGATTGAATATTGAAACCTTCGAGGGTTAGTCTATAAATTTGTAATTTTTCCTGTGTGCATTTTATGACAAATGCATGGAAAGTGGATCAAGGTTGACTGAGTATAGTGTACTCACCTGCACAATATTCTCCGTCAACCTTGATCCACTTTCCATACATTTTGAATTTTCCTGTCTTCATCCAGTCTGACAACTAAAGGTGCTCTAGTCATTAAGATTTCTTCAAAGTCAAGGCATCTCTACGTTCCCTCTTGCGTGGATCTTTTGGTGATGAGTAGCGCTTGTCTTGTCATAAAAGCTCTTTCCACAATCAATGCATTGATAAGGTCTCTCCCCTGCATGGACCCTTTCATGAGAAATCAGATAATCTTTACGAGTAAAGACATTTACACATTCCATACATTTGTATGGTCTCTCCCCTGCGTGCATCCTTTCGTGAGAATTAAGTGATCCTTTCTGAGTAAAGCTCTTTCCACATCCCAGCCACTTATATGGTGTTTCCCCCATGCGGATCCTTGGGTGGTGCATAATTAGTTTCTTCTTGGAAAAGCACTTTCCACACACTGTGCCTTTATTATTTATTTGTTTGTTTATTTAATTTATTTGGATTTGTATGCCGCCCCTCTCCGAGGACTCGGGGCGGCTCACAGCATATATAAACACAAAACAATAATGTAAATCCAATTAATACTACAATTTAAAAACAATTTAAAAAAACCTTATCAACCAAACATTATCAACCAAACATTTAAGGCATTCAGTGGTCAGGGGGAAGAGCTAAAAGTCCCAAACCTGGCAGCAAACCTGAGTTTTTAAGCTCTTTCGGAAGGCAAGGAGGTTGGGGGCAATGCGAATCTCTGGGGGGAGTTGATTCCAGAGGGCAGGGGCTCCCACAGAGAAGGCCCTTCGCTTAGGTCCCGCCAGCCGACATTGTTTGGTCAATGGGACCCTAAGGAGTCCAACTCTGTGGGACCCCACCGGTCGCTGGGATTCGTGCGGCAGAAGGCGGTCTCAGAGATAATCTGGTCCTGTGCCATGTAGGGCTTTATAGGTCATAACCAACACTTTGAATTGTGCCCGGAAACTGATTGGTAGCCAATACAGTCCACGGAGTGATGGTAAGATATGGGCATTTCTTGGAAGGCCCAAGATTGCTCGCGCGGCTGCATTTTGAACAGGTTGAAGTTTCCGAACACTCTTCAAAGGTAGCCCCATGTAGAGAGCTTTATATGATCACTGTCCTATATGGATCTTGTTGTGAGAATTAAGCCGCTCTTTCTCGGTAAAGCTTTCCCCACACACTGTGCATTTACATGGCCTCTCCCCTGTGTGGCTCCTTTCATGAGAATTAAGTGATGATTTCTGTTTAAAGCTCTTTCCACATTCCAGGCATTTACATGGTCTCTCCCCTGTGTGGCTCCTTTCATGATAATTAAGTGATGATTTCTCAGTAAAACTCTTTCCACATTCCAGGCATTTATATGGTCTCTCTCCTGTGTGGATCCTTTTATGAGAATTAAGTGATGATTTCTGAGTAAAGCCTCTTCCACATTCCGGGCATTTATATGGTCTCTCCCCTGTGTGGCTCTTGTTATGAGAATTAAGATGCCCTTTCTGGGTAAAGCTTTTTCCACACTCCATGCATTTATATGGTCTCTCTCCTGTGTGGGTCATTTGGTGGTGAATAAATGCTCGCTTCTCGGAAAAGCTCTTTCCACACACTGTGCATTGATATGGTTTCTCTCCCGTGTGGCTCTTGTTATGAGAATTAAGATTTCCTTTCTGGGTAAAGCTTTTTCCACACTCCATGCATTTATATGGTTTCTCTCCAGTGTGGATCCTTTGGTGGAGAATAAGTTTACTCCTGCTAATAAATCTCTTTCCACACTCCAGGCATAGTTTCATCTCTCTGGAATTCCTCCCAGATATTACATAGTTATGTGATTTGCTTTTACTGTCTAGGTCCTTTAGTGAAGTAAGAGAGTAAGAATGACTGACAAATTTGTCATACATTTCCCCTTCGGTCTCCTTTAGGCCACATTCATTTAAATCAAACTGATTTTTCCATATTTTTCCATATTTTTCCCTTTTCTTTCCTTCCAGATTTTGCTGGGACAGGAAGCTGGGGATTCCAAGAGGAACAGAAGTAGATGAGGTCTCCTCTCCATTCTCTGACTTGTTCCTGTCTTGTCCTCTTGTGTCCTCTTCTTGACCAAATATCTCTTCTTCAACTTCACGCTTCTCTGTCTTTAATCTTGCTTGCTTCCTATTCTCATTTTCCTGCCCATCATCTCCTTGGAAAAAATAAATATTTATGTTACAATTAGAATTGTGAAATGGGGGTTAGTCTCCCTTCTCAAAAATATGTTTGTTTGTTTGTTCTATTTCTATGCTGCCCTTCGCTTGAGACTCAGAGCAGGTTCCAGGTTTGGTACCAGTCATCTGTCTAGCTAGGATGTGAAGCCTGTAATTTTTTATTTAGGTACATGGGACATTCTGATGGTATACAAAGAATTTTTTGGCCAAGAAATATATTAAAGCTTTGCTGTTGATTGGTCTAGAACATTTTCAGAGTCTATGGTGAGTATTTCTGACAAGGACTTAAAGAGGGCTGATCCCCTTAAGCATCTGAGGATAAATAGCTACTCTTCCTCCACTGAAAAAGAACTACCCCAATGAATGGAAGCTAGAGGAAAGCCTGGCCTTACCCAGAACAGCCATATTCTTCAAATTTTCCCGCATGACTTCTCTGCACAAGGTCTTCTGACCAGAATCAAGCAGCTCCCACTCCTCCAGCGTGAAGTCCACAGTCACCTCCTCATATGGACCAGATCCCTGACAGAGAAAGAAAATGTTACTTGGATGTTTTCTCTCTTATGGCACAAAATGGGAACAAGGAACTAAACTGACATTTTCCTGCTGGAAACAGAGCAGAGTCCCCTAGTCCAGAGGTCCCCAACCGCTGGTCCGCGGACCAGGACCGGGCCGTTGGGGTTTTTCAGCCAGTCCGCGGCGCCAGGGCCCCCTCGGCCTTTCCGCGCTGCCCACCGCCCGCCCGATCTGCCCCCTCTGCTCCTCCGCCACCTCCTGCCTTTCACCGCAGCTCCTCCCGCACCCGGAACGCACGCCCTGCCCGCCTCACCTTTGCCGAGAGCACTTTCGTCCCGGGCTCTCAGCAAGGGGGTTGCAGGAGAGGCGGGGCCAGCGAAGGTGATATTCAATGTCGGGGGCGCTCGGGCGGTTACGCGCGCTCCCTATCTCCCTGCTAGCCCACTCGGAATATTCAAAATAAGAAAAACCTTCGCCGGCAAAGGCTTTTCTTATTTTGAATATTCGGAGTGGGCTAGCAGGGAGATAGGGAGCGCGCGCAACCGCCCGTGCGCCCCCGACATTGAATATCACCTTCGCCGGCCTCCGCTGAGAGAATGCCTGCCACGTCTCTCCTGCAACCCCCTTGCTGAGAGCCCGGGACGAAAGTGCTCTCGGCAAAGGTGAGACAGGCAGGGCGTGCGCGCGTCACCGCTGAGAAGAACGGAGAGAGAACGAGAGTGAGTGAGAGCAACAGACAGCAAGATAGAGAGAAAGTGAGAAAGAGAGAGTGAGAGAAAGGGGGGGAGAGAAAGAGATAGCAAGAGAGAGAGAACAAGAGAGAAAGAGCATGAGAAAGAAAACAAGAGAGAAAGAGTGAGAGAGAGAGAAAGCAAAAGAGACAGAAAGAAAACAAGAGAGAGAAAGTGAGAAGAAGAGAGAGAAAGGGGGAGAGAGAGAGAAAGAGAGAGGGGGGAGAGAGAGAAAGAGAGGGAGAGGGAGAAAGAGAGAGGGAGAGGGGGGAGAGATAGCAAGAGAGGGAGAGAGAGAAAGAGAGAGGGAAAGGGGGGAGAGATAGCAAGAGAGGGAGGGAGAGAAAGAGAGAGGGAAAGGGGGAGAGAGGGGGGAGAGAAAGAGAGAGGGAGAGAGAGAGAGGAGATAAAGGAAGAGGAGAGAGAGAAAGGAAGAGAAAGAAAGAAATAGGGATAGAAAGAGAGAGAGTGAGAGATGCTCAGTGAGCCTTTCTTTGAAGTTGCCTTTCTTTCTTTCTTTTTCTTTCTTGCTCTTTTTCTTTCTCTCTTTTACCTTCCCTTCCTCTATTTCTTCTTTTCTTTCTCCTTGCTACCTTCTTCCCTCCCTCCCTCCCTTCAGTCCTTCCTCTCTTACTCTCCCCTTTCATAAGTTTCCTTGCTTCCTTCCTCTGTTCCTGTCCCTCTGTTCTTTCTTTCTTTCTCTTTCTTTCTTTCCTTCCTTTCCTCCCTCCATTTCTTGCTTTCCTTTTCCTTCCTCCCTTCCTTCCTCCCTCATTCCCTTCTTTCACTCCTTCCTCTCTTACTCTCCCCTTTCACACCTTTCCTTGCTTCCTTTGCACCCTTCTTCTGTTCCTGTCCCTTCCCTCTTTTCTTCCTTCCTTCCCACCCTCCGTCCATTCATTCACCCATTCCTCTCTTGATCGCCCCTTTTACGGCGCCGCTGACAGCTAGCTCCTCCCCCCCCCCCCCAACCAGGCCATGGAAAACTGGTCTAGCTTAAAGCCGGTCCCTGGTGCAAAAAAGGTTGGGGACTTCTGCCCTAGTCTATAAATTCCTATGTTAACATGACACATCCACTTTTGAAACCTATTTCACAATGTTGTGTGAGCCTAGAAATCCAAGTCACTCAGCTAACAGTCTTGCTGTTGCTGCTATTTAAAAGCCACTTTGGGTTTTATCTTCATGGGATTTATGCAGTTTTTAATCTTATTCTCATTTTTTAAAATTCTTGGGCTTCATTTCTAACTAGTTTTCTGCACTCTTATGAAAAATACGAAGAATTAAACTCTTTCCAATTTTCAAATTGTCCAATGCAATGAAGCCTACAAACTTTCTCGTTTGCAATTTGGGAACCAGCTTGAACGCTGTGTGATTTAGCGGGACATTTTGGGGATGTGACACTAATTTCAAATAAATACAGATTGAGCATTTCAATCAAAAAGAGCTCATGGCCAGATGGAGTTTGTACTCCACTGCTCTCAAAAGAATCCTGCACTTACCTGGCAAAGAGGCCCCAGTTGGATCCTCCTAAAAAGCATCTCCTGAGAAGGGCTGGATGGATCTCCTTTTCTCTGGAGCTGTGCAGAGATCTCCCTCATGAATGACTCCTGCATCTGACAGAAGACTCTGTTTTATGATTCACTTTCAAAAAACCAGAAACATATTAGTTTTCCTGCCTCACTTTCACCCTCTATACCACTATTTGCTCAACCTAATTCAAAGTAAGAGAACTTGGGGACTCTGCTCTCCATGTGGCTGCTCTTTCTGGGTAAATGCTTTCATTTTAGATTGATATTGAAGTTGCAATAACTAACAGAACTGTTATGAAAATCACAAGTCCTCCTGTAAAGGGAACAGTTCAGAAAGACACTACTGTTTCATTAACTTTAGAAAACAATATTCTGTAACATTGGGGAAAACCTATAGATTACACCCTAACATTTTAAGTAATAATGTCAGAAATACAGGATTGAGAATTAATAATTTGCATATTATCAGCTGAACTTTAAAAAGTGCCCCAATTAATTCCTGCACCTGACGAAGGAAAAAGAGATGTTGGACAAGAAATTGTGACCACTTCCTCAAATTCAGAACTCTCTTACAGAGGAAGCTTGAAAAATTAGAATATCATGGAAAAGTTCATTTATTTCAGTAATGGAACTTAAAAGGTTAAACTAATATATAAGAGACAGACTCATTACATGCAAAGCAAGAGAGTTCAAACCATTATTTGTTGTAATTATGATGATTATTTTGTACATCTTATAAAACCCCCAAATCTACCTTCTCAGAAAATTAGAATATTACATGCAATCAATAAAACAAGGATTGTACTTAGAACAATACCGGACTTCTGAATAGTATAATCATGCCTATGTACAACATAACAGAACTTGGTTTGGACCATGAACTAGTTCACGGCTTGAACTATCTTGCCTTGCATGTAATGAGTCCCCTTAATATATTACATTTCACCTTTTAATTTGCATTACTGAAATAAATGAACTTTTGCATGATATTCTAATTTTTCGAGTTTCATCTGTATATGCCTCAGGAGTGCCCGTTGTGGAAACAGAGTTGAATTATCTTGTCACTCAGAATTATCTTCAGGAGGAAAGAAGCATTTCAAGAAACAAAAAGATTCAAAGAAGAAATTAGATCTCCAAATACAGCCAGTCAGGAGGCTAATTCTGTTGACCGCTAATTCTGTTGACCGGCTCAAGATCGACAGCCTTCAATCTGTCCTTGCTATTAGCAGTTCACTGCAGACCCCGATCGATCCCTGGTTCTCCCCTCCCCACCCCGAGCTCACCTGCCCCTCCTGCGGCTCTTCCCTCTGGGCTCGGCTGAGCAGGAAGCCTTCGGCCAGGGCCACCGCCTGGCAACAGCTCTCGGCTCCGCACTCCCTCACCCAGCCCGCCATCTCCGGGGGCAGCAGGGCCAGCAGCTGCTCCAGCACCACCCGGTCCAGCATCTCCCCTTTGCTGCTCCTCTCCGGCCGCAGCCACTGACGGCACAGCCGGTGCAGGCGGCTGCAAAGCTCCCGGGGCCCCTCGGCCTCCTGGCGGCAGCCATCCAGACCGCGGAAGCGCCGCCGGTGGATTTCCGGGATGAACGAAGCGCCTTGCATCCCTGGAGACCCCGGTGCCGGGACGGCTTTTCCGCTCGAGTGGGGCCGAAACAGGCCCAAGGGAGACCGAGGTGGCCCAGACAGCCACTCCGCCCCGACTGCTCCGGTTTCCAGGAAGGGAGAAACGTGGCTCCTCGGCTGCTTCAGACCTTCTGCGCAGCTTCAGATCGCTCCGCCACAATTTCCCTCCAACACCTGGCTTGGAGATTCTGGACCAACGAGTGCTCCTTCCTAGAGTGGCAGAGTCCCGCTGGCCAGAGAGCTTTTCCCTGGGAAACCCCCGCCCCCCTCATTCTTTTCCGCTTCCTTGCCTAATGATGTTGGAAAAGCTGCTCAGACACCTGAGATTGGAGGTGGGGAGGTGTAATGGATAGAGGGTTGATGTTTACTTCTGCGCGTCAGGGATTTTTTTTCTGACTGTGCCTGAATCTTCTTGGAATTGCGGAAGCGTTTATGGACAAATGGAAAAGGTTGGGAGGGGAGCGGAGACACTTTATTAAGGACCCTGGAAATGACAAAAACTGGCAAGAGCAGCCCTAAGACAAAGTCAATGTATCCATTCATTACTAAGTCGTCTTTTTTTAATGATCCCATAATCCCTTGTAGGGTGGAGTCTGGGCACCTGAATGGAGCTAATAGTTATTTATGGGGTGGATACCCTCCCTGGTGCGAATAGAGTTTTGTTCAGCGGATATATTCTTAATGTCCATCCACTAAGACCACCCTCCATCCCTGGAGATCTCTATTTGTATTTGTTTGTTTTGTCAAGTAGGTATTGGAAGTATACAAAGATATAATAACATTCATATACCTGTACATTATAGTAGTAAAAAAGAAACATTAGGACAGAGGACGGAAGGCATGCTGGTGCACTTATGCACAGCCCTTACTGACCTCTTAAGAAGCGGGAGAGGTCAACAGTGGATAGTCTAAGGTTAAAGTTTTGGGGGTTAGGTGATGATACTACAGAGTCTGGTAGTGAGTTCCATGCATCAACTACTCAGTTACTAAAGTCGTTTTTCCTGCAGTCGAGTTTAGAGCGGTTTTAAGTTTGTATCTGCTGTGTGCTCGTGTGTTGTTGTGGTTGAAGCTGAAGTAATCGTTAGTGGAGTTAGTAGTCTCTAGGCCTCCATTGGGTCTCCTGCTTTTGAGGATGGCCAAAAGAAGCCCAAAGCATTCTGAGCTGCTTCCCCAGCTCCTCCACACCCCCTTCTCCACTTGCAGGCAGGGAGAAGTGGCTGTTAGCTTCCTCGGGCCGCCTGCACCTGGGGAAAAGCAACAATTTCCCCCCAATTTTCAGTATATATTGTTTGAATATAAAAGGTCTCAGTATCCTTCTTTAAAAGAAATCCACACGTGATTCAGAAATTGTAAATTAAATCAATATGCTGCTCACCAAAAAATAAAGGGAACACTCAAATAACACATCCTAGATCTGAATGAATGAAATATTCTCATTGAATACTTTGTTTGAATGTGCACAACAGCATGTGAAATCGATTATCAATCAGTGTTGCTTCCTAAGTGGACAGTTTGATTTCACAGAAGTTTGATCTACATGGAGTTATATTGTGTTGTTTAAGTGTTCCCTTCATTTTTTTGAGCAGTGTATATCTAACACCCAGGTCAGTACTAGGGGAGTCGGCACCACTATGGAGGAATCCAAGCACCCAAATGTCACAGCACAAAGCCCCAGCCACCTCGTGTTCCACAAGTGCTGCCGTGCCCAACTGACCTTCACCATGTTTTCCCATTCTTAACCAGGCAGGTCCAGCCTAGGAGGCAGCTGCTGGTTGTGTCAGATCCTTTTCCAGATGCTGCTCACCAGTGTTCCCTCTAATTTTTTTTTGAGGTGGGCAGAAAAGTATAGTGTCTGAGCGGAAGTCCCTTCGGGACTGAGCAGCACAGAAATAATAAATAAATAAACAAACAAACAAATAAAAAACCCACCCTGTTTTGCCTCAGAGAATTTCAAAATAAAATACTGTACTGTGTGTCTATAACTGAGCTCATAATAGGGCAACTCTATCAATATTAAAATGCCACTTAAATAGTTGAGCTAGTTTCAAACTAGATTTTGATTTTCTTTCTCTCTTCCTTACTCCCATTCTTTTTCTTTCTCTTTTCCTTCCTCTCTTTTTTCTATCTGTTTCTCTTCCTCTCTTCCTCTCTCTCTCCTTCCCTCTCACTCTTTCCCTCTCGGCTTCTGGGCAGGTTTGGAAAACTCTGAGTTGTTGATGATTTTTAAGTGAGCAATTGCTCACTGCTCAGCTTAGAGGGAACTATGCTGCTCACAGCCTTCTCCAAATTGCACCAGCCACTCTCCGAGAAGTACACCCAGTTCCTGTGTGGAAAGCCTTCGGAAAGATTCCAAGGCATCACCAAATTGGATGTGCTTGCTATTCTCCAAATGGTGCTGAAAAAGAGAGGGCAACGGAGAATGGAAGACACACACAGCAAGTGGGAAAGAGCTGAGGTTGTGTCAGGGAGCCATGGCTAGGAGAAGCTGAGCGAAGCCCCAGTGTTTTCTCACTGGGTGAAAACCCTTTGAAGATGCAGGTTAGCAAAGGCAATTTGGAGTGGAGCAGCTGTATGGTGGAGACGCTGTGGCAGAAATCAGGAGACTAGTCCTGTCTTAAGCAGGACTAGTCTTCTGACTAGACATCAGGAGTTCTAATCCTGTCTTAAGCATAGCGACCTTGAGCCAGTCCTGGCAAACAGGCAATGACAAACTACAGTGGTACCTTTACCTACAAATGCCTCTACTTATGAAGTCTTCTAGATAAGAAACAGGTGTTCTGGGTTTTTTTTGCCTCTTCTCAAGAATATTTATTTATTTATTTATTTATTTATTGGATTTGTATGCCGTCCCTCTCTGTAGACTCGGGGCGGCTAACTACAGTAATAAAAAACAGCATGTAAGTCCAATTATTATTTATTAAATTTGTATGCTTTTCCACATTCCATTTTCCACTTAGAAACTTGAGCCTCCGAAACTGTAACCGGAAAAGGCAGGGAGAAGCCTCCACGGGGCCTCTCTAGGAATCTCCTGGGAGGAAACAGGGCTGGAAAAGGGAGAAGCCTCTGTGGGGCCTCTCTAGGAATCTCCTGGGAGGAACCGGCCGGAAAAGGGAGAAGTCTCTGTGGGCCCTCTCTAGGAATCTCCTGGGAGGAAACAGGGCTGGAAAAGACGGGGAGAAGCCTTCGTGGGGCCTCTGTAGGAATCTCCCGGGAGGAAACAGGACTGGAAAAGGTGGGGAGAAGTCTTCGTGGGGCCTCTCTAGGAATCTCCTGGGAGGAAACAGGGCTTCCACCCTCCCTGTGGTTTCCCCAATCGCACACATTATTTGCTTTTACATGGATTCCTATGGGAAAAATTGCTTCTTCTTACAAACTTTTCTACTTAAGAACCTGGTCACGGAATGAATTAAGTTCGTAAGTAGAGGTACCACTGTACAGTATTTCCAAAATATTGCAAAAAATACCTACAGGGAATATTGTCCAGGCCATCATACAGATTTCACAATGACTTGGCACAGAAAATTCAGAAAAGTTCAAACATTTCTTTGGTGTTCTCTAAATTTAGGGGAATTAGCACCCAAGCATAGAATGTCTTTTCTGCAGCCATTTTAACAGCTGTTTCGCCTTGCATTCCAAGAAGACAGCACAAAGGTTGTTGCACAGGTATTTCTCCACGTACAACAGTTCATTTAATGACTGTTCAAACTTACAATAACACTGAAAAAAGTGGATGATTAGTTTTTCCCACCTATGACCATTGCACCATCCCCATGCTCACGTCATCAAAATTTAAATGAATAGCAGCTAATTTATGATGATTGGAGTGTCCCGTTTTGTGACCTTTTGACAAGCAAGTCAATGGGGACACCAGATTTGCTTGACCACCATGTTACTAACTTAACAAGTGATGTGATCGACTTAACAACTGTGGCCTGAAAGGTGGCAAAATGGGGCAAACTCATCAACTGTCTCACTTAGCAACATAAATCTGGCACTTAATTGTGGCCGTAAGTCAAGAACTACCTGTATCCAGACTGTGTGAAACTTGAACTTAATAGGGACCCTCAGTTAGCTAACTAGGCAGTATCCAGAGATTATATGGAAGAAGCCATGCAGGATCATTTTAAGATTGGAGAACTCCAAAAAAAGGTGCTTATGTCAGACCTGGGCTACCATTATCTTCAGAGATTTCTACTATCCCCTTTCCATTCCAATCTGAATTCCTAACCCAATTGAATCCTGCCTTTTTTATTTTTATAAATAACTCAACATAGCACACATATCTAATACACTTTCCTTCTTCTATTTTCCCCACAACCACCACTCTGTGAAGGTGAATTGGGTTGGCAGAGGGGTACTGGCTCAAAATCACCCAATTGGCTTTCATTGTTGAGACCAGAACTCACAGGCTTCATGTTACTATTCGAGTGCCTTAATCACTAGACCAAATTGACCTTCTAGGGATTTTTTTCTCTCCTACTGTCAACAGCCCAGGAGAGATGCATTTATGAAATCATGGAATAAATACATTTATACAATTGGAAATTTGTAAAATCAGTGGGAATGTGAGGGTTTGGGCAATGTACGTTAGGTTTACAAAAAACATGCAGTTTGGAGTTACGTAGGCCTTTACATATGCCTAATACAGCAGCCCCAGGAAGATCCTCTCTGAAAAAATTCCTAAAGACTTGCAGGGGCTCCATTCTCTGAAGATGTAAAACAAAAATTAAAAATTAGAAATATCCCCTTCCATTCACTACCTCTCTTTAGCTATGCAGTGTGACTTTGCTTATTCTTCCACCTCTCATGGCTGCCACATCACATCCAGCCCTTTTTTTTTTCTTTTCTCTTTCTTTTTCTCTTTCTCTCTCTCTCCCTCCCTCCCCTCACCACCCATCTTACCACAAAGTAACTCTGGGTGGCTTACAGTCATAAAAATACATCTACATTAAATCCTGAATAAGTTAAAACCAAAGATTAGCCGCTCCGGGTCCTCAGAGATGGGCGGCACACAAGTCTAATAAATAATAATAATAATAATAATAATAATAATAATAATAATAATAATAATAAAAAAAATAAGAAGAAGAAAAAAAGGAGAAGAAGAGGAGGAAGAGGAAGAAGAAAAGAAGAAGAAGATAAAAGTCAAGGACATTTTTTTCTGGAGTGAAAAATGGGGTTCGTTGTTACTTGATCAATCTTCTCCACTGCGTTTTTCCCACGTTAGAGCCCCAGGTAAAATGTCAGAACCAGCTTGCAGAGTACTGGATTGATATGGGTGTACCTAGATAAGCCCAGCAGGGCTCACATGGCTGCATGCTGGACTAATTGAAATCTCCGAATGTTCTTCAAGGGTAGCCCCAAGTAGAGCGCATTGCAGTAATCGAACCTCAAGATGATCAGCTTTTCCCATGTTAGGGCCCCAGGTAAAATGGCAGAACCAGCTCCTTAGGCTCTTACGAAAGGGGCATTGGGGCTAACCTCACATTGGGCAAGAGGATGGAGACAGTAGGAGCCACAGCAGAGAAGGCCCTCCTCCTGGACCCTACCAGTCAGAATAATCAGGTCGATGGGACTCTCAGCATGCTTCCCCTGCTGGCCTGAGTGGGACAGGTCAATCCCAGTGGGGTGAGATGGTAAAGCAAGGTAACTTGGAACCCATGCTATCAAGGGCTTTAAAGATGATTACCAATGCACCAATTATAACCACCAAATGCTCTTCGAGGGCTCCCCACGTACATTGCATTACGACTACCACTGAGTGATCACATGCCCAGCACTAACACAATACCAAGACAATCAACTTTCAAAGAGATTATGTCCCCCATATCTGAGGATATGTGCAGAAAGTGCAGGGTGAGTGAGACAATTGTGCATTTTCACTAACTAGCGCATTTTCCTTTAGGTGTCTATGGTAACTCTCCTCAATGGATTATTCTATGAAAAATTAGCCCATTGCTCCATTTTCAGTTCTTTCCACATTTGAGTGGCTTATGTCTTTTCTTGTGTGTGGCTGCTTGGATGGAAAATAAGATTCAGGCTCAAGAAAACCATGCTTGCATATTCTGTGCATTAATAAGCTGCCTGCCATATCTGGCTCCTTGGATGATCCATACTTTGGCTGTTACAAATATAGCTCAGTCCAGTGTTCCCTCTAATTTTTGGGGGGGTGGGCAGAAAAGTATAGTGTCTGAGTGGCAGTCCCTTTGGGACTGGGCGGCACAGAAATAATAAATAAATAAACAAACAAACAAACAAACAAATAAAAAACCCACCCTGTTTTGCATCAGAGAATTTCAAAATAAAATACTGTACTGTATGTCTATAACAGTGAGCTCATAATAGGGCAACTCTATCAATATCAAAATGCCACTTAAATAGTTGAGCTAGTTTCAAACTAGATTTTGATTTTCTTTCTCTCTTCCTTACTTCCATTCTTTTTCTTTCTCTTTTCCTTCCTCTCTTTTTTCTATCTGTTTCTCTCTCTTCCTCTCTTCCTCTCTCACTCTTTCCCTCTCGGCTTCTGGGCAGGTTTGGAAAACTCTGAGTTGATGATGATTTTTAAGTGAGCGATTGCTCACTGCTCAGCTTAGAGGGAACTATGGCTCAGTCTATAGATTTGTACAGTTTTTCCTGTGTGCATCATTTTATGAGAAAAGTATGGAAAGTGGACCAAAGTTGACAGAGTATAGTGTGCTCATTTGCACACTATAGTCAGTCAACCTTGATCCACTTTCCATACATTTCTAATTTTCCTGTCTGCATCCAATCTGACCACTAGAGGTGCTGTAGTCATTAAGATTTCTTAACACTCAAGGCCTCTCTATGTTCCCTCCTGCATGGATCTTTTGGTGACGAGTAGCGCTTGTCTTGTCGTAAAAGCTCTTCCCACAATCCATGCATTGATAAGGTCTTTCCCCCGTGTGGATCCTTTCGTGAGAAATCAGATATCCTTTGCGCGTAAAGCCCTTTCCACATTCCATGCATTTGTATGGCCTCTCCCCTCGGTGGATTCTTTCATGACAATTGAGTTGTCCTTTCTGGATAAAGTTCTTTCCACACTCCAGGCATTGATACGGTCTCTCTCCTGTGTGGATCCTTTCATGAGAATTAAGTGGTGCTTTCTGAGCAAAGCCCTTTCCACATTCCAGGCATTTATAGGGTCTCTCCCCTGTGTGGACCCTTTGGTGGCGAGTGACTTCTTTCTTCTCGGAAAAGCTCTTTCCGCACTCTGTGCATTTATACGGCCTCTCCCCTGTGTGTATCTTGTTATGAGAATTAAGATGCCCTTTCTGGATAAAGCTTTTCCCACACTCCATGCATTTATGTGGTCTCTCCCCAGTGTGGATCCTTTGGTGGAGAATAAGTTTACTCCTGCTAATGAATCTTTTTCCACACTCCATGCATAGTTTCATCTCTCTGCTCCCACTGGAATTCCTCCCAGATTTTAGAAAGGTGCGTGGCTTGCTTTTGCTATCTAGGTCCTTTAGTAAAGTAAGAGAAAAAGGATGAGTGACAATTTTGTCATACATTTCTCCTTTGGTGTGGTTTATGCTACATTCTTGTAAGCCAAATTGATTTTTCTCTTTTTCCCCATATTTTTCCGTTTTCCATTTTTCCAGGTCTTGCTGGGACAGGAAGCTAGAAATTCCAACAGGAACCGAGGTGGATGGCATTTTCCCTCCATTCTCTGAGTTGTTTCTCACTTCTCTTCTTGTGTCCTCTTCATGGCCAAATGTCTCTTCCTCAAGTTCATGCTTCTCAGTCTTTAATCTTGCTTGCTTGCTATTCTCATTTTCCAGCCCATCATCTCCTTTGCAAAAAAAAAAAGAAAATAAATATTTCTGTTACAATTAGAATAGAAACATAGAAGACTGACGGCAGAAAAAGACCTCATGATCCATTTATTCTGCCCTTATACTATTTTCTGTGTTTTATCTTAGGATGGATATCTCCGGGACCACCTTCTGCCACACGAATCCCAGCGACCGGTTAGGTCCCACAGAGTCGGCCTTCTCCGGGTCCCGTCGACCAAACAATGTCAGTTGGTGGGACCCAGGGGAAGAGCCTTCTCTGTGGCGCAGTGTTCCCTCTAATTTTTTGGGGAGGTGGGCGGAAAAGTATAGTGTCTGAGCGGCAGTCCCTTTGGGACTGGGCGGCACAGAAATAATAAACAAACAAACAAACAAACAATTAAAAAACCCACCCTGTTTTGCCTCAGAGAATTTCAAAATAAAATACTGTACTGTGTGTCTATAACAGTGAGCTCATAATAGGGCAACTCTATCAATATCAAAATGCCACTTAAATAGTTGAGCTAGTTTCAAACTAGATTTTGATTTTCTTTCTCTCTTCTTTACTCCCATTCTTTCTCTTTCTCTTTTCCTTCCTCTCTTTTTTCTATCTGTTTCTCTCTCTTCCTCTCTTCCTCTCTCTCTCCTTCCCTCTCACTCTTTCCCTCTCGGCTTCTGGGCAGGTTTGGAAAACTCTGAGTTGATGATGATTTTTAAGTGAGCGATTGCTCACTGCTCAGCTTAGAGGGAACTATGCTGTAGTGGCCCCGACCCTCTGGAATCAGCTCCCCCCAGAGATCAGAATTGCCCCCACCCTCCTTGCCTTTCGTAAACTCCTTAAAACCCACCTTTGTCATCAGGCATGGAGGGATTGAGATGTTCCTTCCCCCCCCCCCCCCAGGCCTATACAATTTATGCATGGTATGCTTGTGTGTATGCTTGGCTTTTAATAAGGGTTTTTAGTCATTTTAAATATTAGATTTGTTTTATGTTGTTTTATTATTGTTGTTAGACGCCCCGAATCTACGGAGAGGGGCAGCATACATACACACATACACACAAACAAATAAATAAAATAAATAAAATAAATAAAATAAATAAAATAAATAAAATAAATAAAATAAATAAAATAAATAAAATAAATAAAATAAATAAAATAAATAAAATAAATAAAATAAATAAAATAAATAATATAAATAATATAAATAAATAAAATAAATAAATGTTTATCCCAGGCATGTTTAAATTCAGTTACTATGGATTTACCAACCACGTCCGCTGAATCGTAAAAGGGGGTTAGTCTCCCCCTCTCAAAAACATGTGTTTTAGGTTTGGTATGTGTTTAGCTATGGTGTGAAGGCTGCAAACCGTTATCTAGGACATCCTGATGGTACACAAAGAATTTTCCAGCCAAGAAATATATTAAGACTTTAGTGCTGACTGGTCAATTTGTTCTACCATGGCTACGGAACATCTAGAATATTTTCAGAGTCAATGTGACTTTTTATGAAAAGGCCTAAAGGAGGGATGATCACCTTAAGAATCTGAGTATAAATAGCTAATCATTCTCCACTGAAAAAAAAGTCCCACACTGAATAGAAACCAAAGGAAAGTTAGGTCCCACAGAGTTGGCCTTCTCCGGGTCCCGTCGACTAAACAATGTCATTTGGCGGGACCCAGGAGAAGAGCCTTCTCTGTGGCAGCCCCGACCCTATGGAACCAACTCCCCCAGATATCAGAGTTGCCTCCACCCTCCTTGCTTTTCGTAAGCTCTTAAAAACCCACCTCTTGTTGTCAAGCATGGGGGAATTGAAATATTCCCTTCCCCTAGGCTTATAAAATTTATGTATGGTATGACTGTATGTATGACTGATCTCTTAAATTGGGGTTTTTAGATTTTTTAATATTAGATTTGTTTACGTTGTCTTTTTATTGTTGTTAGCCGCCCCAAGTCGGGCGGCATACAAATCTAATAAATTAAAAAATAAAAAATAAAATAAGAAAGCCTATCCTTACCCAGAACAGTCATATTCCTCAAAATTTCCCACACGACTTCTCTGCACAAAGCCTTCTGACCAGAATCTAGCAGCTCCCATTCCTCCAGCGTGAAGTCCACAATCAACTCCTCAATTGGACCAGATTCCTGACAGAGAAAGAAAATGTTCCTTGCAATTACCAGGAAAGACTTGGACATTTTATCTCCAACCACCCAAAATGGGACAAAACAAGGAATTAAACAGACATTTTCTTGCCAGAAACAGATTTATGCCTGAATTTCCAAATAGCTTTGGGGCTGGGAAGCCATAGCTGCACAAACCATGCCATAGTTATATCCCGTAGGTGAGGGTTCCTCATTGCCGCCACTACCGGTGAAGTTGCACATGCAGCTCTGGGTAAACGATGGGTGGGAGCATGCGCCCGTGTCAGATTTGGCTTCCGCGCATACACAGAAACCCAAATCTGGTGTGAGGACGCTCGTGCACAGTGAGATTTTTGCCAATGTTTGCCGATTTCTTTGCTTCTGTATATGCTCAAAAACCCGCAGAATATCAGTGAAATCTTTTTTTTAAAAAAATGTTATTGAGTATATACATTAAAAACAGGGTACAGAAAAACAAAAGGGATATAATGTACATTCTAACAATCATAATTAACTTATTTGAAGAGCATAGGAGGGGAAAGAGGGAAGGAAAAGGAGAGGGAGGGATGGGGAAGAAGGGAAGGAGATATGAGGAGAGGAGAGGAAATAGAAAATTAGAAAGAAAGGGAGTAGTAAGAAGAGGACAGTAGAGAGCCAGCGTTAGAGCTTTCAATGCTTCAATGCTTTACGGCCTATAATTCAAACATGTGGGTGGTGTAGATTTCCCTAAGATTTTCTCCATACATGTTGACACAGTTGTTAGTGCCAATAAGTATCAGTTTGTCATATCAATTAGGTATCATGATTCATGTCGTGGGTTATTAACTTTACAAGATGTTTTTGTTGGATATTCTTCTTGATGAGTAATTTTTAAGTACTGTAATTTCTTTGTTTTAACCAAGGATACCATTTCTCCCAGGCTTTGTAGAAATCTGTCTCATCCCTATATTGCAATTCCATTGTTAACTTGGACATTTCCGCACATTCCATTATTTTAATCAAAAGAGGTAAGTGGTTGGGTTTTTTTCTTGTTTCCAGTATTGCGTATACAGAATCCTCGCAACTGAGATAATGTGGAGTATAATATATCTTTTTTCTTTAATATTTTGTCTTATTATTCCTAATAAAAATAGCTCGGGTTTTACTTGGATGGTCTGGGAAGTGTCTTGATCTAGTATAGTTTTAATTTTATGCCAATATTTTTGGGTGATTTCACATGTCCATCAAATGTGGTAATATGTGCCTGGCTTTTCCCTGCACTTCCAATATAGAGGTACATTTTAGCAAGTCTAGCCGGTGGCAGGTGCCATCTGTAAAACATTTTGTAATGATTTTCCTTATATGAAGTTGCCATCGTTAGTTTGTAGTTGACCGTCCAAATTTTTTCCCATTCATTTAAGTTAATTGTACAGAATATCCAAAATTTTGTGACCATGTTATTTATTTTATTATTTATTTATTTTATTTATTGGATTTATATGCCGCCCCTCTCCGAAGACTCGGGGCGGCTAACAACAATCATAAAAACAACGTATCATGGGTCCTTTAACTATTTCTGTGAAATCTTGCAGGTGCGAGCATCGTCGCGCAAGATTTGACTTTCTGTGCATTCGCTGGCTGGGGAATTCTGGGAGTTGAAGTCCAAATATCTTCAAGTTGCCAAGGTTGGGAATCACTGCCCTAGGTTAGCAAACTTCTATGTAAACGTGACACATCCACTACAAATTTTTCCCAGCCAGTTTCAAAATGTTGGCAATGAACCTAGAAATCCCAAATCACTTAGCTAGCAGTCTTACAGTTGCAGCTGTTTAAACTCTTTCCACCAAACAAATTTTTCTAATAATTTCTAATATTTAAATTAATACAATGGATATTTTCTTGTTTGCAACTCAAGAACAATTTTGAACGCTGAGTATAGTCCAAGAGCACATTCGAAAGGTGGGACGACGGCACTGAATTCAAATGGTCAGAGATTCAGCATTTGATGGGGAAAACATATAAATCCAATAAATGAATGAATGAATGAATGAATGAATGAATGAATAAATAAATAAATAAATAACAGCTCATGGTCAGATGGGAGTTTGTACTTCACTGCTCTTAGAAGAAACCTGCTCTTACCTGGCAAAGAGGCCCCAGTTGGATTCTCCTGAAAAGCAATTCCTGAGAAGGGCTGGATGGATCTCCTCTTTCCTGGAGCTCTGCTGAGATCTCCCCCATGAATGGCTCCTGCAGTTGACAGAAGAGTCTGGTTTATGATCCACTTTCAGAGAACCAGAACCAGATTAGTTTGCTTGCCTTATTTTTTGCCTCTGTACCTGTATTTCCCCAACCCAAGTCAAACTAAGAGAATCTGGGATTCTGCTCTCCATGTGGCTGCTATTTCTGAGTAAATGCTGGTCATTTTAGATTGATATTGGACTTAAAGAACCCTGTTGCAATAACTAAGGGAGCTGCTATGAAAATCACAAGTATTCCCGTAAGGAATAACTTGTTCAGAGAGACACTACTGTTTCATTAACTTTAGAAAACAATTTTCTGTCAAATGATTGAAAAACTCCTGCAGGTTGCAATGTAACATTTTAAGTAATAAAGCGAGAAATATAGGAGTGATTGAGAATTAATAATTTGAATATCATCAGCTGAACTGGAAATAGTGCCCCAATTAATTCCTGCACCTGTGGGAAGAAAAAAGATGTTGGAGAATAAATTGTGACCACTTCCTCAAATTCAAGACCCTCTTATATCCCTCAGGAGTTTGGGTGGTGGAAACAGGGTTGAATTCTCTTTTCTCTCAGAATTATCTCTAGACGGAAAGAATGATTGAAAAACACCTACAGTTTACAATGTAAAATTTTAGGTGATAAAGTGAGAAATAATGGTGTTTGAGAATTAATAATTCCAATATCATCAGCTGAATTGGAAAAAGGGACCCAATTAATTCCTGCACAAGAGGAAAGAAAAAGAGATGTTGCAGAAGAAATTGTGACCCCTTCCTCAAATTCAAGACCCTCTTATATCCCTCAGGAGTTTGGGTGGTGGAAATAGGGTTGAATTATCTTTCCTCTCAAAATTACATCCAAGAGGAAACAAGCATTTCTTGAAATAAAAAAGATTCAAAGAAGAAATTATTTCTCCAAATACTGGCAGTCTGGAGGCTAATTCTCTTGACAGGCGACTGAAAGAAGTTCTGAAGTTTGATCCTGACTGGCTCAAGATTGACAGCCTTCAAACTGTCATTATTATTAGCAGTTCACTGCAGACACCTTCACAGTTCACTCCCCTCCCCACCCCGAGCTCACCTGCCCCTCCTGCGGCTCTTCCCTCTGGGCTCGGCTGAGCAGGAAGCCTTCGGCCAGGGCCACCGCCTGGGAACAGCTCTCGGCTCCGCACTCCCTCACCCAGCCCGCCATCTCCGGAGGCAGCAGGGCCAGCAGCTGCTCCAGCACCACCCGGTCCAGCATCTCCCCTTTGCTGCTCCTCTCTGGCCGCAGCCACTGACAGCACAGCCGGTGCAGGCGGCTGCAAAGCTCCCGGGGCCCCTCGGACTCCTGGCGGCAGCCATCGAGACCGCGGAAGCGCCGCCGGTGGATCTCTGGGCTGAACGAAGCGCCCTCCATCCCTGGAGACCCCGGTGCCTGGACGGCTTCCCTGCTGGGGGGGGGGGGGCGAAACAGGCCTAAGAGAGTCCGAGGTGGCCGAGACAACCACCCCGCCCCGACTGCCCGGTTTCCAGGTGGGGAGAAACGGGGCTCCTCGTCTCCTTCAGACCTTGTGCGCCTGAAAAGAGCAGGTGCAAATCGCTCCGCCACAATTCCACTCCAACACCTGGAGTCTTGACCAAAGAGTGCTCCTTCCTAGAGGGGCAGAATGCAAAAGGCGCCCCTCTTTTCCTCCCGCTTCCAGAGAGCTTTTCCCTGAGAAACCCCCCCCCTTCATTTTTCTCCGCTCGACGACTACCGACGATGGTCTTATGCGCATGCTCCTTCCTTGCCCAATGACGGGGGAATGCTGCTCAGACCCCAGGTGTGATGGTTAGCGAGGGTGTGTGGTTGCTTCTGCGCACCTGAGATTTCTCTTGCCCTGTACCCGAATCTTCTTATGAAAGCGCATGGAAGAACAGATGGAGGAAGTTGGGGGGAAGCGGAGGGGAGACACTTGGTGGAGGGTGCGAGAAATGATAAGCTCCTTGGTCTTATTGGTGTTAAGGACCAAGTTACTGTCTCCACACCAGGAAAAGAGCCTGTGCAGCTCATCTCCATAGGCAGACTCATTCCCACCCCCCATGAGTCCCACCATTCTTGTATCACCTGAAAAATTACTAATAGTATTACTAGTGTGATTTGGAATGCAGTCATTCACACAAAGACTTTCAACCCTGGGTCTAGTAAGCTTAGAACTAAGACGCCTTAAACATGATCTAAGTATTGCCCACAAAATTATATGCTGCAACGTCCTGCCTGTCCGCGACTACTTGAACTTCAACCACAACACAAGAGCTCACAACAGATTTAAACTTAATATTAACCGCTCCAAACATGACTGTAAAAAATACAACTTCAGTAACTGAGTTGTCGAAGCGAGGGACTCATTGCCGGACTCTGTAATGTCATCCCCAAACCCCCAACACTTTACCCTTGGACTATCCACAGTTGACCTCTCCAGATTCCTAAGAGGTCAGTAAGGGGCGAGTACAAGTGCACTAGAGTGCCTTCCGACCCCTGTCCTATTGCTCTCCTATATCTCCTATACCATTCTTCTTTCCTATACTTATTCTATTTTTTAACTGATATATTTTATTCCTATTTCTTCTATTCTTTCTTAGATATATTTTACTATGAGTATATCCTCTATAACATTCATTATATATTCATTATATATGTATACCCAATATAACTCTCATTGTGTAATGGACAAAATCAATAAAATAAATAAATAAAATAAATAAATAAAGCATATAGAATAAGCCAGTGTTTCCCAACCTTGGCAACTTGAAGATATCTGGACTTCAACTCCCAGAATTCCCCAGCCAGCTTCTAGTTACTATTAAATATATAATACAGTGGTACCTCTACTTAAGAACTTAATTCGTTCCGTAAGCAGGTTCCTAAGAACAAAAGTTTGTAAGTAGAAACAATTTTTCCCATAAGAATCAATGTAAAAGCAAATAATGTGTGAAAATCCATTAGGGAAGAAATAAAAGCTCGGAATTTGGGTGGGAAGAAGAGGAAGAAGGGGAGGAGAGTCACTGCTGAAGGAAGAAGGGGAGGGGAATAAAAAACATCCAAAACTTTAAGGCTGAAAAAAAAAAGACGGACTCTGAGGCGTCGAGGAGCATACACCTCCTATACACCTGGCGCGAAGCTGCCTCCCATACACTGCGCCAGAGAGAAACCCAGGCGAGTGAGAGGGGGGAACCTCTTGCTCCTTTGACCGAAAGGCAGCTGCTGCTGATGCTACCTGCTTCCTATTCCTTCCCCTGCTGAAGGGCAGCTCACTCACCTTGCAGCTGGCGCCTTTCCTTCACTGTAGTGACTCCCCAGTTTGGCTGAAGCCAAGTTGATCCGGCTTTTACATTTCCGCGTCCAGACGTTCTGGGAGGCAACCTCGCACTGGGTGTATGGGAGGCAGCGCGAGGGAGTCACCACAGTGAAGTGGTTTATTCCCTCTCCAAGCGCCTAGAGAAAGGAAAACGCTCTGTTCACTCTGGGCTGCCCAGAGCAAAGGGAGCGTTTCTTTTCTGTGAGTGTTGGCAGAGGATTATTCCCTCTCCAAGCGCCCAGAGAAAGGAAAATGCTTTGTTCGCTCTGGACTGCCATAGTTCCCTCTAAGCTGAGCAGTGAGCAATCACTCACTTAAAAATCATCATCAACTCAGAGTTTTCCAAACCTGCCCAGAAGCCGAGAGGGAAAGAGAGAGAGAGGAAGAGAGAGAAACAGATAGAAAAAAGAGAGGAAGGAAAAGAGAAAGAAAAAGAATGGGAGTAAGGAAGAGAGAAAGAAAATCAAAATCTAGTTTGAAACTAGCTCAACTATTTAAGTGGCATTTTGATATTGATAGAGTTGCCCTATTATGAGCTCACTGTTATAGGCACACAGTACAGTATTTTATTTTGAAATTCTCTGAGGCAAAACAGGGTGGGTTTTTTATTTATTTGTTTGTTTATTTATTATTTCTGTGCCGCCCAGTCCCGAAGGGACTGCCACTCAGACACTATACTTTTCCGCCCACCCCCCAAAAAAATTAGAGGGAACACTGCTACCAAACCTCCTTAAGTCCCACCGAAAGGCTCCTCTGGCAACTCAGAAAAGCCCCGAGATGGCCGGGATTAAAGGGGGAATGGCAGGAAACCGGCTGGGCCTTTGTGCCGCTCTCAAATTCCCTGGGAAATTTTTTCTGGGCTTGGGTTCTTAAGTAGAAAATGGTTTGTGAGAAGACACAAAATCTTGAACACTCGGTTCTTATCTAGAAAGATTCTTAAGTAAAGGCATTCTTAGGTAGAGATACCACTGTATTAAATCTGCTCTCAAGCACCCATGGCCAAAGCATTTCTTTCATTTTCTCTCTAATAGTAGTCAACAAGTGTTAGAAAAATGCATCCATTCATGATTGCCAGGCATGAAGTTCAAATTGAAGGCAATTTTACTTTTTTACCTTTTAATTCTTTTCACATCTGATGGATATGTCTAAGCACACTTAAGCCATATGATTAAGATTTGCTATTCATTTGGTTTAAAGTAGATACCTCAAAGTGGAATGACATTTTCTCTTGCGTGACTCTTAATGTACGAGAATAGTCAAAAAGGTATATTTCTGTCTATATATAATTTTATACAGAAATACTGAGATAATTTTGTGCTGAATCAGATTCAAGTAACAATTAAAACCAACTTGTCAATTTTTCAATTTGTGTAAGTATGAATGTATAGAAATTATATTTCCAAACTTTGAACTGGAGGAATCAGCAAATATATGATACTTTAGTGACTAGACAAATACTTAGCAAGATATTTAGACGTAACAAGCTTAACCTTCTTCCCTTGCACATTGGCTGATATAAGTTTGCCTATTTGTAGACTTCTGTTCTTTAAATTATTGATCATGCTAATTATAGTTGGAATCTTTGTATGCTAGTGATGTCAATAATTAGGCAACCAGAATAACAGAATGACATAGTGGGAAGGGACCTTATTCTGCCCCAGCACCGAGCTGTAAATAATTACGCAACAAATTTTCTTGGGTGACATTTGTGAAAAAAAATCAAGTACTCAGGCAAGAAAATGTATCACTCAGACAATATACTTTTCTGCCCACACCAAAAAACAATTAGAGGGAACATTGGTTATAACAGCAGCAAGATTCGATTATTCAGAATATTGGAAAAATAGAGATATCCCTTCTGAAAAAGAGATAATAAAGAAAATATTGGTTTGCGTGGAAATGGACAGACTGACACAAGAACTTAAAAATAAAGGTGAGATAGAACACCATGAAATCTGGAATAAAATGTACCAATGGTTGAAAATGAGGGAAAAGAAATATTGAGTATTTGTAGAACTGAAACTGGATAATACTTAGACAAGCATACAAATGTGGACAAATGATATGCTTATAATATCAAAGTAGTAATGTACGAATTGTAGGAATTGTATTTGTTGCTATATTACAACGTGTATCAAAATAACAAAGCCAGGAAGGTCACACTGTGTCCAATATGTTAATGTTTTTAAATCAAAACTCAGGTGAGAGAATTAGATTGACATCTGATTTCTTTCCCAGATGCTATTTGGGGCAGTGACAGTATGCCTTTCATGATAATTAAGGTTTTCTTTCTGAGTAAAGGGCTTTCCACACTGCTTGCATTGAAATAGTTTCTCTCCAGTATGTATCCTTCCATGAAGATTAAGATGTCCTTTTCATCTACAGGTCTTTCCGCGTTCCATTCATTTACATGGTTTCTCTCCAATGTGTATCCTTTCATGACGATTAAGACTTGCTTTTTGCGTATAGGTCTTTCCACAATCCATGCATTTATATGGTCGCTCCCCTGTGTGTATCCTTTCATGTTGATTAAGATGTCCTTTATTTGCAAAGGTCTTTCCACATTCCATGCATTTATATGGTCGCTCCCCTGTGTGTATCCTTTCATGTTGATAAAGATCTCCTTTCTTTATAAAGCTTTTTCCACATTCCATGCATTTATGTGGTCGATCCCCTGTGTGTATCCTTTCATGTTGATTAAGATCTCCTTTCCTTATAAAGCTTTTTCCACATTCCATGCATTTATGTGGTCTCTCCCCAGTATGGATCATTTGATGGCAAATAAGATGAGTATTGCTAATGAAACTCTGTCTACATTCCATGCATTTATATGGTCGCTCCCCTGTGTGGGCTCCTTCATGACAATTAAGTTGTCCTTTACTTGCAAAGGTCTTTCCACATTTCATGCATTGATATGGTTGCTCCCCTGTGTGTATCCCTTCATGAATATTAAGCTGTAATTTTCGTGTATAGCTCTTTCCACATTCCATGCATTTATATGGTCGCTCCCCTGTGTGGGTTCTTTCATGACGATTAAATTGTCCTTTACCTGCAAAGGTCTTTCCACATTTATTGCATTGATATGGCCTCTCCCCAGTGTGTATCCTTTCATGAATATTAAGCTGTACTTTTCGTGTATAGCTCTTTCCACACTTCATGCATTTATATGGCTTCTCCCCCGTGTGGACCTTGTTATGAGATTTAAGATGCACCTTCTGTGTAAAGCTTTTTCCACATTCCATGCATTTATGTGGTCTCTGCCCAGTGTGGATCCTTTGGTGATCATTAAGATGTCCTTTCTTGGTAAAGGCCTTTCCACACATGAGACATTTATGTGATTTCTCCACATTGTGACTCTTTTGGTGGAGAACAAGTTTACTCTTATTAATGAATCTCTTTCCCCACTTCATGCAGTGTTTCATCTCTCTACTCCGCCTGGAATCCCTTTTGCTGTATAGTTCCTTTAGTAAAGAAAGAGAGGAAGAATGACGGATATATTTGTCATACATTTCCCCTTCAGTCTGGTTTATGCCACATTCTTGTAAATCAAATGGATTTTTCTCTTTCCAACCATATTTTTCCTTTTTCTTTCCTTCCATATCTTGCTGGGACAGGACGATAGGGATTCCAACAACAACAGAAGTAGATGACTTCTTGCTTCCATTCTCTGAGTGGTTCCTCTCTCGTCTCCTTGTGTCCTCTTCATGACCAAATATCACTTGTTCAAATTCACACCCCTCTGTCTTTAATCTTGCTTGCTTGCTATTCTCATTTTCCAGCCCATCATCTCCTTGGAAAAGGAAAAGAAATATTTCTGTTACAATTAGAATGGTGACGATCCTCCCCCACTCAAAGTCACGTGTACTAGGTTTGGTACCACCTATGTGTCTAGCTAGGATATGAAGGCTATAAATCATAATCTAGGACATTCTGATGATACACAAAGGATTTTTGGCCAAGAAATATATTAAGGCTTTGGTGCTGATTGGTCAATCTGTTAAGCCCCTGCCATAAATATCTAAGACATTTTTAGAGTCTACAGTGAGTATTTCTCACAAGGCCTTAAGGAGGGATGATCACCTTAAGCATCTGAGGATAAATAGCTAGCCATCCTCCACTGAAAAAGGACTCCTCCAATGAATGGAGGCAGGGGAAAACCTGGACTTACCCATATCCTTCAAAACTTCCCATGTGACATCACTGCACAAGGTCTTTTGATCAGAATCTAGCAGCTCCCACTCCTCCAGCGTGAAGTCCACAGTCACCTCCTCAAATGGACCAGATCCCTGATAAAGAAAATGTACCTTGGTAGGCATTTATTTATTTTTATACATGCACACCATTCATAAAATAAAATTTGGCCATGAAAGATGGACCATTCATGGCTCCCAGGCCTGCCGACAAAGCCAGGTCTTTCTGGTCTTGTGTAAGGCCCGTAGGGTGGGAGCAGTACGGACATCGGGGGGGTAGTTGGTTCCATAGAGCTGGGGCAGAGCTACAGAGAAGGCCCTCCCCCCACAGTCCTGCCAACCTACATTGGTTAGTCAATGGACCTGGAGCAGGCCAACTCTGTGTGCTCCTATTGGTCTCTGGGAGGTATGTCGTAGGAGGAGATCCCATAAATAGTCTGGAATAAATAAATAGTCTGAAAAGATGTTCACAAGGAACTAAACAGATATTTTCTCGTTGGAAACAGATTTATGTCTGCATCTCCATGTCACCTTTGAGGCTGGGAAGCCGTAGCGCCACAAATCATGACTGAGGTGCATAGGGGCTGTAGATTGGCAACACAACCACCATTGCCGGGCTTCTCATTGGGTCAGAATAACTTAGCAAACTCCTAATTAAACATGACATATCCACAATAATTTTTTTCCTAGCCAGCTTCAAAATGTTGGCAATGAGCCTAGAAATCCCAAGTCATTTAGCTAGAAGTCTTACTGTTGCAGCTGTTTAAACTCATTCCACCAAACAAATGTTATAATAATTTCTAATTTTCAAATTGTCTAATACAATGAAGCCTACAAATATTTTCTTGCTTGCAACTCAAATACAATTTTGAATGCATGGTGTAATCCAATAGTGCATTTGGGGTGGGGGTGGGGATAAATGGTCACAGATTCAGCATTTGATGGGAAAAAGAGCTCATGGTCAGATGGAGTTTCTACTCCAATGCTCTCAGAAGAAACCTGTACTTACCTGGCAAGGAGGCCCCAGTTGGATCCTCCTAAAAAGCATTTCCTGAGAAGGGCTGGATGGATCTCCTCTTTCCTGGAGTTCTGTGGAGATCTCCCCCATGAACATCTGGTTTATGATCTGCTTTCAGAGAACCAGAACCAGATTAGTTTGCTTGCCTTACTTTTTCCCCATGTACCAGTATTTTCCCGACCTGACTCAAAGTAAGAGACTTTGCTCTCCATGTGGCTGCTATTCCTGGGTAAATGCTGGAAATTCTAGATAGATGTTGTACTTAAAGAGCACTGTTGCAGAACTGCTAATGGAACTGCTCTGAAAACTACAAGTATTCTGCCTGTACAGAGATATACTACTGTTTCATTAACTTTGGAAAATAATATTCTGTGAAATGATTGAAAAACAGCTACAGTTGCAATGTAACATTTTAGGTAATAAAGAGATTGAGAATGAGTAATTTGGATAAGATCAGCTGAATTGGAAAAAGGGACCCAATTAATTTCTGCACCTGAGAAAAGAAAAAGAGATGTTGGAGACGAAACTGTGACTTATTAGTCAAATTCAAGAACTTCTTCTATCCCTCAAAACTGAGGGTAGTGGAAATAGGGTTGAATTATCTTACAACTATCACCAGGAGGAAAGAACCATTTCAAGACACAAAAAGATTCAAAAAAAGAAATTAGTTCTCTAAATAGTGGCAGTCAGGAGGCTAATTTGTTGATTGCCGAGTGCAAGCAGTTCTGCAGTTTCATTCTGACCGGCTCAAGATTGACAGCCTTCAATCTGTTCTTGCTTTAGCAGTTCACTGCAGACCCCGAGCGATCCCCGGTTCTCCCCTTCCCACCCCGAGCTCACCTGCCCCTCCTGCGGCTCTTCCCTCTGGGCTCGGTTGAGCAGGAAGCCTTCGGCCAGGGCCACCGCCTGGGAACAGCTCTCGGCTCCGCACTCCCTCACCCAGCCCGCCATCTCCGGGGGCAGCAGGGCCAGCAGCTGCTCCAGCACCACCCGGTCCAGCATCTCCCCTTTGCTGCTCCTCTCCGGCCGCAGCCACTGACGGCACAGCCGGTGCAGGCGGCTGCAAACCTCCCGGGGCCCCTCGGCCTCCTGGCGGCAGCCATCGAGACCGCGGAAGCGCCGCCGGTGGATCTCTGGGCTGAAGGAAGCGTCCTCCATCTCTGGAGACCCCGGGGCCTGGACGGCTTTCTTGCTCGAAGGCGGCAGAAACAAGGCCAAGGGGTCCGAGTTGACCCACACAGCCAGTCCAGGAACCAAGAAACGCGGCTCCGCGGCTGCTTCAGATTCTGCGCAGCTTCAAATCGCTCCGCCACAATTTCCAACCAATAACAATACCAATACCAACGAGTGCTCTTTCCTAGACGGGCAAAACGCGACAAGCGCCTCCCCTTTTATCCCAATGGCCAGATTTTTCCATGGAAACCTCACCTCGCTCAGCCTCGCGAGAACCGACGTCTTATGCGCATGCTCCTTCTCTGCCGAATAACGCTTCTCAGACCCCTGAGCCGGGCCAGCCTTTTAAAGACGGGAGAGGGGGGGGGGAGAAAGTGTGATGGATAGAGGGCTGCTGTTTTCTTCTGCGCACACGGGATTTTTTTCAGTCTGTGCCCCAATCTTTTTACAAATGCGGAAATGTTCCTGGGACAGATGGAAGGAGTGGGGGAGGGGAGAGACTGGATGGAGGGGGCTGAAAATGAAAACTCTTCCGCCTTATTGGCGTACAGCCGTGTTTCCCCACCTTGGCTACTTGAAGATATTTGGACTTCAACTCCCAGAATTCCCCAATCAGCATTCGCTGTCTGGGGAATTCTGGGAGTTGAAGTCCAAATATCTTCCAAGTTGTCAAGGTGGGGAAACACTGCTGTACAGGACCAAGTTATTGTCTCAACAACACAAAAAGAGCTGGTCCAGCTCATCCCCATAGGCAGACTCATTCCCACTCCCCATGAGTCCCACCACTATTGTATCATTTGAAAAATTAGTGATAGTATTGCTAGCGTGAGTTGGAATGCAGTCATTCACATAAAGCATAAAAAGAACTCAACACACAACCCTGTGGTGTAGCAGTGTTAAGAATAAGGGCTGAAGTGATATTATTGCCTAATCTGACCACCTGACAGCGGCCAGACAGGAAATGCAGAATCCAAAAGGAGATGGAATAAGTCCCCCATCCACCCTCCATTTCTGGTGCCAGCATCTTCTCCAGCATCTCCCCTTTGCTACTTCTTTCTGGCTGCAGCCACTGATCATACTCACTGTAGGTGGCAGCAAAGCACCACAAGATGGGAAATGGCAACAATAGCAACCCCAGTAATGTCGGAGTTAAATCTCCAGTTCAGGGGCGCCCTCTATCCATGGAAATCTCTAGGTCTCCATTAGGTCTCCTGCTCAAAGATGGCCAAAAGAAGGCCAAGGCAATCCGAGGTGCTTCCACAGCTCCTATGTACCCTCTTCTACATTTTGCAAGAGGGGAGAAATGGCTGTCATCTTCAGGCCTTCTGTGTCTGAGGAAATGAAATGGAAATTATTCCTTGCCATTTTCCTATATGTTCCTAGGATCACTTTCAAAGGATAGATTCATGCTTTTTAGAAGGAGCTTACTTTTCCCACATATAGTGTCTTACAGGTGAGAAGCCATGATATTTTTAATAATTTTAAGAATCTCTGGTCTGAGGGGGCACCCTATCCCTGGACTCCTGCACGACGATAGCCAAAAGAAGCCCAAGGCAATCTGAGGTGCTACCTCGCTCCTGGGGAACCATTTAAATATGAGCCAGCAGTGTGCAGCAGCTGCCCAAAAAGGCAATAGGGTTGTAGGCTGCACTAACAGATGGATAGAATGAAAATCACATGAAGTGTTAATACCTATTTAAAATGCCTTGGTAAGGCCACACTTGGAATACTGCATTCAGTTGGTGATAAGGATATTGAGGCTCTAGAATGTGTGCAGAGAAGAGCAAGTAAGATGATTAGGGGACTGGGGGTTAAAACATGAAGCAACGATTGCAGGAACTGGGTGTGTTTAGTTTAATGAAAAGAAGGACTAGGGGAGATAATAGCAGTGTTCCAATATCTCAGGGGTTGCCACAAAGAAGAGGGAGTCAAATTATTCTCCAAAGAACCTGAGCATAGAACAAGAATGGAAATTTTTAAGGAGATTCTTCCATGAAGATTAAAATGTCCTTTTCGCCTGCAGGTCTTTCCGCATTCCATTCATTTACATGGTTTCTCTCCAGTGTGTATTATTTCATAATGATTAAGATGCCATTTTCGCGCATAGGAGTTTGCACATTCCATGAATTTGGATTTGGATTTGTATGCCGCCCCTCTTTGAGGACTCGGGGTGGCACACACCATGTACAAAAACAGAAAAATAATATGAATCCAATTGATAGTACATTAAAAAACAACCATTACATTCAATTTAAAAGAAAATCTATAAAACCAATCATTCAACAATCATACTTAATACATTCATTGGTCAGGGGGAAGATCTAAAAGCCACAAGCCTGGCACCAAAGATGAGTTTTTAAACTCTTTCAGAAGGAGAGGACGGTGGGGGCAGTGCGAATCTCTGGGGGGGAGCTGATCCCAGAGGGTCGGGGCTCCCACAGAGAAGGCTCTTCCCCTAGGTCCCACCAGCCGTCATTGTCTGGACGACGGGACCCTAAGGAGACCAACTCTGTGGGACCTCAAAAGTCGCTGGGATTTGTGGGGCAGAAGGCGGTCTCCGAGACCTTACACGGTCGCTCCATTGTGTGTATCCTTTCATGTTGATTAAGATGTCTTTTCCTTATAAAAGTTATTCCACATTCCCTGCATTTATATGGTCTCTCCCCAGTGTGGATCCTTTTGTGATCATTAAGATTTCCTTGCTGGGTAAAGGTCTTTCCACATTGGAGGCATTTATATGGCTTCTCTCCAGTATGAATCCTTTCATGGCGATTAAGATGTCCTTTCCTTTTAAAGGTCTTTCCACATCCCATGCATTTATACGGTCTCTCCCCTGTGTGTACACTTTCATGACGATATAGATGTCCTTTCCGGGTAAAGGTCTTTCCACATTGGAGGCATTTATATGGTTTCTGTCCAGTATGTATCTTTTCATGGCGATTAAGATTTCCTTTCTTGGTAAAGGTCTTTCCACATCCCATGCATTTATATGATCGCTCCTCTGTGTGTAGACTTTCATGACGATATAGATGTCCTTTCCGGGTAAAGGTCTTTCCACATTTGAGGCACTTATATGGTTTCTCTCCAGTGTGGATCCTTTGGTGATAATTAAGATTTCTTTTCTGGGTAAAGGTCTTTCCACACATGAGACATTTATGTGATCTCTCCCCATTGTGGCTCTTTTGGTGGTGAACATGTTTATTCTCATTAATGAATCTCTGTCCCCTCTCCATGCAGTGTTTCATCTCTCTGCTCCGCCTGGAATCCCTTCCAGATTTTACAAAGGGTTGTGGTTTCCTTTTGCTGTTTAGTTCCTTTAGTAAAGAAAGAGAGGAAGAATGACTGATATTTTTTTCATACATTTCCCCTTCAGTCTGGTTTATGCCACATTCTTGTAAATCAAGTGGATCTTTCTTTTTCCACACATATTTTTCCTTTTGCTTTCTTTCCAGATATTGCTGGGACAGGAAGCTAGGGATTCCAACAGGAACAGAAGTGGATGACTTCTTGCTTCCATTCTCTGAGTGGTTCCTCTCTCGTCTCCTTGTGTCCTCTTCATGACCAAATTTCATTTGTTCAACTCCACACCCCTCTGTCTTTAATCTTGCTTGCTTGCTATTCTCATTTTCCAGCCCATCATCACCTTGGAAAAGGAAAAGAAATATTTCTGTTACAATTAGAATGGTGAGGATCCTCCCCCACTCAAAGTCATCTGTACAGTGATACCTTGTCTTACAAACTTAATTGGTTCTGGGATGAGGTTCTTAAGGTGGATAGTTTGTAAGACAAAACAATGTTTCCCATAGGAATCAATGGAAAAGCAATTAATGCGTTCAAGCCCAAAATTCACCCCTTTTGCTAGCCGAAGCACTCGTTTTTGTGCTGCTGGGATTTCCGTGAGGCTCCCCTCCTCTGTGTTTTTGCGATGCTGCAGGGAAATCACAGCATCGCAAAAACAAACGCTTTGCTGGCAATGGAAGTCTGAAGGGAACATCAGTGAAATCGCAGCATCGCAAAAACACCGAAGTCCTCGAAACCCCACCTCTGGACCTCTGTGTTTTTGAGATGCTGTGATTTCACTGAGGCGCCCCTCGCTGGGAAACCCCACCTCCAGACTTCCGTTGCCAGCAAAGCACCTGTTTTTGCACCACTGTTATTCCTCTGCTGTGATTTCCCTGCAGCATCACAAAAACACGGACGTCCGGAGGTGGAGTTTCCCATGGAGGGGAGCCTCAGGGTAATCCCAGCAGCGCAAATACGGGTGCTTAGCTGGCAACGGAAGTCTGGAAGAGGGGCATCCCAACGGCGGCGGTGGGTTTGTAAGGTGAAAATAGTTTGTAAGAAGAGGCAAAAAAAAACTTAAACCCCGGGTTTGTATCTCGCAAAGTTTGTATGACGAGGGGTTTGTAAGATGAGGCATCACTATACTAGGTTTGGTACCACCTATGTGTCTGGATAGGTTATGAAGGCTATAAATCATAATCTAGGACATTCTGATAGTACACAAAGAATTTTTGGCCAAGAAATATATTAAGGCTTTGGTACTGATTGGTCAATCTGTTCAGCCCCTGCCATAAATATCTAACACATTTTTAGAGTCTACAGTGAGTATTTCTCACAAGGCCTTAAGGAGGGATGATCACCTTGAGCATCTGAGGATAAATAGCTAGCCATCCTCCACTGAAAAAGAGCTCCCATAATCAATGGAGGCAGGGGAAAGCCTGGCCGTACCCATATCCTTCAAGACTTCCCATGTCACATCACTGCACAAGGTCTTTTGATCAGAATCTAGCAGCTCCCACTCCTCCAGCGTGAAGTCCACAGTCACCTCCTCAAATGGACCAGATCCCTGATAAAGAAAATGTACCTTGGTAGGCATTTATTTATTAATTCTGATACATGCACATCATTCATAAAATAAAATTTGGCCATGAAAGATGGACAATTCATGGCCACCAGGTCTGCAGGTAAAACCAGGTCTTTGTGGCCTTGTGGAAGGCTAGAAGGGTGGGAGCAGTACAGACATCGGGGGGCAGTTGGTTCCATAGAGCTGGGGCAGCCACAGATAAGGCCTTCCCTCACGGTCCTGCCAATCTACATTGGTTAGTCAAGGGACCTGGAGGAGGCCAACTCTGTGTGCTCTTATTGGTCTCTAGGAGGAGGTCCCATAAATAGTCTGGAATAAATAAAGAATAAATAAATAGTCTGAAAAGATGTTCACAAGGAACTAAACGGATATTTTCTCGTTGGAAACAGATTTATGTCTGCATCTCCTTGTCATCTTTGAGGCTGGGAAACTGCAGCTCCACAAATCATGACTGAGGTGCATAGGGGCTGTAGATTGGCATTCATCTAATACAATGAAGCCTACAAATATTTTCTTGCTTGCAACTCAAATACAATTTTGAACGCAGAGTGTAATCCAACAGTGCATTTTGGGGGGGGGGGGGATGGGATAAATGGTCACAGATTCAGCATTTGATGGGAAAAAGAGCTCATGGTCAGGTGGAGTTTCTAGTCCAATGCTCTCAGAAGAAACCTGCACTTACCTGGCAAGGAGGCCCCAGTCGGATCCTCCTAAAAAGCATTTCCTGAGAAGGGCTGGATGGATCTCCTCTTTCCTGGAGTTCTGTGGAGATCTCCCCCATGAACGTCTGGTTTATGATCTGCTTTCAGGGAACCAGAACCAGATTAGTTTGCTTGCCTTACTTTTTCCCCATGTACCAGTATTTTCCCGACCTGTCTCAAAGTAAGAGATTCTGCACTCCATGTGGCTGCTATTCCTGAGTAAATGCTGGAAATTCTAGATAGATGTTGTACTTAAAGAGCACTGTTGCCGAACTGCTAATGGAACTGCTCTGAAAACTACAAGTATTCTGTCTGTACAGAGATATATTACTGTTTCATTAACTTTAGAAAATAATATTCTGTGAAATGATTGAAAAACACCTACCGTGTTTCCCCGATAGTAAGACCCCCCCGATTGTAAGACATATGGGGGATTTCAGGGGGGTCGGCTAATGTAAGCCATACCCCGAAAGTAAGACATATGTCTTACTTTCGGGGAAACACGGTACCTCGACATACGTCCCCCCGCCATCGTCCCCCCCCCCGCCGCCGCCTGCAAGCGCTCTGCCAGGCGGCTCTCCCCGCTCCGCGCCTCCTTTCTCTCTGGGTCTGCGGAGGGAGGGAGGGTTCTGGCCTTCCGAAGCGGCGCTGAGCGGAGAGGCGGTCGCCAAGCGCTCCCCTGACGGCGTTTGGCGGCTTCCGAAGCGACGCTGGGTGAAAGAGGGCGGCCAGCAGCGGCGGAAGGCGAGAGGTGCCTCTTCGCGCGCTCGATCTGCCGGAGAGCCGGAGAAGGAGGCACCTCTCGCCTTCTGCTGCTGGCCGCCCTCTTTCGCCCAGCGCCGCTTGAAAGGACCCCCCCCCCTTGGCTTCTGCTGGGGGTGGGGAGGTCCGGACGCCCCCTTCTCCGGCTCTCCGGCATATGGAAGAGGCACCTCTCACCTTCCGCCGCTGCCCGCCCGCCCAGCGCCGCTTCGGAAGGTGAGAGGTGCCTCTTCCATATGCCGGAGAGCCGGAGAAGGGGGCGTCCAGACCTCCCCACCCCCAGCAGAAGCCAAGGGGGGGGGGGTCCTTTCAAGCGGCGCTGGGCGAAAGAGGGCGGCCAGCAGCAGAAGGCGAGAGGTGCCTCCTTCTCCGGCTCTCCGGCAGATCGAGCGCGCGAAGAGGCACCTCTCGCCTTCCGCCGCTGCTGGCCGCCCTCTTTCACCCAGCGTCGCTTCGGAAGCCGCCAAACGCCATCAGGGGAGCGCTTGGCGACCGCCTCTCCGCTCGCCAAGCGCCCCCCTGATGGCATTCGGCGGCTTCCGAAGCGACGCTGGGCAAAAGAGGACGGCCAGCAGCGGCGGAAGGTGAAAGGTGCCTCTTCGCACGCTCGATCTGCAACCGAGCGCGGACGTCGGCCACCTGTCCCGCTCCCCCAAGTTCGCGCCCCGTTCTCGGTTTGGCAGCCCGCGCGACTTCCCCAACAAGGCCGACAAGGGTGCGGCGGAGGCGGCAGCAGCCCTCCACTTCCGTCCCAGCGCGAAGGCACTCCTTGCCTCCCCTGCCCGCCCCCGGGTCACACACTTCGGGGTTGCTGCTGCCGGTGGTCGGTCGGTCGGAGCAGCTTCCTCTCCAACCAGGCGGGTCGGCGGCAGCACTGGCGGCGGCTGCACTTCCTGCACGAACCCAACTTTCCCATTGGCCGCCCGCGAGCCTGCTCGGCCGGCCCCCAGCCAGCTGCTTCGCCGCCGGCTCACGATTCACAGAAGTTTCTCCTTTGTTGCGGAAGTCGCGCGGGCTGCCAAGCCGAGAACGGGGCGCGAACTCGGGGGAGCGGGACAGGTGGCCGACGTCCGCGCTCGGTTGCCAGACCCTCGGTTGCCACACAGGTAATGTGACTCTTCCGGCTCGGGACTCTCTTTTTTTTTTTTGCGCTTTTCTTTTCTTTGCAACCGGCCGTGAAGGAGAAAGAAAGAGGTCGGGTTGTGTGAAAGAGGCCGGGGTTGGGTGAAGGGGAGAGGTAAGATGTGATTGGTTTTTGTTTTTTTTTTGCAACGCCGCTCCGTTGGGGAAAGAGGGAAGGTGGTTCGCTCGGAGTTGGGGCTGAACGGAAGCGCGTGGAGAAGCCCAACCTTGGGGTGGGGTGGGGGAGAAGGGAGAGCAAGGAGGGCCATTGTGCATTGCCAGCAGGAGGCGGTGGCGCCGGTGGCTCGGCTGCAAGTGGCCAGCGAGGCCGACCGGCTCCGAGGCGAGCGGCCGGAGCTGCGCCCTCCTTCGCCCGCCTCCTTTCCAATGTAAGACATACCCCGAAAGTAAGACATAGTGGGGCTTTTGGGGGTAAAAAGAAAGTAAGACACTGCCTTACTTTCGGGGAAACACGGTACAGTTGTAATGTAACATTTTAGGTAATAAAGAGATTGAGAATGAGTAATTTGGATAAGATCAGCTGAATTGGAAAAAGTGACCCAATTAATTTCTGAACCTGAGGAAAGAAAAAGAGATGTTGGAGACAAAATTGTGACTTTTTAGTCAAATTCAAGAACTTCTTGTATCCCTCATAACTGTGGGTGGTGGAAATAGGGTTGAATTATCTTACAATTATCTCCACGATGAAAGAAGCATTTCAAAAAACAAAAAGATTCCAAGAAGAAATTAGTTCTCTAAATACTGGCAGTCAGGAGGCTAATTTGTTGATTGCCGACTGCAAGCAGTTCTGCAGTTTCATTCTGACCGGCTCAAGATCGACAGCCTTCAATCTGTTCTTGCTATTGGCAGTTCACTGCAGACCCCGAGCGACCCCCGGTTCTCCCCTCCCCACCCCGAGCTCACCTGCCCCTCCTGCGGCTCTTCCCTCTGGGCTCGGTTGAGCAGGAAGCCTTCGGCCAGGGCCACCGCCTGGGAACAGCTCTCGGCTCCGCATTCCCTCACCCAGCCCGCCATCTCCGGGGGCAGCAGGGCCAGCAGCTGCTCCAGCACCACCCGGTCCAGCATCTCCCCTTTGCTGCTCCTCTCCGGCCGCAGCCACTGACGGCACAGCCGGTGCAGGCGGCTGCAAACCTCCCGGGGCCCCTCGGCCTCCTGGTGGCAGCCATTCAAACCGCGGAAGCTCCGCCGGTGGATCTCTGGGCTGAAGGAAGCGCCCTCCATCCCTGGAGACCCCGGGCCTGGACGGCTTCTCTGCTCGAAGGCGGCAGAAACAAGCCCAAGGGGTCCGAGTTGGCCCACACAGCCAGTCCAGGAACGAAGAAACGAGGCTCCTCGGCTGCTTCAGATTCTGCGCAGCTTCAAATCGCTCCGCCACAATTTCCAACCAATACCAATACCAACGAGTGCTCTTTCCTAGACGGGCAAAACGCGACAAGCGCCTCCCCTTTTATCCCAATGGCCAGATTTTTCCCTGGAAACCTCACCTCGCTCAGCCTCGCGAGAACAGACGTGTTATGCGCATGCTCCTTCTCTGCCGAATAACGCTTCTCAGACCCCTGAGCCAGGCCAGCCTTTTAAAGATGGGGGGGGGGGGGGAAGTGTGATGGATAGAGGGCTGCTGTTTGCTTCTGCGCACAGGGGATTTTTTTCAGTCTGTGCCCCAATCTTTTTACAAATGCTGAAATGTTCATGGGACAGATGGAAGGAGTGGGGGAGGGGAGAGACTGGATGGAGGGGGCTGGAAATGAAAACTCTTCCGCCTTATTGGCGTACAGCAGTGTTGCCCCACCTTGGCAACTTGAAGATATTTGGACTTCAACTCCCAGAATTCCCCAATCAGCATTCGCTGTCTGGGGAATTCCGGGAGTTGAAGTCCAAATATCTTCAAGTTGCCAAGGTGGGAAAACACTGGTGTACAGGACCAAGTTATTGTCTCCACACCACAAAAAGAGCCGGTCCAGCTGATCTCCATAGGCAGACTCATTCCCACTCCCCATGAGTCCCACCACTATTGTATCATTTGAAAAATTAGTGATAGTATTGCTAGCGTGAGTTGGAATGCAGTCATTCACATAAAGCATAAAGTAAAGAACTCAACACACAACCCTTTGGTGTAGCAATGTTAAGAATAAGGGCTGAAGAGATATTATTGCCTAATCTGACCACCTGACAGCGGTCAGACAGGAAATGCAGAATCCAAAAGGAGATGGAATAAGTCCCCCATCCACCCTCCATTTCTGGTGCCAGCATCTTCTCCAGCATCTCCCCTTTGCTACTTCTTTCTGGCTGCAGCCACTGATCATACTCAGTGTAGGTGGCAGCAAAGCTCCACAAGATGGGAAATGGCAACCATAGCAACCCCAGTAATGTCCGAGTTAAATCTCCGGTTCAGGGGCGCCCTCTATCCCTGGAAATCTCTAGGCCTCCATTATGTCTCCTGCTCGAAGATGGCCAAAAGAAGCCCAAGGCAATCCGAGGTGCTTCCCCAGCTCCTACGTACCCTCTTCTACATTTTGCAAGAGGGGAGAAATGGCTGTCATCTTCAGGCCTTCTGTGTCTGAGGAAATGCAATGGAAATTTTTCCTCACCATTTTCCTATATGTTCCTATCACCTTCAAATGATAGATACATACTTCCTAGAAGGAGCTTACTTTTCCCACAGATCGTGTCTTACAGATGAGAAGCCATGATAGTAATTTTTAATAATTTTAAGAATCTCTGGTCTGAGGGTGCACTCTATCCCTGGTCTCCTGCACGAGGATAGCCAAAAGAAGCTCAAGGGAATCTGAGGTGCTCCCCCACTCCTGGGGAACCATTTAAATAGGAGCCTGGAGAGTGCAGCAGCTGCCCGAAAAGGCAATACGGTTCTATGCTGCACTAACACATGGATAGAATGAAAATCACATGAAGTGTTAATACCTCTTTATAATGCCTTGGTAAGGCCACACTTGGAATACTGCATTCAGTTGGTGATAAGTATATTGAGACTCTAGAATATGTGCAGAGAAGAGCAACAAAGATGATTACGGGACTGGGGGTTAAAACATGAAGCAACGGTTGCAGGAACTGGGTGTGTCTAGTTTAATGAAAAGAAGGACTAGGGGAGATAATAGCAGTGTTCCAATATCTCAGGGGTTGCCACAAAGAAGAGGGAGTCAAATTATTCTACAAAGAACCTGAGCATAGAACAAGAAGCAATGGATGGAAACTAAAGTAGGAGAGAAGCAACTTAGAACTAAGGAGGAATTTTCTGACAGAACAATTAATAAGTGGCACAATTTGCCTCCAATGTTGTAACTTAAAACAATGGAAATTTTTAAGGAGATCCCTCCATGAAGATTAAGATGTCCTTTTCATCTGAAGGTTGTTCCGCATTCCATTCATTTACATGGTTTCTCTCCAGTGTGTATTATTTGATAACGATTATGGTGCCCTTTTCGCTCATGGGAGTTTCCACATTCCACGCATATTTATTTATTTATTTCAATTTGTGTGCCGCCCCTCTTCGAGGACTTGGGGCGACTCAGAGCATGTACAAAACCAGAACCATAATATGAATCCAATTAATAGTACATTAAAAAACAACCATTAAATTCAATTAAAAAGAAAACTTATCAAATCAATCATTCAACAATCATACTTAAAACATTCATTGGTCAGGGAGAAGATCTTTTCTGGCTAAAGGCGGTCTCCGAGACCTTACACGGTCGCTCCACTGTGTGTATCCTTTCATGTTGATTAAGATGTCCTTTCCTTATAAAAGTTATTCCACATTCCATACATTGATATGGTCTCTCCCCAGTGTGGATCCTTTTGTGATCATTAAGATTTCCTTCCTGGTTAAAGGTCTTTCCACATTGGAGGCATTTATATGGCTTCTCTCTAGTATGTATCCTTTCATGGCGATTAAGTTGTCCTTTCGTTGTAAAGCTTTTTCCACATTCCATACATTGATATGGTCTCTCCCCACTGTGGATCCTTTTGTGATCATTAAGATGTCCTTCCCGGTTAAAGGTCTTTCCACATTGGAGGCATTTATATGGCTTCTCTCCAGTATGTATCCTTTCATGGCGATTAAGATGTCCTTTCCTTTTAAAGGTCTTTCCACATCCCATGCATTTATACGGTCGCTCACCTCTGTGTATACTTTCATGACGATATAGATGTCCTTTCTGGGTAAAGGTCTTTCCACATTCTATGCATTTATGTGGTCGCTCCTCTGTGTGGATCCTTTTGTGATCATTAAGATTTCCTTTCTTGGTAAAGGTCTTTCCACACATGAGACATTTATGTGATCTCTCCCCATCGTGGCTCTTTTGGTGGTGAACATGTTTATTCTCATTAATGAATCTCAGTCCCCTCTCCATGCAGTGTTTCATCTCTCTGCTCTGCCTGGAATCCCTCCCAGATTTTACTAAGGGTTGTGGTTTCCTTTTGCTGTTTAGTTCCTTTAGTAAAGAAAGAGAGGAAGAATGACTGATATTTTTTTCATACATTTTTTCTTCAGTCTGGTTTATGCCACATTCTTGTAAATCAAATGGATTTTTCTCTTTCCACCCATATTTTTCCTTTTTCTTTCCTTCCAGATCTTGCTGGGACAGGACGATAGGGATTCCAACAGGAACTGAAGTGGATGACTTCTTGCTTCCATTCTCTGAGTGGTTCCTCTCTCGTCTCCTTGTGTCCTCTTCATGACCAAATATCACTTGTTCAACTTCACACCCCTCTGTCTTTAATGTAGCTTCCTTGCTATTCTCATTTTTCAGCCCATCATCTCCTTGGAAAAGGAAAAGAAATGTTACTAAGGCTTTGGTACTGATTGGTCAATCTGTTCAGCCCCTGCCATAAATATCTAAGACATTTTTAGAGTCTACAGTGAGTATTTCTCACAAGGCCTTAAGGAGAGATGATCACCTTAAGCATCTGAGGATGAATAGCTAGCCATCCTCCACTGAAAAAGAGCTCCTCCAATGAACAGAAAACCTGGCCTTACCCGTATCCTTCAAGATTTCCCACGTGACATCTCTGCACAAGGTCTTCTGATCAGAATCTAGCAGATCCCACTCCTCCAGCGTGAAGTCCACAGTCACCTCCTCAAATGGACCAGATCCCTGATAAAGAAAATGTACCTTGGTAGGCATTTATTTATTTATTCTTATACATGCGCACCATTCATGAAATAAAATTTGGCCATGAAAGATGGACAATTCATGGATCCCAGGCCTGCCGGCAAAGCCAGGTCTTTGTGGCCTTGTGGAAGGCCAGTAGGGTGGGAGCAGTACGGGCATCGGGGGGTTGTTGGTTCCATAGAGCTGGGGCAGCCACAGAGAAGGCCCTCCCCCACTGTCCTGCCAACCTACATTCTTTAGTCAATGGACCTGGAAGAGGCCAACTCTGTATGCTCTTATAGGTCTCTGGGAGGTATGTCGTAAGAGAAGGTCCCATAAATAGTCTGGAATGAATAAATAGTCTGAAAAGATATTCACAAGGAACTAAACGGATATTTTCTCGTTGGAAACAGATTTATGTCTGCATCTCCATGTCACCTTTGAGGCTGGGAAACTGTAGCTCCACAAATCATGACTGAAGTGCATAGGGCCTGTAGATTGGCAACACAGCCACCATTGCCGGTCTTCTCATTGGGTCAGAATAACTTAGCAAACTCCTAATTAAATATGACATATCCACAATAATTTTTTCCTTGCCAGCTTCAAAATGTTGGCAATGATTCTAAAAATCCCAAGTCATTTAGCTAGAAGTCTTACTGTTGCAGCTGTTTAAACTCATTCCACCAAACAAATGTTCTAATAATTTCTAATTTTCTTTTTTTTTTAAGAAAAACCTTTATTGAGTATTTACATTAAAAAAGAACCATAAACACAGGACAAAACACAACATGCAAAGCATACAGAAAGATTAAAAAACGTATACAGATATAGAAAAAGTAATTTTCTGATTTACAGATGTATATCAAATCTTATACAGACAAAGATTTATACAAATGCCAACCCTCTGTTCACCCTTAGTTTTTTCAGGCAACTTGTATCATTTAACAATAAATTATACTTTTAGTATTACTAACATTTATTATTATATTTCTAAATCATATTACTGTTTACAGCTATAAAACATTGTGATTGTTAAACAATTTATCTTTGAACGAATGATATACATCTGATTAAATGATTAATTCAGATTACATTCGTTTTCCTTTCAAATTATGTGGGATCTTACAGCTTATAAATTCATAATTTTTAAAGTATTTTTTTCAGATTTCCCCAAGTATACCACCTACTCCATGTCAGATATGATTCTATGTCATCTCTTTCCTGCAATTCTAATGCCATCTTATTTATTTCTGATATTTTGAGAATTCCATTTATTTATTTTATTTATATGCCGCTCACTCCAAAATGGACTCTGAACAGTTATTACGTGCAATATTAAGTATCTGCCTTAAGTAGCTGAGCATAATTCGGGTTTTATTCGGATTCGTTTGGCAGTAATTTGTTGCAAATAGTTTCTAGGATTTTTTCCAAAACCTTTTTGCAAACTATATGTGATAATATGTTCCTATGCTTTCTTTACATTTCCAGCATTTCGAGGATGACATTAAGTACATTTTGGCTAGGTAGGCCAGTGGCAAATGCTACTGATAAAACAATTTATAAATGTTTTGCTTACATGTACTTGATCATTTTAATTTATAGTTAATAGTCCATATTTTTTGCCATTTCCGGCTGTAGAACAGCAACACAGGCACCATTGCAGAGCTTATCACTGTGTAAGAATAACTCAGCAAAGAGGTCCCCTAATAATAATAATAATTATTATTATTAATATTATTATTGTTATTATTATTATTATTTATTAGATTTGTATGCCACTCCGAGTCCTCAGAGAGGGACGGCATACAAATCTTATTATTATTATTATTATTATTATTATTATTATTATTATTATTAGGTCAATATAACACAGCAAACGAGATCATTATATGCTGTATTGGTATTTCTGGTATTTCATCACCAGTCGGGTGCTTCCCAAGCACCTAGGACTGCATGATGTAGCGGCGAATTATTATTATTTGGGGAGCAGAGTTCCCTAGGCTAACAAACTCCCAAGTAAACATGACACGCCCACCACAAATTTTTTCCTAGCCAGCTTCAAAATGTAGGCAATGAGCCTAGAAATCCCAAGTCATTTAGCTAGCAGTCTTATTGTTGCAGCTGTTTAAACTCTTTCCACCAAACAAACTTTCTAATAATTTCTAATTTTCAAATTGTCTAATACAATGAAGCCTACAAATATTTTCTTGTTTGCAACTCAAAAACAATTTTGAACACAGAGTATAATCCAACAACATATTTGGGGGTGATGGGATAAATGGTCACAGATTCAACATTTGATGGGGAAAAGAGCTCATGGTCCAATGCTCTCAGAAGAAACCTGCACTTACCTGGCAAAGAGGCCCCAGTCGGATCCTCCTAAAAAGCATTTCCTGAGAAGGGCTGGATGGATCTCCTCTTTCCTGGAGTTCTGTGGAGATCTCCCCCATGAACGTCTGGTCTATGATCTGCTTTCAGAGAACCAGAACCAGATTAGTTTGCTTGCCTGACTTTTTGCCTATGTACCAGTATTTTCCCGACCTGACTCAACCTGACTTTGCTCTCCATGTGGCTGCTATTCCTGGGTAAATGCTGGAAATTCTAGATAGATGTTGGACTTAAAGAGCACTGTTGCCGAACTGCTAATGGAACTGCTCTGAAAACCACAAGTATTCTGCCTGTACAGAGATATACTACTGCTTCATTCACTTTAGAAAATAATATTCTGTGAAATGATTGAAAAACAGCTACAGTTGCAATGTAACATTTTAGGTAATAAAGAGATGGAGAATTAGTAATTTGGATATGATCAGCTGAATTGGAAAAAGAGACCCAATTACTTTCTGAACCCGAGGAAAGAAAAAGAGATGTTGAAGAAGAAATTGTGACTTATTAGTCAAATTCAAGAACTTCTTGTATCCCTCAAAACTGTGGGTGGTGGAAATAGGGTTTAATTCTCTTACAATTGTCTCCAGGAGGAAAGAACCATTTCAAGAAACAAAAAGATTCAAAGAAGAAATTAGTTCTCCAAATACTGGCAGTCAGGAGGCTAATTCTGTTGACTGCAGAGTGCAAGCAGTTCTGCAGTTTGATCCTGAGGGGCTCAAGATTGACAGCCTTCAATCTGTCCTTGCTATTGGCAGTTCACTGCAGACCCCGAGCGACCCCCGGTTCTCCCCTCCCCACCCCGAGCTCACCTGCCCCTCCTGCGGCTCTTCCCTCTGGGCTCGGCTGAGCAGGAAGCCTTCGGCCAGGGCCACCGCCTGGGAACAGCTCTCGGCTCCGCACTCCCTCACCCAGCCCGCCATCTCCGGGGGCAGCAGGGCCAGCAGCTGCTCCAGCACCACCCGGTCCAGCATCTCCCCTTTGCTGCTTCTCTCCGGCCGCAGCCACTGACGGCACAGCCGGTGCAGGCGGCTGCAAAGCTCTCGGGGCTCCTCGGCCTCCTGGCGGCAGCCATCGAGACCGCGGAAGCGCCGCCGGTGGATCTCCAGGCTCAACGAAGCGCCCTCCATCGCTGGAGACCCCGGGGCCTAGACGGCTTTCCTGCTCGGGTGGGGCCGATGCAAGCCCAAAAGAGTCCGCGTGGGCCCGACTGCCCAGGTTTCGAGGAAAAGGGAGAAACGGGGCTGATCATGAGTTTCTGAGACTGGGAAGAGCAGCTTCAAATCGCTCCGCCAGAACTTCCCTCCAATAACTGAAGCGGCTGAACCAACGAGTGCTCTTTCCTAGACTGGAAGAGCGCGACAGGCACCTCCCCTTTTATCCCACTGGCCAGTTTTTCCTAGAAACCCCACCTCCCTTCGACTCGAGGGTACCGACAACGGTCTTATGCGCATGGGCTTTCTATGCCCAATGACGCTTCTAGGCCCCTTGAGCTGGTTGTGAAGGGAAAAAATAATTTTAAGAATCTCTGTTCCGAGGGTGCACTCTATCCCTAGTCTCCTGCAGGAGGATAGCGAAAAGAAGCCTAAGGCAATCTGAGGGGCTATCCTGCTCCTGGGGAACCATTTAAATAGGAGCCAGGAGTGTGCAGCAGCTGCCCAAAAAGCCAATACGGTTCTAGACTACATTACGAAAAGGATAGAATGAAAATCACATGAAGTGTCAACACCTCTTTATGCCTTCGTAAGGCCACACGTGGAATACTGCATTCAGTTTTGGTTGCCACCATGTAAAAAGGATATTGAGACACTAGAATGTGTGCAGAGAAGAGCAACAAAGATGATTAGGGGACTGGGGGCTAAAACATGAAGAAACGGTTGCAGGAACTGGGTGTGTTTAGTTTAATGAAAAGAAGGACTAGGGGAGATGATAGCAGTGTTCCAATATCTCAGGGGTTGCCACAAAGAAGAGGGAGTCAAATTATTCTCCAAAGAACCTGAGCATAGAACAAGAAGCAATGGATGGAAACTAAGCTAGGAGAGAAGCAACTTAGAACTAAGGAGGAATTTCCTGCAGTTCGAACAATTAAGAAGCAGAACAACTAGCCTCCAGTTGTGAAACTTCCAAGAATGGAAATTTTTAAGGAGATTCTTCCATGAAGATTAAAATGTCCTTTTTGTCTGCAGGTCTTTCGGCATTCCATTAATTTACATGGTTTCTCTCCAGTGTATTATTTCATAACGATTAAGGTGCCCTTTTCATGCATAGGAGTTTCCACATTCCATGAATTTATATTTATTTATTTATTTGGATTTGTATGCCCCCCTCTCTGAGAACTCGGGGCGACTCACACCATGTACAAAAACAGAACAATAATATGAATCCAATTGATAGTACATTAAAAAACAACCATTACATTCAATTTAAAAGAAAATCTATAAAACCAATCATTCAACAATCATACTTAATACATTCATTGGTCAGGGGGAAGATCTAAAAGCCGCAAGACTGGCACCAAAGATGAGTTTTTAAACTCTTTCAGAAGGAGAGGACGGTGGGGGCAGTGCGAATCTCTGGGGGGGAGCTGATTCCAGAGAGTTCGGGCTCCCAAAGAGAAGGCTCTTTCCCTAGGTCCCACCAGCCGTCATTGTTTGGACGACGGGACCCTAAGGAGACCAACTCTGTGGGACCTCAGCAGTCGCTGGGATTTGTGGGGCAGAAGGCGGTCTCCGAGACCTTACATGGTCGCTCCACTGTGTGTATCCTTTCATGTTGATTAAGATGTCTTTTCCTTATAAAAGTTATTCCACATTCCATACATTGATATGGCCTCAACTCAGTGTGGATCCTTTTGTGATCATTAAGATTTCCTTGCCGGGTAAAAGTCTTTCCACATTGGAGGCATTTATATGGTTTCTCTCCAGTATGTATCCTTTCATGACGATTAAGATTTCTTTTCCTTTTAAAGGTTATTCTACATTCCATGCATTGATATGGCCTCAACTCAGTGTGGATCCTTTTGTGATCATTAAGACTTCCTTTCTGGGTAAAGGTCTTTCCACATTGGAGGCATTTATATGGTTTCTCTCCAGTATGTATCCTTTCATGACGATTAAGAGTTCCTTTCCTTTTAAAGGTCTTTCCACATCCCATGCATTTATATGGTCGCTCCCCTGTGTGTATACTTTCATGACGAGAAAAAAGTCCTTTCCGGGTAAAGGCCTTTCCACATTTGAGGCACTTATATGGTTTCTCTCCAGTGTGGATCCTTTGGTGATAATTAAGATTTCCTTTCTTGGTAAAGGCCTTTCCACACATGAGACATTTATGTGATCTCTCCCCATCGTGGCTTTTTTTGTGGGGAACATGTTTATTCTCATTAATGAATCTCTTTCCCCTCTCCATGCAGTGTTTCATCTCTCTGCTCCGCCTGGAATCCCTCCCAGATTTTACCAAGGGTTGTGGTTTCCTTTTGCTGTTTGGTTCCTTTAGTAAAGAAAGAGAGGAAGAATGACTGACATTTTTTTCATATATTTCCCCTTCAGTCTGGTTTATGCCACATTCTTGTAAATCAAATGGATTTTTCTCTTTCCACCCATATTTTTCCTTTTGCTTTCCTTCCAGATCTTGCTGGGATAGGAAGCTAGGGATTCCAACAGGAACTGAAGTGGATGACTTCTTGCTTCCATTCTCTGAGTGGTTCCTCTCTCGTCTCCTTGTGTCCTCTTCATGACCAAATATCACTTGTTCAACTTCACACCCCTCTGTCTTTAATCTTGCTTGCTTGCTATTCTCATTTTCCAGCCCATCATCTCCTTGGAAAAGGAAAAGAAATATTTCTGTTACAATTAGAATGGTGAGGATCCTCCCCCACTCAAATCATGTGTACTAGGTTTGGTATCATCTATATGTCTAGCTAGGATAGGAAGGCTACAAATCATAATCTAGGACATTCTGATGGTACACAAAGAACTTTTGGCCAAGATATATATTAAGGCTTTGGTGCTGATTGGTCAATCTGTTAAGCCCTTGCCATAGATATCTAAGACATTTTGAGTCTACAGTGAGTATTTCTCACAAGGTCTTAAGGAGGGATGATCACCTTAAGCATCTGAGGATAAATAGCTAGCCATCCTCCACTGAAAAAGAGTTCCCCTAATCAATGGAGGCAGGGGAAAGCCTGGACTTACCCATATCCTTCAAGACTTCCCATGTGACATCACTGCACAAGGACTTTTGATCAGAATCTAGCAGCTCCCACTCCTCCAGCGTGAAGTCCACAGTCGCCTCCTCAAATGGACCAGATCCCTGATAAAGAAAATGTACCTTGGTAGGTATTTATTTATTCTTATACATGCACACCATTCATGAAATAAAATTTGGCCATGAAAGATGGACAATTCATGGCTGCCAGGCCTGCCGGCAAAGCCAGGTCTTTGTAGCCTTGTGGAAGGCCAGTAGGGTGGGAGCAGTACGGACATCGGGGGGGGGGGGGGGGTAGTTGGTTCCATAGAGCTGTGGCAGCAACAGAGAAGGCCCTCCCCCACAGTCCTACCAACCTACATTGGTTAGTCAACGGACCTGGAGGAGGCCAACTCTGTGTGCTCTTATAGGTCTCTGGGAGGTATGTCGTAGGAGGTCCCATAAATAGTCTGGAATAAATAAATAGTCTGAAACGGATATTGTCTCGCTGGAAACAGATTTATGTCTGCATCTCCATGTCACCTTTGAGGCTGGGAAACTAGCTCCACAAATCATGACTGAGGTGCATAGGGGCTGTAGATTGGCAACACAGCCACCATTGCCGGGCTTCTCATTGGGTCAGAATAACTTAGCAAACTCCTAATTAAACATGACATATCCACAATAATTTTTTCCTAGCCAGCTTCAAAATGTTGGCAATGAGCCTAGAAATCCCAAGTCATTTAGCTATCAGTCTTATTGTTGCAGCTGCTTAAACTCTTCCCACCAAACAAATTTTCTAATACAATGAAGCCTACAAATATTTTCTTGCTTGCAACTCAAATACAATTTTGAACGCAGGGTGTAATCCAACAGTGCATTTGGGGTGGGTGGGGGGGGGGATAAATGGTCACAGATTCAACATTTGATGGGAAAAAGAGCTCATGGTCAGATGGAGTTTCTACTCCAATGCTCTCAGAAGAAACCTGCACTTACCTGGCAAGGAGGCCCCAGTCGGATCCTCCTAAAAAGCATTTCCTGGGAAGGGCTGGATGGATCTCCTCTTTCCTGGAGTTCTGTGGAGATCTCCCCCATGAACGTCTGGTTTATGATCTGCTTTCAGAGAACCAGAACCAGATTAGTTTGCTTGCCTGACTTTTTGCCTATGTACCAGTATTTTCCCGACCTGACTCAACCTGACTTTGCTCTCCATGTGGCTGCTATTCCTGGGTAAATGCTGGAAATTCTAGATAGTAGCTAACATAGAAACATAGAAGACTGATGGCAGAAAAAGACCTCATGATCCATCTAGTCTTCCCTTAAACTATTTCCTGTATTTTTATCTTAGGATGGATATATGTTTATCCTAAGATAAAAATACAGGAAATAGTATAAGGGCAGACTAGATGGATCATGAGGTCTTTTTCTGCCGTCAGTCTTCTATGTTTCTATGTTGGACTTAAAGAGCACTGTTGCGGAAGTGCTAATGGAACTGCTCTGAAAACCACAAGTATTCTGCCTGTACAGAGATATACTACTGTTTCATTAACTTTAGAAAATAATATTCTGTGAAATGATTGAAAAACACCTACAGTTGCAATGTAACATTTTAGGTAATAAAGAGATTGAGAATTAGTAATTTGAATATGATCAGCTGAATTGGAAAAAGTGACCCAATTAATTTCTGAACCTGAGGAAAGAAAAAGAGATGTTGGAGACGAAATTGTGACTTATTAGTCAAATTCAAGAACTTCTTGTATCCCTCAAAACTGTGGGTGGTGGAATTAGGGTTGAATTCTCTTACAATTATCTTCAGGAGGAAAGAACCATTTCAAGAAACAAAAAGATTCAAAGAAGAAATTAGTTCTCGAAATACTGGCAGTCAGGAGGCTAATTTGTTGATTGCCGACTGCAAGCAGTTCTGCAGTTTCATTCTGACCGGCTCAAGATTGACAGCCTTCAATCTGTTCTTGCTTTAGCAGTTCACTGCAGACCCCGAACGATCCCCGGTTCTCCCCTCCCCACCCCGAGCTCACCTGCCCCTCCTGCGGCTCTTCCCTCTGGGCTCGGCTGAGCAGGAAGCCTTCGGCCAGGGCCACCGCCTGGGAACAGCTCTCGGCGCCGCATTCCCTCACCCAGCCCGCCATCTCCGGGGACAGCAGGGCCAGCAGCTGCTCCAGCACCACCCGGTCCAGCATCTCCCCTTTGCTGCTCCTCTCCGGCCGCAGCCACTGACGGCACAGCCGGTGCAGGCGGCTGCAAAGCTCCCGGGGCCCGTCGGCATTCTGGCGGCAGCCATCCAGACCGCGGAAGCGCCGCCGGTGGATCTCTGGGCTGAAGGAAGCGTCCTCCATCCCTGGAGACCCCGGGGCCTGGACGGCTTCTCTGCTCGAAGGCGACAAAAACAAGCCCAAGGGGTCCGAGTTGGCCCACACAGCCAGTCAAGGAACGAAGAAACGAGGCTCCGCAGCTGCTTCAGATTCTGCGCAGCTTCAAATCGGTCCGCCACAATTTCCAACCAATACCAACGAGTGCTCTTTCCTAGACGGGCAAAACGCGACAAGCGCCTCCCCTTTTATCCCAAAGGCCAGATTTTTCCCTGGAAACCTCACCTCGCTCCGCCTCGCGAGAGCCGACGTCTTATGCGCATGCTCCTTCTCTGCCGAATAACGCTTCTCAAACCCCTGAGCCGGGCCAGCCTTTTAGTGACAGGAGTGGGGGGAGAGAAAGTGTGATGGATAGAGGGCTGCTGTTTTCTTCTGCGCACACGGCATTTTTTTCTGTCCGTGCCCCAATCTTTTTACAAATGCGGAAATGTTCCTGGGACAGATGGAAGGAGTGGGGGAGGGGAGAGACTGGATGGAGGCGACTGGAAATGAAAACTCTTCCGCCTTATTGGCGTACAGCAGTGTTTCCCCACCTTGGCAACTTGAAGATATTTGGACTTCAACTCCCAGAATTCCCCAATCAGCATTCGCTGTCTGGGGAATTCTGGGAGTTGAATTCCAAATATTTTCAAGTTGCCAAGGTGGGGAAACACTGGTGTACAGGACCAAGTTATTGCCTCAACAACACAAAAAGAGCCTGTCCGGCTCATCTCCATAGGCAGACTCATTCCCACTCCCCATGAGTCCCACCACTATTGTATCATTTGAAAAATTAGTGATAGTATTGCTAGCGTGAGTTGGAATGCAGTCATTCACATAAAGCATAAAGTAAAGAACTCAACACACAACCCTTTGGTGTAGCAATGTTAAGAATAAGGGCTGAAGAGATATTGCCTAATCTGACCACCTGACAGCGGTCAGACAGGAAATGCAGAATCCAAAAGGAGATGGAATAAGTCCCCCATCCACCCTCCATTTCTGGTGCCAGCACCTTCTCCAGCATCTCCCCTTTGCTGCTTCTTTCTGGCTGCAGCCACTGATCATACTCACTGCAGGTGGCAGCCAAGCTCCACAAGGTGGGAAATGGCAACAATAGCAACCCCAGAAATGTCTGAGTTAAATCTCCGGTTCGGGGACGCCCTCTATCCCTGGAAATCTCTAGGCCTCCATTAGGTCTCCTGCTCAAAGATGGCCAAAAGAAGCCCAAGACAATCCGAGGTGCTTCCACAGCTCATACGTACCCTCTTCTACATTTTGCAAGAGGGGAGAAATGGCTGTCATCTTCAGGCCTTCTGTGTCTGAGGAAATGCAATGGAAATTTTTCCTCACCATTTTCCTATATGTTCCTATCACCTTTAAATGATAGATACATGCTTCCTAGAAGGAACTTACTTTTCCCACAGATCGTGTCTTACAGATGAGAAGCCCTGATAGTAATTTTTTATAATTTTAAGAATCTCTGGTCTGAGGGTGCACTCTATCCCTGGACTCCTGCACGAGGATAGCCAAAAGGAGCCCAAGGGAATCTGAGGGGCTACCCCGCTCCTGAAGAACCATTTAAATAAGAGCCAGCAGCGTGCAGCAGCTGCCCAAAAAGCCAATACGGTTCTAGGCTGCACTAACAGATGGATAGAATGAAAATCACATGAAGTGTTAATACCTCTGTATAATGCCTTGGTAAGGCCACACTTGGAATACTGCTTTCAGTTTTGGTCACCATGATGTAAAAATGATATTGAGACTCTAGAAAGAGTGCAGAGAAGAGCAACATGAAGAAATGGTTTCAGGAACTGGATGGGTCTTGTTTAATGACAATAAGCACTAGGGCAGATGATAGCAGTGTTCCAATATCTCAGGGGTTGCCACAAAAAAGAGGGAGTCAAATTATTCTCCAAAGAACCTGAGCATAGAACAAGAAGCAATGGATGGAAACTAAACTAGGAGAGAAGCAACTTAGAACTAAGGAGGAATTTCCTGACAGTTAGAACAATTAATAAGTGGAACAACTAGCCTCCAGTTGTGAATGTTCCAACAATAGAAATTTTTAAGGAGATCCTTCCATGAAGATTAAGATGTCCTTTTCATCTGCAGGTCTTTCCGCATTCCATTCATTTACATGGTTTCTCTCCAGTGTGTATTATTTCATAACGATTAAGATTAAGATGTCCTTTTTACGCATATGAGTTTCCACATTCCAGGAATATTTATTTATTTACTTACTTACTTACTTACTTACTTACTTACTTACTTACTTACTTACTTACTTACTTACTTACTTACTTACTTGGATTTGTATGCCACCCCTCTCTGAGGACTCGGGGCGGCTCACAGCTTATTCAAAAACAGAATAATAATATGAATTCAATTAGTAGTATATTTTAAAAAACCATTAAATTCAATTAAAAAGAAAACCTATCAAACCAATCATTCAACAATGATACTTAAAACATTCATTGGTCAGGTGGAAGATCTAAAAGCCCCACGCCTGGCTGCAAAGATGAGTTTTTAAACTCTTCCGGAAGGAGAGGACAGTGGGGGCAGGGCGAATCTCCAGGGGGAGCTGATTCCAGATGGTCGGGGCTCCCACAGAAAAGGATCTTCCCCTAGGTCCCGCCAGCCGATATTGTTTGGTCGATGGGACCCTAAGGAGACCAACTCAGTGGGACCTCATCGGTCACTGGGATTTGCGCCACAGAAGGCGGTCATGGAATCCGCCTTCTCCGAGACCTTACATGGTCGCTCCACTGTGTGTATCCTTTCATGTTGATTAAGATGTCCTTTCCTTATAAAGGTTATTCCACATTCCCTGCATTTATATGGTCGCTCCTGTGTGTGTATACTTTCATGACGATATAGATGTCCTTTCCTTATAAAGGTTATTCCACATTGGAGGCATTTATATGGTTTATCTCCAGTATGTATCTTTTCATGGCGATTAAGAGTTCCTTTCCTTTTAAAGGTCTTTCCACATTCCATGCATTTATATGGTCTCTCCTCTGTGTGTATACTTTCATGACGATATAGATGTCCTTTCCGGGTAAAGGTCTTTCCACATTTGAGGCACTTATATGGTTTCTCTCCAGTGTGGATCCTTTGGTGATAATTAAGATTTCCTTTCTGGGTAAAGGTCTTTCCACACATGAGACATTTATGTGATTTCTCCCCATCGTGGCTCTTTTGATGGGGAACAATTTTACTCTTATTAATGAATCTCTGTCCCCTCTCCATGCAGTGTTTCATCTCTCTGCTCCGCCTGGAATCCCTCCCAGATTTTACTAAGGGTTGTGGTTTCCTTTTGCTGTATAGTTCCTTTAGTAAAGAAAGAGAGGAAGAATGACTGATATATTTTTCATATATTTTCCCTTCAGTCTGGTTTATGCCACATTCTTGTAAATCAAATGGATTTTTCTCTTTCCACCCATATTTTTCCTGTTTCTTTCCCTCCATATCTTGCTGGGACAGGAAGCTAGGGATTCCAACAGGAACTGAAGTGGATGACTTCTTGCTTCCATTCTCTGAGTGGTTCCTCTCTCGTCTCCTTGTGTTCTCTTCATGACCAAATATCACTTGTTCAAATTCACACCCCTCTGTCTTTAATCTTGCTTGCTTGCTATTCTCATTTTCCAGCCCATCATCTCCTTGGAAAAGGAAAAGAAATATTTCTGTTACAATTAGAATGGTGAGGATCCTCCCGTACTCAAAATCACGTGTACGAGGTTTGGTACCAACCTATGTGTCTAGCTAGGTTATGAAGGCTATAAATCATAATCTAGGACATTCTGATGACACACAAAGAATTTTTGGCCCAGAAATATATTAAGGCTTTGGTGCTGATTGGTCAATCTGTTCAGCCCCTGCCATAAATATCTAAGACATTTTTAGAGTCTACAGTGAGTATTTCTCACAAGGCCTTAAGGAGGGATGATCACCTTAAGCATCTGAGGATAAATAGCAAGCCATCCTCCACGGAAAAAAAAATCCTCCAATGAATGGAAGCCAGGGGAAAGCCTGGACTTACCGAGATTCTTCAAAAGTTCCCAAGTGACATCTCTGCACACGGTCTTCTGACCACAATCTAGCAGCTCCCACTCTTCCAGCGTGAAGTCCACAGTCACCTCCTCAAATGAACCAGATCCCTGATAGAGAAAGAAAATGTTCTTTGAAAGACATTACCAGGAAAGACTTGGACGTTTTCTCTCTTACTGCACAAAATGGGTTCACAAGGAACTAAACAAATATTTTCTTGCCATAAGCGGACTTATACCTGCATTTTCACATAGTCTTGGTGCTGGGAAGCCATAGCTCCCCAAATCATGGCTTAGATGCATCCAGGCTGTAGAATGGCAAGAATAACTCAGGAAAGAGATTTCAGAGAGCAGAATCTTCCAGGCTAGCAAACTCCTAAGTAAACATGAGGCATCCACTAGAAATTTTTCTTAGCCTATTTTAACATGTTGGCAATGAACCCACAAATCCCAATTCACTGATCTAACAGTCTTACCGCTGTAGCTATTTAAAAATCGCTTAGGGTTTTATCTTCATGGGATTCATACCTAACTAGTTCTTAGCACTCTTCCCAAGAAATATGAAGCACTGTATTAAACTCTTTTCACCAAACAATTTTAAAATAATTTCTAAATTTCAAATTGTCTAATACATTTAAGTCTACAAATGTTCTCTTGCTCACAACTCAAGAACAATCTTCAACACACCGAGGAATGAAAGACCAATGGCGACTTGTCAACCAACGGGGCTTCCATCCTCCTTGAAAGGTTTCGGAGATGGCGGAAAGGGAGAATCCTCGCACTTTGGCTTCAGACAAGGCTCCCTTGAAAAGATGCCAACTTTCCTCCCCCTCCTCCGGAGCACGCGGGGACAGCCACGCGCTCCCCTTTGTCTCCCCGAACGAAGCAGGGGCCATTTGAAGTAGCAGCCCGGAGTCGTAATTCGGCCGCCGCTTATCCTCCCTGTGCTTGATCCTCGGCAGCCCCAGCAACCCTGCACGGCTTCTCTGTCCGGGGGAAACTGCTCCGAGTTCTCCACGCCCCTGTATCTATCTATCTATCTATCTATCTATCTATCTATCTATCTATCTATCTATCCATACATCATCTATCTATCTTTCTAATCCATCCATCCATCCATCTATCTATCCATCAACTATCTATATATCAATCAACCAATCTATCATCTATCCATCATCTAATCTATCCATCTATCTATCATATATCTATGTATCTATCCATCATCTATCTTATCAATCAATCAATCAATCAACCTATCTATCTGTCCATCATCTATCTACCAGCCAACCCACCAATCAATCTATCTGTACATCATCTATCTACCAATCAATCAATCCATCAATCCATCCGTCTATCATATATATATATATATGTAGATTGTTCTGAGTTCGGGTTTTGCCCTGTGTAATATTTTGCATGTTTATGCGACGTTTCGGCGAAATCACATTCACCATCATCAGGCTGAAGTTTCCAAGCTTCGTGCTGTTGTAAAATATATATATATATAGTTTCCAAGCTTCGTGCTGTTGTAAAATATATATATATATAGCCCCTCTATCTATCCATCACTATCTGTCTGTCTGTCTGCCTATGCATCCATCCATCCATCTTATCTATAGTCCGGGGTGGAGCAAGGGTGTGTGTGTCAACCTCTGTTACCTTGAAAAGTGGTCATCTGCAAATGACGCGAGGTGGGGACGGGATAGAAAAGGGCTGCTGCTGCCTCTCCTTGCTTTCAAGGCTCCTTGTTCGCATCCCATGGGCCGCTCCTTACAACTTAGCAGATTGTCTCATCAGCCACTGCCAGAGCCCTCTACCCACCCTTTTACTGCAGCCTAGAAAGGAATTTGCACTTACCTGGCAAGGAGGCCCCAGTTGGATCCTCCTATGAAACAGCTCCTGAGAAGGGCTGGAGGGCTCTGCTCTTTGCTGGACCTCTGCAGGGATCTCCCTCATGAATGGCTCCTGCACCTGATGGAAGAGTCTGGTTTATTATCTGCTTTCGAGAACCAGAACCTTATTAGTTCGCTTGCCTTACTTTTTGCCTCTGTACCTGTATTTCCACAACCCAAATAAAAGTAAAATAACTTGGGGATTCTGCTCTCCATGTGGCTTCTAGTTCTGGGCAAATATTCGTCATTTCAGATAGGTATTTGACTTAAGGAGCCCTGTTTCAATAACTAACAGAATTGTTATGGAAATCACAAGTGTTCCCGTAAGGAAGAACTATTCAGAGAGACACAACTGCTTCATTCACTTTAGAAAACAATATTCTGTGAAATGACTGAAAAACACCTACAGGTTACAATGTAAAATTTTAGGTAATAAAGTCAGAAATAGGATTGAGAATTAATCATTCCAATATCATCAGCTGAATTGGAAAAAGGGACCCAATTAATTCCTGCAGCCGAGGAAACAAAAAGAGATGTTGGAGAAGAAATTGTGACCCCTTCCTCAAATCAAAGACCCTCTTATATCTCTCAGGAGTTTGGGTGGTGGAAACAGGGTTCAATTCTCTTCTCTCTCAGAATTATCTCTAGACGGAAAGAACTATTTCAAGAAATAAAAAGATTAAGAGAAGAAGTGAGATCTCCCGATTCAGGCAGTCAGGAGGCTAATTTTGTTGACTGCAGAGTGCAAGCAATTCTGCAGTTTGACCCTGACCGGATCAAGATCGACAGCCTTCAAACTGTCATTATTATTAGCAGTTCACTGCAGACCCCGAGCGACCCCTGGTTCTCCCCTCCCCACCCCGAGCTCACCTGCCCCTCCTGCGGCTCTTCCCTCTGGGCTCGGCTGAGCAGGAAGCCTTCGGCCAGGGCCACCGCCTGGGAACAGCTCTCGGCTCCGCACTCCCTCACCCAGCCCGCCATCTCCGGGGGCAGCAGGGCCAGCAGCTGCTCCAGCACCACCCGGTCCAGCATCTCCCCTTTGCTGCTCCTCTCCGGCCGCAGCCACTGACGGCACAGCCGGTGCAGGCGACTGCAAAGCTCCCGGGGTTCCTCGGCCTCCTGGCGGCAGCCATCGAGACCGCGGAAACGCCGCCGGTGGATCTCCGGGGTGAACGAAGTGGCGTCCATCCCTGGAGACTTGGAGAGGGTGGTCTAACAAGTGCTCTTTCCTAGACGGGCAAAACGCGACAAGCGCCTCCCCTTTTATCCCACTGGCCAGATTTTTCCCTGGAAACCCCACCTCCCTCCGCTTCGAGAGAATCGACAAGTCTTATGCGCATGCTCCTTTTCTGCCCAATGACGCTTCTCAGACCCCTGAGCCGGGCTAGGCTTTTGATGGAGGGAGGGGGCGAGAGAAAGTGTGATGGGTAGAGGGGATTTCTATTCGCTTCTGCGCACTCGGGATTTGTTTCAGTCTGTGCCCGAATGTTTTTGAAAATGCGGAAGTGTTCCTGGGACAGATGGAAGGAGTGGGGGAGGGTAGAGACTGGATGGAGGGGGCTGGAAATGAAAACTCTTCGGCCTTATTGGTGTAAGGGACCAAGTTATTGTCTCCACACCACGAAAAGAGCCGGTCCAGCTCATCTCCATAGGCAGACTCATTCCCAACCCCCATGAGTCCCACCACTCTTGTATCGCCTGAAAAATTAGTGATAGTATTGCTAGCGTGAGTTGGAATGCAGTCATTCACATAAAGCATACGGCGTAAAGGACTCAACACACAACCCTATGGTGTAGCAGTGTTAAGAATAAGGGCTGAAGAGATATGATTGCCTAATCTGACCACCCGAGAGCGGCCAAAAAGGAAATGCAGAATCCAAAAGGAGATGAAATAAGTCCCCCATCCACCTTCCAATTCTGGTGCCAGCAGTTTCTCCAGCATCTCTTCTTTGCTGCTTCTTTCTGGCCAGCCACTGATCACATACTCAGTACAGGTACACAGGTATACAAGCTCCACAAGGTGGGAAATGGCAACAATAGCAACCCCAGAAATGTCTGAGTTAAATCTCCGGTCGGGGACGCCCTCTATCCCTGGAAATCTCTAGGCCTCCATTAGGTCTCCTGCTGGAGGATGGCCAAAAGAAGCCCAAGGCAATCCGAGGTGCTTCCCCAGCTCCTACATGCCCTCTTCTACATTTTGCAAGAGGGGAGAAATGGCTGTTATCTTCAGGCCTTCTTTGTCTGGGGAAATGCAATGGAAATTTTTCCTCGCCATTTTCCTATGTGTTCGTAGGCTCACATTCAAATGATAGATACATGCTTTCTAGAAGGAGCTTACTTTTCCCACATATGTGCATAACAGATGAGAAGCCATTATAATAATTTTTAATAATTTTAAGAATCTCTGGTCTAAGGGTGCACTCTATCCATGGTCTCCTGCACGAGGATAGCCGAAAGAAGTCCAAGGGAATCTGAGGGGCTACCCTGCTCCTGGGGAACCATTTGAATAATCGCCCGGATTTCGGAGCAGCTGCCCAAAAAGCCAATAAGGTTCTAGGCTGCATTACCAAATGGATAGAATGAAAATCACATGAAGTGTTAATACCTCTTTATAATCCCTTGGTAAGGCCACACTTGGAATACTGCATTCAGTTTTGGTCGCCATGATGTAAAAAGGATATTCAGACTCTAGAAAGAGTGCAGAGAAGAGCAACAAAGATGATTAGGGGACTGGAGGCTAAAACATGAAGAAATGGTTGCAGGAACTGGGTGTGTATAGTTTAATGAAAAGAAGGACTAGGGGAGATGATAGCAGTGTTCCAATATCTCAGGGGTTGCCAAAAAGAAGTGGGAGTCAAATTATTCTCCAAAGCACCTGAGCATAAAACAAGAAGCAATGGATGGAAACTAAACTAGGAGAGAAGCAACTTAGAACTAAGGTGGAATTAATAAATGGAATACCTTGCCTCCAGTTGTGAAACTTCCAACAATGGAAATGTTTAAGGAGATCCTTCCATGAAGATTAAAATGTCCTTTTTGTCTGCAGGCCTTTCCGCATTCCATTCATTTACATGGTTTCTCTCCAGTGTGTATTATTTCATAACAATTAAGGTGCCCTTTTCACGCATAAGAGTTTCCACGTTCCATGATTTTTTTTAAAAAAGTAATTAATGTATTTATTTCAATTCGTATGCCGCCCCGCTTCGAGGACTCGGGGTGGCTCACACCATGTACAAAACCAGAACCATAATATGAATCCAATTAATAGTACATTAAAAAACAATCATTAAATTCAATTAAAAAGAAAACTTATCAAATCAATTATTCAACAATCATACTTAAAAAATTCATTGGTCAGGGAGAAGATCAAAAGCCCCAAGCCTGGCGGCAAAGATGAGTTTTTAAATTCTTCCAGAAGGAGAGGACGGTGGGGGCAGTGTGAATCTCCGGGGGGAGCTGATCCCCTAGTTCCCGCCAGCCAAGACCGCCTTTTCTGAGACCTTATATGGTTGTTCCCCTGTGTGTATCCTTTCATGTTGATTAAGATGTCTTTTCCTTAAAAAGGTTATTCCACATTTCATGCATTTATATGGCCTCTCTCTCCTGAGTGTGTCATGTGGTGGCAAATAAGACAAGTGTTGGTAATGAAACTCTTTCCATATTCCCTTCATTTATATGGTCTCTCCCCAGTGTGGATCCTTTCATGGCGATTAAGATGTCCTTTTATTACAAAGCTTTTTCCACACTCCATGCATTTATAGGGTTTCTCTCCAGTGTGCCTAGTTTGGTGGCATATCAGATGAGTCTTGGTAATGAAACTCTTTCCACACTCCATGCATGTATATGGTCTCTCCCCTGTGTGGATTTTGTTATGTGAAGTAAGGTGCCAGTTTTCTGTAAAGCTTTTTCCACACTCCATGCATTTATGTAGCCTCTCCGCAGTGTGGATCCTTTTGTGATGATTAAGATTTTCTTTCTTGATATTCCCAAATTTCACTTCTTCAACTTCACACGTCTCTGTCTTTAATGTTGCTTGCTTGCTCTTTTTAGCTTCCAGTCCGTCATCTCCTTGTAAAAAGCAAAGAACTATTTCTGTTACAATTACAATGGTGATGATCCCACCCCCTCTCACAAACACCGCACTGAATGGCCTCAAGAAGGGCGGCATAGAAATTTAATAAATGAATAAAGGAAGGAAGGAAGGAAGGAATGGAATGAATAATTAAATAAATAATTAAATAATTAAATAAATAAATGTGTTCCAGGTTTGGTACCAGTTATGTGTCTAGCTAGGATATGAAAGCTGCAAATCATTATCTAGCACGTTCTGATGACACACAATTTTTCAGCCACGAAATATATTAAAGCTTTGGTACTGATTTGTCAATATTTTCAGCCCCTGCCATAAAGATCTAAGACATTTTACGAGTCTACATTGACTATTTCTGACAAGGCCTTAAGGAGGGATGATCACCTTAAGCATCTGAGGATAAATAGCTAGCCATCCTCCACGGAAAAAGAAATCCTCCAATGAATGGAAGCCAGGGGAAAGCCTGGACTTACCGATATTCTTCAAAGCTTCCGACGTGACATCTCTGCACAAGGTCTTCTGACCAGAATCTAGCAGCTCCCACTCTTCCAGTGTGAAGTCCACAGTCACCTCCTCAAATGAACCAGATCCCTGATAGAAAGAAAATGTTCTTTGACAGACACTACCAGGAAAGACTTGGACGTTTTCTCTCTTACGGCACAAAATGGGTTCACAATGATCTAAACCAGTGTTTTTCAACCAGTGTGCCGTGGCACACTAGTGTGCCGCGAGACATGGTCAGGTGTGCCGCGAAGCTGAGCAAGAGAGAGAAAGAGAGAGAGTGAAAGAAAGAAAGCAAGAGAGAGAGAGAAAGAAAACAAGAGAGAGAGGAGAAAGAAAGAGAGAGAGAAAGAAAGAAAGAAAGAGAGAGAGAGAGAAAGCAAGAGAGAGAGAGAGAAAGCAAGAGAGAGAGAAAGAAAGCAAGAGAGAGAGAAAGAGAGGGAGGGAAGGAGGGAGAGAGAAAGTGAGCAAAAAAGAGAGGAAGGAAGGAAGAGAGAAAGAAAGAGGGATGGAGAGAGGAAGGGAGAGAAAGAGGGAGAGAAATAGTGAAAGGGAGGAAGAGAGAGAGAGAGAATTTTTTTGTCCAAACTTTTTTTATCCCCCCCCATTGCCCCCCCGCTCAACGTGCCCCATGATTTTGTATATGTAAAAAATGTGCCGCAGCTCAAAAAAGGTTGAAAATCACTGATCTAAACAAATATTTTCTTGCCATATAGTCTTGGTGCTGGGAAACTGTAGCTCCCCAAATCATGGCTTAGATGCATCCAGGCTGTAGAATGGCAACACAGCAATGGCAAGAATAACTCAGGAAAGAGATTTCAGGGAGCAGAATCTTCCAGCCTAGCAAACTCCTAAGTAAACATGATCCATCCACTAGAAATTTTTCTTAGCCTATTTTAAAATGTTGGCAATGAACCCACAAATCCCAATTCACTTATCTAACAGTCTTACTGCTGTAAATATTTAAAAATCGTTTAGGGTTTTATCTTCATGGGATTCATACCTAACTAGTTTTTAGCACTCTTCCTAAAAAAATATTTAAGTCTACAAATGTTCTCTTGCTCACAACTCAAGAACAATCTTCAACACACCGAGGAATGAAAGACCACTGGCGACTTGTCAACCAACGGGGCTTCCACCCTCCTTGAAAGGTTTCGGAGATGGCGGAAAGGGAGAATCCTGGCACTTTGGCTTCAGACAAGGCTCCCTTGAAAAGATGCAAACTTTCCTCCCCCTCCTCCGGAGACCGCGGGGACAGCCACGCGCTCCCCTTTGTCTCCCCGAACGAAGCAGGGGCCATTTGAAGTAGCAGCCCGGAGTCGTAATTCGGCCGCCGCTTATCCTCCCTGTGCTTGATCCTCGGCAGCCCCAGCAACCCTGCACGGCTTCTCTGTCCGGGGGAAACTGCTCCGAGTTCTCCACGCCCCTGTATCTATCTATCTATCTATCTATCTATCTATCTATCTATCTATCTATCTATCTATCTATCTATCTATCTATCTGTTTATCCATCAACTATCTACCTATCAATCAATCAATCTATCAATCTATCTATCCATCACCTAATCTATCCATCTATCTATCATATATCTATGTATCTATCCATCATCTATCTTATCAATCAATCAATCAATCAACCTATCTATCTGTCCATCATCTATCTACCAACCAACCAATCTATCTATCTGTCCATCATCTTACCAATCAATCAATCCATCCATCCATTCATCCATCTGTCTATCATCTATCTATCTATCTATCTATCTATCTATCTATCTATCTATCTATCTATCCATCCATCCATCCATCCATAGCCTGGGGTGGGGAAAGGGTGTGTGTCAACCTTTGTTACCTTAGAAAGTGGTCATATGCAAATGAGTCAAGGTGGGGACGGGATAGAAAAGGGCTGCTGCTGTCTCTCCTTGCTTTCAAGGCTCCTTGTTCGAATCCCACGGGCTGCTCCTTACAACAGCAGATTGTCTCATCAGCCACTGCGAGACCGCTCTACCCACCCTTTTACTGCAGCCTAGAAAGGAATTTGCACTTACCTGGCAAGGAGGCCCCAGTTGGATCCTCCTATGAAACAGCTCCTGAGAAGGGCTGGAGGGCTCTGCTCTTTGCTGGAGCTCTGCAGGGATCTCCCTCATGAAAGGCCACTGCACCTGACAGAAGAGTCTGGTTTATGATCTGCTTTCGAGAACCAGAACCTTATTAGTTCGCTTCCCTTACTTTTTGCCTCTGTACCTGTATTTCCACAACCCAAATAAAAGTAAAATAACTTGGGGATTCTGCTCTCCATGTGGCTTCTGCTTGTCATTTCAGATATGTGTTGGACTTAAGGAGCCCTGTTTCAATAACTAACAGAATTGTTATGGAAATCACAAGTATTCCCGTAAGGGAGAACTATTCAGATAGACACAAATACTTCATTCACTTCATTATTATTATTATTATTATTATTTATTTATTTATTTATTTATTGGATCAAATTAGGGTTGAATTCTCTTCTCTCTCAGAATTACCTCTAGAAGGAAAGAACTATTTCAAGAAATAAAAAGATTTGGAGAGGAAGTTAGATCTCCCAATTCAGGCAGTCAGGAGGCTAATTCTGTTGACTGTAGAGTGCAAGCAGTTCTGCAGTTTCATCCTGACCTGATCAAGATCGAAAGCCTTCAATCTCTCTTTGTTATTAGCAGTTCACTGCAGACCCCGAGCGACCCCCGGTTCTCCCCTCCCCACCCCGAGCTCACCTGCCCCTCCCGCGGCTCTTCCCTCTGGGCTCGGCTGAGCAGGAAGCCTTCGGCCAGGGCCACCGCCTGGGAACAGCTCTCGGCTCCGCACTCCCTCACCCAGCCCGCCATCTCCGGGGGCAGCAGGGCCAGCAGCTGCTCCAGCACCACCCGGTCCAGCATCTCCCCTTTGCTGCTCCTCTCCGGCCGCAGCCACTGACGGCACAGCCGGTGCAGGCGGCTGCAAAGCTCCCGGGGCTCCTTGGCCTCCTGGCGGCAGCCATCCAGACGGCGGAAGCGCCGCCGGTGGATCTCCAGGCTCAACGAAGCGCCGTCCATCGCTGGAGACCCCGGGGCCTAGACGGCTTTCCTGCTCGAGTGGGGCCGAAACAAGCCAAAAGAGTCCGCGTGGGCCCGACTGCCCAGGTTTCGAGGAAAAGGGAGAAACGGGGCTGATCAAGAGTTTCTGAGACTGGGAAGAGCAGCTTCAAATCGCTCCGCCAGAACTTCCCTCCAATACCTAAAGCGGCTGAGCCAACGAGTGCTCTTTCCTAGACTGGAATAGCGCGGGAGGCACCTCCCCTTTTATCCCACTGGCCAGTTTTTCCTAGAAACCCCACCTCCCTTCGACTCGAGGGTACCGACAACGGTCTTATGCGCATGGGCTTTCTATGCCCAATGACGCTTCTAGGCCCCCTGAGCTGGTTGTGAAAGGAAAAAATAATTATAAGAATCTCTGTTCCGAGGGTGCACTCTATCCCTAGTCTCCTGCAGGAGGATAGCCAAAAGAAGCCCAAGGCAATCTGAGGTGCTCTCCTGCTCCTGGGGAACCATTTAAATAGGAGCCAGGAGTGTGCAGCAACTGCCCAAAAGCCAATACGGTTCTAGACTACATTACGAAAAGGATACAATGAAAATCACATGAAGTGTCAACACCTCTTTATGCCTTTGTAAGGCCACACGTGGAATACTGCATTCAGTTTTGGTTGCCACCATGTAAAAAGGATATTGAGACACTAGAATGTGCAGAGAAGACCAACAAAGATGATTAGGGGACTGGGGGCTAAAACATGAAGAAACGGTTTGTTGAACTGGGTGTGTTTAGTTTAATGAAAAGAAGGACTAGGGGAGATGATAGCAGTGTTCCAATATCTCAGGGGTTGCCACAAAGAAGAGGGAGTCAAATTATTCTCCAAAGAACCTGAGCATAGAACAAGAAGCAATGGATGGAAACTAAACTAGGAGAGAAGCAACTTAGAACTAAGGAGGAATTTCCTGCAGTTAGAACAATTAATAAGCGGAACAACTAGCCTCCAGTTGTGAAACTTCCAACAATGGAAATTTTTAAGGAGATTCTTCCATGAAGATTAAAATGGTTTCTCTCCAGTGTGTATTATTTCATATTGATTAAGATGCCCTTTTTGCGCATCAGAGTTTCCACATTCCATGAATTTATATTTATTTATTTATTTGGATTTGTATGCCGCCCCTCTTCGAGGACTCGGGGTGGCTCACACCATGTACAAAAACAGAACAATAATATGAATCCAATTAATAGTACATTAAAAAACAACCATTAAATTCAATTTAAAAGAAAACCTATCAAAACAATCATTCAACAATCATATTTAATATATTCATTGGTCAGGGGGATGATCTAAAAGCCACAAGCCTGACGGCAAAGATGAATTTTTAAACTCTTTCAGAAGGAGAGGACGGTGGGGGCAGTGCAAATCTCCGGGGGGGAGCTGATTCAAGAGGGTCGGGGCTCCCACAGAAAAGGCTCTTCCCCTAGGTCCCGCCAGCCGACATTGTTTGGTCGACGGGACCCTAAGGAGACCAACTCTGTGGGACCTCCCCGGTCACTGGGATTTGTGCTACAGAAGGCGGTCTTGGAGTCCGCCTTCTCCGAGACCTTACATGGTCGATCCACTGTGTGTATCCTTTCATGTTGATTAAAATGTCCTTTCCTTATAAAGGTTATTCCACATTCCCTGCATTTATATGGTCGCTCCTCTGTGTGTATACTTTCATGACGATATAGATGTCCTTTCCTTATAAAGGTTATTCCACATTCCCTGCATTTATAGGGTCTCTCCCCACTGTGGATCCTTTTGTGATCATTAAGAGTTCCTTTCCTTTTAAAGGTCTTTCCACATTCCATGCATTTATATGGTCGCTCCTCTGTGTGTATACTTTCATGACGATATAGATCTCCTTTGCGTGTAAAGGTCTTTCCACATTTGAGGCACTTAAATGGTTTCTCTCCAGTGTGAATTCTTTGGTGATAATTAAGATTTCCTTTCTTGGTAAAGGTCTTTCCACATTCCATGCATTTATGTGGTCTCTCCCCAGTGTGGATCCTTTGGTGATAATTAAGATTTCTTTTCTGGGTAAAGGTCTTTCCACACATGAGACATTTATGTGATCTCTCCCCATTGTGGCTCTTTTGGTGGAGAACAAGTTTATTCTCATTAATGAATCTCTGTCCCCTCTCCATGCAGTGTTTCATCTCTCTGCTCCGCCTGCAACCCCTCCCAGATTTTATAAAGGGGTGTGGTTTCCTTTTGCTGTATAGTTCCTTTAGTAAAGAAAGAGAGGAAGAATCACTGATATATTTTTCATACATTTCCCCTTCAGTCTGGTTTATGCCACATTCTTGTAAACCAAAATAATTTTTCTCTTTCCACCCATATTTTTCCTTTTTCTTTCCTTCCAGATCTTGCTGGGACAGGAAGCTAGGGATTCCAACAGGAATAGAAGTGGATGACTTCTTTCTTCCATTCTCTGAGTGGTTCCTCTCTCGTCTCCTTGTGTCCTCATGACCAAATTTCACTTGTTCAACTTCATACCCCTCTGTCTTTAATCTTGCTTGCTTGCTATTATCAGGTTCCAGCCCATCATCACTTTGGAAAAGGAAAAGAAATATTTCTGTTACAATTAGAATAGTGAGGATCCTCCCCCACTCAAAGTCATGTGTTCCAGGTTTGGTACCATCTACAGTGGAACCCCGACATAAGAGCTGCTCTACTTAAGAGCAACTCGAGATAAGAGCTGGGAGGGGAGAGATATTTTTGTTCTACTTACAAGCCCAAATTCGAGATACAAGCGCCAAGGAGCTGTCTCCTGAAGCCAAACGCTAACTTCCGTGTTCGGCTTCAGGAGACAGCTGCGAAGCGGCGCGCGTTTTAAAAGGTTGCAGCCGGCCTGGGGGGCTTGGGGGGGGGCTTGCAGCTTTCTTTCTTGCTCTTTTTCTTTCTCTCTTTTACCTTCCCTTCTATTTCTTCTTTTCTTTCTCCTTCCCACCTTCTTCCCTCCCTCCCTCCCTTCACTCATTCCTCTCTTACTCTCCCCTTTCATAAGTTTCCTTGCTTCCTTCCTCTGTTCCTGTCCCTTCCCCCTTTCTTTCTTTCTTTCTTTCTTGCTTGCTCTTTTTCTTTCTCTCTTTTACCTTCCCTTCCTCTATTTCTTCTTTTCTTTCTCCTTCCCACCTTCTTCCCTCCCTCCCTCCCTTCACTCATTCCTCTCTTACTCTCCCCTTTCATAAGTTTCCTTGCTTCCTTCCTCTGTTCCTGTCCCTTCCCTCTTTCCTTCCTTCCCACCCTCCGTCCATTCATTCACCCATTCCTCTCTTGATCGCTTAAAGCCGGTCCCTGGTGCAAAAAGGGTTGGGGACCTCTGTCCTACAGGATTGGGTGGCAGAGAAGTTGAACATATGTAAATTTAAAAGTTTAAGAAAGTTTACAAGTTAGGTGAAAGAAACTTCATTATTCATTTATATGTACATGTACATTTCTTCATTAAAAACATGTCTTTCTGCATAATTTAGACTAACTTTGTGAGTTTTTTGAGGGCTGGAACCAATTAAAATTATTTACATTAATTCCTATGGGGGAAAGTCGTTCGAGATAAGAGCTGCTCGACTTAAGAGCCCAGGTCCGGAACGAATTAAACTCGTATCTCGAGGTACCACTGTATGTGTTTAGCTAGGTTATGAAGGCTACAAATTATAAGCTAGGACATTCTGATGGTACACAAATGATTTTTGGCCAAGAAATATATTAAGGCTTTGGTACTGATTGGTCAATCTGTTCAGCCCCTGCCATAAATATCTAAGACATTTTTAGAGTCTACAGTGAGTATTTCTTACAAGGCCTTAAGGAGGGATGATCACCTTAAGCATCTGAGGGTAAATAGCTAGCCATCCTCCACTGAAAAAGAATTCCTCCAATGAATGGAGGCAGGGGAAAGCCTGGCCTTACCCATATCCTTCAAGTCTTCCCATTTGACATCACTGCACAAGGTCTTTTGATCAGAATCTAGCAGCTCCCACTCCTCCAACGTGAAGTCCACAGTCACCTCCTCAAATGGACCAGAACCCTGATAAAGAAAATGTACGTTGCTAGGCATTTATTCATTCATTCTTATACATGCACACCATTCATAAAATAAAATTTGGCCATGAAAGATGGACAATTCATGGCTCCCAGGCCTGCGGGCAAAGCCAGGTCTTTGTGGCCTTGTGGAAGGCCAGTAGGGTGGGAGCAGTAAGAAAAACCTTTATTGAGTATTTACATAAAAAAAGAACCATAAACAGAGGACAAAACACAACATACAAAGCATACAGAAAGATACAAAAACGTATACAGATATAGAAAAAGTAATTTTCTGATTTACAAATGTATATCAAATCTTATACAAACAACGATTTATACAAATGCCAACCCTCTGTTCACCCTTAGTTTTTTCAGGCAACTTGTATCATTTAACAATAAATTATACTTTTAGTATTACTAACATTATTGTATTTCTAAATCAGATTACTGTTTACAGCTATAAAACATTGTCATTGTTAAACAATTTATCTTTGAACGAATGATATACGTCTGATTAAAGGATTAATAAGATTACATTCGTTTTCCTTTCAAATTTTGTGGGATCTTACAGCTTATAAATTCATAATTTTTAAAGTATTTTTTCAGATTCCCACAATTATTCCATCTACTCCATGTCAGATAGAATTCTATGTCATCTCTTTCCTGCAATTCTAATGCCATCTTATTTATTTCCACAATTTCGAGAATTACATTTATTTATTTTATTTATATGCCGCTATCTCCAAAATGGACTCTGAACATTTATTACGTGCAGTATTAAGTATCTGCCTTAAGTACCTGAGCATAATTCGGGTTTTATTGGGATTCGTTTGGCAGCACTGTAATTTGTTTGTTTGGCAGTAATTTGTTCCAAATAGTTTCTAGGCTTTTTTCCAAAACCTTTTTGCAAAGTATATGTGATAATATGTTCCTATGCTTTCTTTACATTTCCAGCATTTCGAGGATGACATTAAGTACATCTTGGCTAGGTAGGCCAGTGGCAAAAAATTTATAAAACAATTTATAAATCTTTTGCTTACTTGAACTTGATCATTTTAATTTGTATGCCACCCCGAGTCTTCGGAGAGGGACGGCATACAAATGTAATTAATATTATTATTATTATTAATAATAATAATAAGAATAATAATATTAGGTCAATACAACACAGCAAACGAGATCACTATATGCTGTATTTCGTATTTCATCACCAGTTGGGTGCTTCCCAAGCACCTAGGACTACATGATGTAGCGACGAATTATTATTATTTGGGGAGCAGAGTTCCCCAGGCTAACAAACTCCCAAGTAAACATGACACGCCCACCACAATTTTTTTCCTAGCCAGCTTCAAAATGTTGGCAATGAGCATAGAAATCCCAAGTCATTTAGCTAGCTGTCTTATTGTTGCAGCTGTTTAAATTCTTCCCACCAAACAAATTTTCTAATAATTTCTAATTTTCAAATTGTCTAATACAATGAAGCCTACAAATATTTTCTTGCTTGCAACTCAAAAACAATTTTGAACGCAGGGTGTAATCCAACAGTGCATTTGGGGGGACGGGATAAATGGTCACAGATTCAGCATTTCATGGGGAAAAGAGCTCATGGTCAGATGGAGTTTCTACTCCAATGCTCTCAGAAGAAATCTGCACTTACCTGGCAAGGAGGCCCCAGTCGGATCCTCCTAAAAAGCATTTCCTGTGAAGGGCTGGATGGATCTCCTCTTTCCTGGAGTTCTGTGGAGATCTCCCCCATGAACGTCTGGCTTATGATCTGCTTTCAGAGAACCAGAACCAGATTAGTTTGCTTGCCTTACTTTTCCCCCATGTACCAGTATTTTCCCCACCTGAGTCAACCTGACTTTGCCCTCCATGTGGCTGCTATTCCTGGGTAAATGCTGGAAATTCTAGATAGTAGCTGTTTTTCAATGATTTCACAGAATATTATTTTTTTAAAGTTAATGAAACAGTAGTATATGTCTGAACCATACAGGGGGAATACTTGTCCTTTTCAGAGCAGTTCCATTAGCACTTCCACAACAGTGCTCTTTAAGTCCAACGTAGAAACATAGAAGACTGACGGCAGAAAAAGACCTCATGATCCATCTAGTCTGCCCTTAAACTATTTCCTGTTTTCTCTTACGATAAAAATATATAAACATATATCCATCCACTAAGATAAAAAAACAGGAAATAATATAAGGGTAGACTAGATGGATCATGAGGTCTTTTTCTGCCGTCAGTTTTCTATGTTTCTATGTTGGACTTAAAGAGCACTGTTGCGGAAGTGCTAATGGAACTGCTCTGAAAACCACAAGTATTCCCCCTGTATGGTTAGAGATATACTACTGTTTCATTAAGTTTAGAAAATAATATTTTGTGAAATGATTGAAAAACACCTACAGTTGCAATGTACCATTTTAGGTAATAAAGAGATTGAGGATTAGTAATTTGGATATGATCAGCTGAATTGGAAAAAGTGACCCAATTAATTTCTGCACCTGAGGAAAGAAAAAGAGATGTTGGAGATGAAATTGTGACTTATTAGTGAAATTCAAGAACTTCTTGTATCCCTCAAAATTGTGGATGGTGAAAATAGGGTTGAATTCTCTTACAATTATCTCCAGGAGGAAAGAAGTATTTCAAGAAACAAACAGATTCAAAGATGAAATTAGTTCTCCAAATACTGCCAGGCAGTTCTGCAGTTTGATCCTGACTGACTCAAGATTGACAGCCTTTCATTGCAAATATTAAAAGATCCCCGGTTCTCCCCTCCCCACCCCGAGCTCACCTGCCCCTCCTGCGGCTCTTCCCTCTGGGCTCGGCTGAGCAGGAAGCCTTCGGCCAGGGCCACCGCCTGGGAACAGCTCTCGGCTCCGCACTCCCTCACACAGCCCGCCATCTCCGGGGGCAGCAGGGCCAGCAGCTGCTCCAGCACCACCCGGTCCAGCATCTCCCCTTTGCTGCTCCTCTCCGGCCGCAGCCACTGACGGCACAGCCGATGCAGGCGGCTGCAAAGCTCTCGGGGCCCTTCGGCCTCCTGGCGGCAGCCATCCAGACCGCGGAAGCGCCGCCGGTGGATCTCCGGGCTGAAGGAAGCGCCCTCCATCCCTGGAGACCCCCGGGCCTGGACGGCTTTCTTGCTCGAAGGGGCCGAAACAAGCCAAATTGAGTCCGAGGGGGCCTAGACAGCCACTTCGCCCCCGACTGCCCCGGTTTCCAAGAGGGGAGAAACGGGGCTGCTCAACAGTTTCTTTGACTGGGAAGAGCAACTTCAAATCGCAACGCCCACAATTTCCCTCCAATACCTGAATAGGCTGGACCAACGAGACCTCTTTCCTAGAGGGGAAGAGCGCGACAGGCACCTCCCCTTTTATCCAACTGGCCAGTTTTTCCATGGGATCCCCACCTCCCTCTGCTAGTATGGAGAAGGGTCTTATGCGCATGCTCCTTCTCTGACCAATAAAGCTGCAGATCCCTGAGCCGGGCTTGCCTTTAATGGCTGGAGGGGTGGGAGAGAAAGTGTGATGGGTAGAGGGGATTGCTGTTTGCTTCTGCGCGCTTGGGATTTCTTTCAGTCTGTACCCGAATCTTTTTGAAAATGTGGAAGCATTCCTGGGACAGATGGCAGAAGTGTGGGAGGGGAGAGACTGGATGGAGGGGGCTGGAAATGAAAACTCTTCGGCCTTATTGGTGTTATTGTGGACCAAGCTATTGTCTCCACACCACGAAAGGAGAAGGTCCAGCTCATCTCCATAGGCAGACTCATTCCCACCCCCCCATGAGTCCCACCACTCTTGTATCATTTGAAAAATTAGTGATAGTATTGCTAGCGTGAGTTGGAATGCAGTCATTCACATAAAGCATAAAGTAAAGAACTCAACACACAACCCTTTGGTGCAGCAGTGTTAAGAATAAGGGCTGAAGAGATATTATTGCCTAATCTGACCACCTGACAGCGGCCAGACAACAAATGCAGAATCCAAAAGGAGATGGAATAAGTCCCCCATCCACCCTCCATTTCTGGTGCCAGCATTTTCTGCAGCATCTCTTCTTTGCTGCTTGTTTCCGGCTGCAGCCACTGGTCATACTCACTGCAGGTGGCAGCAAAGCTCCACAAGTTGGGAAATGGCAACAATAGCAACCCCAGAAATGTCTGATTTAAATCTCCAGTAGGGGCGAGCCCTCTATCCCTGGAAATCTGTACACCTCCATTAGGTCTCCTGCTGGAGGATGGCCAAAAGAAGCCCAAGGCAATCCGAGGTGCTTCCCCAGCTCCTACATACCCTCTTCTACATTTTGCAAGACAGGAGAAATGGCTGTCATCTTCAGGCCTTCTGTGTTTGGGGAAATGCAATGGAAATTTTTCCTTGCCATTTTCCTATCTGTTCCTAAGCTCACATTCAAATGATAGATACATGCTTTCTAGAAGGAGCTTACTTTTCCCACAGATGTGCATAACAGATGAGAAGCCATTATAATAATTTTTAATAATTTTAAGAATCTCTGGTCTAAGGGTGCACTCTATCCCTGGTCTCCTGCACGAGGATAGCCGAAAGAAGTCCAAGGCAATCTGAGGGGCTACCCTGCTCCTGGGGAACCATTTGAATAATTGCCCGGATTGCGCAGCAGCTGTCAAAAAAGCCAATACGGTTCTAGGCTGCATTACCAATTGGATACAATGAAAATCACATGAAGTGTTAATACCTCTTTGTAATCCCTTGGTAAAGCCACACTTGGAATACTGCATTCAGTTTTGGTCACCATGATGTAAAAAGGATATTGAGACTCTGGAAAGAGTGCAGAGAAGAGCAACAAAGATGACTAGGGGACTGGAGGCTAAAACATGAATAAACGGTTGCAGGATGTGGGTGTGTCAAGTTTAATGAAAAGAAGGACTAGAGGAGATGATAGCAGTGTTCCAATATCTCAGGGGTTGCCAAAAAGAAGAGGGAGTCAAATTATTCTCCAAAGCACCTGAGCATAAAACAAGAAGCAATGGATGGAAACTAAACTAGGAGAGAAGCAATTTAGAACTAAGGTGGAATTAATAAGTGGAACAACTTGCCTCCAGTTGTGAAACTTCCAACAATAGAAATTTTTAAGAAGATCCTTCCATGAAGATTAAAATTGTCCTTTTCACCTGCAGATCTTTCCGCATTCCATTCATTTACATGGTTTCTCTCCAGTGTGTATTATTTCATAACAATTAAGATGCCCTTTTCGCGCATAGGAGTTTCCACATTCCATGAATTTATACATATTTATTTATTTAATTGGATTTGTATGCCGCCCCTCTTCGAGGACTCGGGGCAGCTCACACCATGTACAAAAACAGAACAATAATATGGATCCAATTAATAGTACATTAAAAAACAACCATTAAATTCAATTTAAAAGAAAACCAATCATTCAACAATCATATTTAATACATTCATCGGTAAGGGGGAAGATCTAAAAGCCGCAAGCCTGGCAGCAAAGATGAGTTTTTAAACTCTTTCAGAAGTAGAGGACGGTGGGGGCAGTGCAAATCTCCGGGGGGGAGCTGATTCCAGAGAGTTGGGGCTCCCACAGAGAAGGCTCTTCCCCTAGGTCCCACCAGCTGTCATTGTTTGGTCGACGGGACCCTAAGGAGACCAAATCTGTGGGACCTCACCGGTCGCTGGGATTTGTGCTGCAGAAGGCGGTCTCGGAGACCTTATATGGTCGCTCCACTGTGTGTATCCTTTCATGCTGATCAAGATGTCCTTTCCTTATAAAGGTTATTCCACATTCCATACATTGATATGGTCTCTCCCCAGTGTGGATCCTTTTGTGATGATTAAGACTTCCTTTCTGGGTAAAGGTCTTTCCACATTGGAGGCATTTATATGGTTTCTCTCCAGTATGTATACTTTCATGGCGATTAAGATGTCCTTTCCTTTTAAAGGTCTTTCCACATCCCATGCATTTATATGGTCTCTCCCCAGTGTGGCTCCTTTGGTGATAATTAAGATTTCCTTTATTGGTAAAGGCCTTTCCACACATGAGACATTTATTTGATCTCTCCCCATCGTGGGTCTTTTGGTGGAGAACATGTTTATTCTCATTAATGAATCTCTGTCCCCTCTCCATGCAGTGTTTCATCTCTCTGCTACGCCTGGAATCCCTCCCAGATTTTACAAAGGGTTGTGGTTTCCTTTTGCTGTATAGTTCCTTTAGTAAAGAAAGAGAGGAAGAATGACTGATATATTTTTCATACATTTTTCCTTCAGTCTGGTTTATGCCACGTTCTTGTAAATCAAATGGATTTTTCTCTTTCCACCCATATTTTTCCTTTTGCTTTCCTTCCAGATCTTGCTGGGACAGGAAGCTAGGGATTCCAACAAGAACAGAAGTAGATGACTTCTTGCTTCCATTCTCTGAGTAGTTCCTCTCTCGTCTCCTTGTGTCCTCTTCATGACCAAATTTCACTTGTTCAACTTCATACCCCTCTGTCTTTAATCTTGCTTGCTTGCTATTCTCATTTTCCAGCCCATCATCTCCTTGGAAAAGGAAAATAAATATTTCTGTTACAATTAGAATGGTGAGGATCCTCCCCCACTCAAAGTCATGTGTACTAGGTTTGTTACCACCTATGTGTCTAGCTAGGTTATGAAGGCTATAAATCATAATCTAGGACATTCTGATGGCACACAAAGAATTTTTGGCCAAGAAATATATTAAAGCTTTGGTGCTGATTGGTCAATCTGTTCAGCCCATGCCATAAATATCTAAGACATTTTTAGAGTCTACAGTGAGTATTTCTCACAAGGCCTTAAGGAGGGACGATCATCTTAAGCATCTGAGGATAAATAGCTAGCCATCCTCCACTGAAAAAGAACTCCCCCAATTAATGGAGACAGGGGAAAGCCTGGCCTTACCCATATCCTTCAAGATTTCCCATGTGACATCTCTGCACAAGTGTTTTGATCAGAATCTAGCAGCTCCCACTCCTCCAACGTGAAGTCCACAGTCACCTCCTCAAATGGACCAGATCCCTGTTAAAGAAAATGTACATTGGTAGGCATATATTTATTAATTCTGATACATGCACATGATTCATAAAATAAAATTTGGCCATGAAAGATGGACAATTCATGGCCACCAGGTCTGCAGGCAAAACCAGGTCTTTGTGGCCTTGTGGAAGGCTAGAAGGGTGGGAGCAGTACAGACATTGGGGGGCAGTTGGTTCCATAGAGCTGGGGCAGCCACAGATAAGGCCTTCCCTCACGGTCCTGCCAATCTACATTGGTTAGTCAAGGGACCTGGAAGAGGCCAACTCTGTGTGCTCTTATTGGTCTCTAGGAGGAGGTCCCATAAATAGTCTGGAATAAATAAAGAATAAATAAATAGTCTGAAAAGATGTTCACAAGGAACTAAACGGATATTTTCTCGTTGGAAACAGATTTATGTCTGCATCCCCTTGTCATCTTTGAGGCTGGGAAACTGCAGCTCCACAAATCATGACTGAGGTGCATAGGGGCTGTAGATTGGCATTCATCTAATACAATGAAGCCTACAAATATTTTCTTGCTTGCAACTCAAATACAATTTTGAACGCAGAGTGTAATCCAACAGTGCATTTTGGGGGGGGGGGGATAGGATAAATGGTCACAGATTCAGCATTTGATGGAAAAAGAGCTCATGGTCAGGTGGAGTTTCTAGTCCAATGCTCTCAGAAGAAACCTGCACTTACCTGGCAAGGAGGCCCCAGTCGGATCCCTCCTAAAAAGCATTTCCTGAGAAGGGCTGGAGGGATCTCCTCTTTCCTGGAGTTCTGTGGAGATCTCCCCCATGAACGTCTGGTTTATGATCTGCTTTCAGAGAACCAGAACCAGATTAGTTTGCTTGCCTTACTTTTTCCCCATGTACCAGTATTTTCCCGACCTGACTCAAAGTAAGAGATTCTGCACTCCATGTGGCTGCTATTCCTGAGTAAATGCTGGAAATTCTAGATAGATGTTGTACTTAAAGAGCACTGTTGCCGAAGTGCTAATGGAACTGCTCTGAAAACTACAAGTATTTTGTCTGTACAGAGATATATTACTGTTTCATTAACTTTAGAAAATAATATTCTGTGAAATGATTGAAAAACACCTACAGTTGTAATGTAACATTTTAGGTAATAAAGAGATTGAGAATGAGTAATTTGGATAAGATCAGCTGAATTGGAAAAGTGACCCAATTAATTTCTGAACCTGAGGAAAGAAAAAGAGATGTTGGAGACAAAATTGTGACTTTTTAGTCAAATTCAAGAACTTCTTGTATTGGGGGGGGGGGGGGGCAGCTAAAAAAAGTTTGGACAAAAAAATTCTCTCTCTCTTTCTCCCTTTCGCTCTCTTTCTCTCCCTTCCTCTTTTTTCCCTCTCTCTCCATCCCCCTTTCTTTCTCTCTTCCTTCTTTCCTCTTTTTTGCTCTCTTTCTCTCTCCCTCCCTCTATGTCTTTCTCTCTCCCACCTTCCCTCCCTCTCTTTGTCTCTCTCTTTCTTTCTTTCTTTCTTTCTCTCTCTTGCTTTCTTTCTTTCTCTTTCTCTCTCTCTCTCTTGCTTTCTCTCTCTTGTTTTTCTCTTTCTCTTTCTCTTTCCTTCTCTCTTTCTCTCTTTCTCTCTTTCTCTCTGTTGTTTTCTTTCTCTCTCTGAGCTTCGCGGCACACCTGACCATGTCTCACGGCACACTAGTGTGCCGCGGCACACTGGTTGAAAAACACTGCTCTAAATACTGGCAGTCAGGAGGCTAATTTGTTGATTGCCGACTGCAAGCAGTTCTGCAGTTTCATTCTGACCGGCTCAAGAGCGACAGCCTTCAATCTGTTCTTGCTATTGGCAGTTCACTACAGACCCCGAGCGACCCCCGGTTCTCCCCTCCCCCCCCCCAGCTCACCTGCCCCTCCTGCGGCTCTTCCCTCTGGGCTCGGCTGAGCAGGAAGCCTTCGGCCAGGGCCACCGCCTGGGAACAGCTCCGCACTCCCTCACCCAGCCCGCCATCTCCGGGGGCAGCAGGGCCAGCAGCTGCTCCAGCACCACCCGGTCCAGCATCTCCCCTTTGCTGCTCCTCTCCGGCCGCAGCCACTGACGGCACAGCCGGTGCAGGCGGCTGCAAAGCTCCCGGGCCCCTCGGCCTCCTGGCGGCAGCCATTCAAACCGCGGAAGCGCCGCCGGTGGATCTCTGGGCTGAAGGAAGCGCCCTCCATCCCTGGAGACCCCGGGGCCTGGACGGCTTCTCTGCTCGAAGGCGGCAGAAACAAGGCCAAGGGGTCCGAGTTGGCCCACACAGCCAGTCCAGGAACGAAGAAACGAGGCTCCTCGGCTGCTTCAGATTCTGCGCAGCTTCAAATCGCTCCGCCACAATTTCCAACCAATACCAATACCAACGAGTGCTCTTTCCTAGACTGGCAAAACGCGACAAACGCCTCCCCTTTTATCCCAATGGCCAGATTTTTCCCTGGAAACCTCACCTCGCTCCGCCTCGCGAGAACAGACGTGTTATGCGCATGCTCCTTCTCTGCCGAATAACGCTTCTCAGCCTTTTAAAGACGGGAGGGTGGGGAGAAAGTGTGACGGATAGAGGGCTGCTGTTTGCTTCTGCGCACAGGGGATTTTTTTCAGAAATCAAAAAAGAAGCTCAAGGGAATCTGAGGTGCTCCCCCACTCCTGGGGAACCATTTAAATAGGAGCCCGGAGAGTGCAGCAGCTGCCCAAAAAGGCAATAGGGTTCTATGCTGCACTAACAGATGGATAGAATGAAAATCACATGAAGTGTTAATACCTCTTTATAATGCCTTGGTAAGGCCACACTTGGAATACTGCATTCAGTTGGTGATAAGTATATTGAGACTCTAGAATGTGTGCAGAGAAGAGCAACAAAGATGATTAGGGGACTGGGGGTTAAAACATGAAGCAACGGTTTCAGGAGCCGGGTGGGTCTAGTTTAATGAAAAGAAGGACTAGAGGAGATGATAGCAGTGTTCCAATATCTCAGGGGTTGCCACAAAGAAGAGGGAGTCAAATTATTCTACAAAGAACCTGAGCATAGAACAAGAAGCAATGGATGGAAACTAAAGTAGGAGAGAAGCAACTTAGAACTAAGGAGGAATTTTCTGACAGAACAATTAATAAGTGGCACAATTTGCCCTCCAATGTTGTAACTTCCAACAATGGAAATTTTTAAGGAGATCCCTCCATGAAGATTAAGATATACTTTTCATCTGCAGGTCGTTCCGCATTCCATTCATTTACATGGTTTCTCTCCAGTGTGTATTATTTCATAACGATTAAGGTGCCCTTTTCGTGCATAGGAGTTTCCACATTCCATGAATTTATACATATTTATTTATTTAATTGGATTTGTATGCCGCCCCTCTTCGAGGACTCGGGGCAGCTCACTCCATGTACAAAAACAGAACAATAATATGGATCCAATTAATGGTACATTAAAAAACAACCATTAAATTCAATTAAAAAGAAAACTTATCAAATCAATCATTCAACAATCATACTTAAAACATTCATTGGTCAGGGAGAAGATCTTTTCTGGCTAAAGGCGGCCTCCGAGACCTTACACGGTCGCTCCACTGTGTGTATCCTTTCATGTTGATTAAGATGTCCTTTCCTTATAAAAGTTATTCCACATTCCATACATTGATATGGTCTCTCCCCAGTGTGGATCCTTTTGTGATCATTAAGACTTCCTTTCTGGGTAAAGGTCTTTCCACATTGGAGGCATTTATATGGCTTCTCTCCAGTATGAATCCTTTCATGGCGATTAAGATGTCCTTTCCTTTTAAAGGTCTTTCCACATCCCATGCATTTATACGGTCGCTCACCTGTGTGTATCCTTTCATGACAATATAGATGTCCTTTGTGGGTAAAGGTCTTTCCACATTCTATGCATTTATGTGGTCGCTCCTCTGTGTGGATCCTTTTGTGATGATTAAGACTTCCTTTCTGGGTAAAGGTCTTTCCACATTGGAGGCATTTATATGGCTTCTCTCCAGTGTGGCTAGTTTGATGGCAAATAAGACGAGCGTTGGTAATGAAACTCTGTCCACATTCCCTGCATTTATATGGTCTCTCCCCAGTGTGGATCCTTTTGTGATCATTAAGACTTCCTTTCTGGGTAAAGGTCTTTCCACATTGGAGGCATTTATATGGCTTCTCTCCAGCATGTATCCTTTCATGGCGATATAGATTTCCTTTCTGGGTAAAGGTCTTTCCACACATGAGACATTTATGTGATCTCTCCCCATGGTGGCTCTTTTGGTGGTGAACATCTTTATTCTCATTAAGGAATCTATTTCCCCTCTCCAAGCAGTGTTTCATCTCTCTGCTACGCCTGGAATCCCTCCCAGATTTTACAAAGGGGTGTGGTTTCCTTTTGCTGTTTAGTTCCTTTAGTAAAGAAAGAGAGGAAGAATGACTGATATATTGTTCATACATTTTTTCTTCAGTCTGGTTTATGCCACGTTCTTGTAAATCAAATGGATTTTTCTCTTTCCACCCATATTTTTCCTTTTGCTTTCCTTCCAGATCTTGCTGGGACAGGACGATAGGGATTCCAACAGGAACAGAAGTGGATGACTTCTTGCTTCCATTCTCTGAGTGGTTCCTCTCTCGTCTCCTTGTGTCCTCTTCATGATCAAATATCACTTGTTCAACTTCACACCCCTCTGTCTTTAATGTAGCTTCCTTGCTATTCTCATTTTTCAGCCCATCATCTCCTTGGAAAAGGAAAAGAAATGTTACTAAGGCTTTGGTACTGATTGGTCAATCTGTTCAGCCCCTGCCATAAATATCTAAGACATTTTTAGAGTCTACAGTGAGTATTTCTCACAAGGCCTTAAGGAGAGATGATCACCTTAAGCATCTGAGGATGAATAGCTAGCCATCCTCCACTGAAAAAGAGCTCCTCCAATGAACGGAAAACCTGGCCTTACCCATATCCTTCAAGATTTCCCACGTGACATCTCTGCACAAGGTCTTCTGATCAGAATCTAGCAGATCCCACTCCTCCAGCGTGAAGTCCACAGTCACCTCCTCAAATGGACCAGATCCCTGATAAAGAAAATGTACCTTGGTAGGCATTTATTTATTTATTTATTCTTATACATGCGCACCATTCATGAAATAAAATTTGGCCATGAAAGGTGGACAATTCATGGATCCCAGGCCTGCCGGCAAAGCCAGGTCTTTGTGGCCTTGTGGAAGGCCAGTAGGGTGGGAGCAGTACGTGCATCGGGGGGTTGTTGGTTCCATAGAGCTGGGGCAGCCACAGAGAAGGCCCTCCCCCACTGTCCTGCCAACCTACATTCTTTAGTCAATGGACCTGGAAGAGGCCAACTCTGTATGCTCTTATAGGTCTCTGGGAGGTATGTCATAAGAGAAGGTCCCATAAATAGTCTGGAATGAATAAATAGTCTGAAAAGATATTCACAAGGAACTAAACGGATATTTTCTCGTTGGAAACAGATTTATGTCTGCATCTCCATGTCACCTTTGAGGCTGGGAAACTGTAGCTCCACAAATCATGACTGAGGTGCATAGGGCCTGTAGATTGGCAACACAGCCACCATTGCCGGGCTTCTCATTGGGTCAGAATAACTTAGCAAACTCCTAATTAAATATGACATATCCACAATAATTTTTTCCTAGCCAGCTTCAAAATGTTGGCAATGATTCTAGAAATCCCAAGTCATTTAGCTAGAAGTCTTACTGTTGCAGCTGTTTAAACTCATTCCACCAAACAAATGTTCTAATAATTTTTAATTTTTTTTTTTTTTTTTAGAAAAACCTTTATTGAGTATTTACATTAAAAAGGAACCATAAACACAGGACAAAACACAACATGCAAACCATACAGAAAGATAAAAAAACGTATACAGATATAGAAAAAGTAATTTTCTGATTTACAGATGTATATCAAATCTTATACAGACAAAGATTTATACAAATGCCAACCCTCTGTTCACCCTTAGTTTTTTCAGGCAACTTGTATCATTTAACAATAAATTATACTTTTAGTATTACTAACATTTATTATTATATTTCTAAATCATATTACTGTTTACAGCTATAAAACATTGTGATTGTTAAACAATTTATCTTTGAACGAAAGATATACGTCTGATTAAATGATTAATCAGATTACATTCGTTTTCCTTTCAAATTATGTGGGATCTTACAGCTTATAAATTCATAATTTTTAAAGTATTTTTTCAGATTCCCCCAAGTATACCACCTACTCCAGGTCAGATATGATTCTATGTCATCTCTTTCCTGCAATTCTAATGCCATCTTATTTATTTCTGATATTTTGAGAATTCCATTTATTTATTTATATGCCTCTCACTCCAAAATGGACTCTGAACAGTTATTACGTGCAATATTAAGTATCTGCCTTAAGTAGCTGAGCATAATTCGGGTTTTATTCGGATTCATTTGGCAATAATTTGTTCCAAATAGTTTCTAGGATTTTTTCCAAAACCTTTTTGCAAACTATACGTGATAATATGTTCCTATGCTTTCTTTACATTTCCAGCATTTCGAGGATGACATTAAGTACATTTTGGCTAGGTAGGCCAGTGGCAAATGCTACTGATAAAACAATTTATAAATGTTTTGCTTACATGTACTTGATCATTTTAATTTATAGTTAATAGTCCATATTTTTTGCCATTTCCGGCTGTAGAACAGCAACACAGGCACCATTGCAGAGCTTATCACTGTGTAAGAACAACTCAGCAAAGAGGTCCCCTAATAATAATAATAATTATTAATATTATTATTGTTATTACTATTATTATTATTTATTAGATTTGTATGCCCCTCCGAGTCTTCAGAGAGGGACGGCATACAAATATTATTATTATTATTATTATTATTATTATTATTATTATTATTATTATTATGTCAAAATAACACAGCAAACGAGATCATTATATGCTGTATTGGTATTTCATCACCAGTCGGGTGCTTCCCAAGCACCTAGGACTGCATGATGTAGCGGCGAATTATTATTATTTGGGGAGCAGAGTTCCCTAGGCTTACAAACTCCCAAGTAAACATGACACGCCCACCACAAATTTTTTCCTAGCCAGCTTCAAAATGTAGGCAATGAGCCTAGAAATCCCAAGTCATTTAGCTAGCAGTCTTATTGTTGCAGCTGTTTAAACTCTTTCCACCAAACAAACTTTCTAATAATTTCTAATTTTCAAATTGTCTAATACAATGAAGCCTACAAATATTTTCTTGTTTGCAACTCAAAAACAATTTTGAACACAGAGTATAATCCAACAACATATTTGGGGGTGATGGGATAAATGGTCACAGATTCAACATTTGATGGGGAAAAGAGCTCATGGTCCAATGCTCTCAGAAGAAACCTGCACTTACCTGGCAAAGAGGCCCCAGTCGGATCCTCCTAAAAAGCATTTCCTGAGAAGGGCTGGATGGATCTCCTCTTTCCTGGAGTTCTGTGGAGATCTCCCCCATGAACGTCTGGTCTATGATCTGCTTTCAGAGAACCAGAACCAGATTAGTTTGCTTGCCTGACTTTTTGCCTATGTACCAGTATTTTCCTGACCTGACTCAACCTGACTTTGCTCTCCATGTGGCTGCTATTCCTGGGTAAATGCTGGAAATTCTAGATAGATGTTGGACTTAAAGAGCACTGTTGCCGAACTGCTAATGGAACTGCTCTGAAAACCACAAGTATTCTGCCTGTACAGAGATATACAGTACTACTGTTTCATTCACTTTAGAAAATAATATTCTGTGAAATGATTGAAAAACAGCTACAGTTGCAATGTAACATTTTAGGTAATAAAGAGATTGAGAATTAGTAATTTGGATATGATCAGCTGAATTCGAAAAAGTGACCCAATTTCTGAACCTGAGGAAAGAAAAAGAGATGTTGGAGTCAAAATTGTGACTTTTCAGTCAAATTCAAGAACTTCTTGAAACCCTCAAAACTGTGGGTGGTGGAAATAGGGTTGAATTCTCTTACAATTATCTCCAGGAGGGAAGAAGTATTTCAAGAAACAAAAAGATTCAAAGAAATTAGTTCTCCAAATATTAAGTCAGGAGGCTAATTCCGTTGACTGCAGAGTGCAAGAAGTTCTGCAGTTTCATTCTGACCGGAGCAAGATCGACAGCCTCCAATCTGTTCTTGCAATTAGCAGTTCATTGGAGACCCCGAGCGACCCCCGGTTCTCCCCTCCCCACCCCGAGCTCACCTGCCCCTCCTGCGGCTCTTCCCTCTGGGCTCGGCTGAGCAGGAAGCCTTCGGCCAGGGCCACCGCCTGGGAACAGCTCTCGGCTCCGCACTCCCTCACCCAGCCCGCCATCTCCGGGGGCAGCAGGGCCAGCAGCTGCTCCAGCACCACCCGGTCCAGCATCTCCCCTTTGCTGCTCCTCTCCGGCCGCAGCCACTGACGGCACAGCCGGTGCAGGCGGCTGCAAAGCTCCCGGGGCCCCTCGACCTCCTGGCAACAGCCATCGAGACCCCGGAAGCGGCGCCGGTGGATCTCCGGGGTGAACGAAGCGCCTTCCATCCCTGGAGACCCCGGTGCCTGGACGGCTCGAGAGCGGCAGAAACAAGCCCAAGGGATCCGAATTGGCCCACACAGCCAGTCCAGGAACGGAGAAACGGGCTCCGCTGCTGCTTCAGAGATTCTCCGCAGCTTCAAATCGCTGCGCCGCAATTTCCCTCTAATACCTGGCGAGGCTTGACCAACGAGTTCTCTTTCCTAGACGGGCAAAACGCAACAAGCACCTCCCCTTTTATCCCATTGGCCAGATTTTTTCCCTGTAAACCTCACCTCCCTACGCCTCGAGAGAACCGTCGTCTTATACGCATGCTCCTTCTCTGCTCAATAACGTTTCTCACACCCCTAAGCCGGGCCAGCCTTTTAATGACAGGGGGTGGGGGGAGAGAAAGTGTGATGGGTAGAGGGCTGCTGTTTGCTTTTGCGCACTAAAATGTAAAGAAGTCAACACAGAACCCTGTGGTGTACCAGGGTTATGAATAAGGGCTGAAAAGATATTATTGCCTAATCTGACCACCCGAGAGCGGCCAGAAAGGAAATGTAAAATCCAGAAGGAGATGGAATAAGTCCCCCATCCACCCTCCATTTCTGGTGCCAGCATCTCCTCCAGCATCTCACTTTTGCTGCTTCTTTGTGGTTCAGCCACTGATCACATACTCAGTACAGGTGGCAGCAAAGCTCCACAAGGTGGGAAATGCCAACAATAGCAACCCCAGAAATGTCCGAGTTAAATCTCCGGTTCTGAGGCGCCATCTCTCCCTGGAAATCTCTAGGCCTCCATTAGGTCTCCTGCTCGAAGATGGCCAAAAGAAGCCCAAGGCAATCTGAGGGGCTACTCCGCTCCTGGGGAACCATTTAAATATGAGCCCGGAGTGTGCAGCAGCTGCCCAAAAAGCCAATAGGGTTCTAGGCTGCATAATCAAATGGATAGAATGAAAATCACATGAAGTGTTAATACCTCCTTATAATCCCTTGGTAAGGCCACACTTGGAATACTGCATTCAGTTTAGGTCGCCATGATGTAAAAAGGATATTGAGACTCTAGAAAGAGTGCAGAGAAGAACAACAAACATGATTAGGGGACTGGGGGCTAAAACATGAAGAAACGGTTGCAGGAACTGGGTGTGTTTCGTTTAATGAAAAGAAGGACTAGGGGAGATGATAGCAGTGTTCCAACAAAGAAGAGGGAGTCAAATTATTCTCCAAAGAACCTGAGCATAGAACAAGAAGCAATGGATGGAAACTAAACTAGGAGAGAAGCAACTTAGAACCAAGGAGGAATTTCCTGACAGAACAATTAATAACTGGAACAATTTGCTTCCAGTTGTGAAACTTCTAACAATGGAAATTTTTAAGGAGATCCTTCCATGAAGATTAAGATGTCCTTTTCATCTGCAGGTCTTTCCGCATTCCATTCATTTACATGGTTTCTCTCCAGTGTGTATTATTTCATAACGATTAAGATGCCCTTTTCGCGCATAGGAATTTCCACATTCCATGAACATTTATTTATTTATTTATTTATTTATTTATTTATTTATTTATTTATTTATTTATTTATTTATTTGGATATGTATGCCGCCCCTCTTCAAGGACTCGGGAAGGGTCAGAGCATGTACAAAAACAGAACAATAATATGAATCCAATCTCCCCACTGTGGATCCTTTTGTGATCATTAAGAGTTCCTTTCCGGCTAAAGGTCTTTCCACATTTGAGGCATTTATACGGTTTCTCTCCAATGTGGCTAGTGTGGTGGCAAATAAGACAAGCGTTGATAATGAAACTCTTTCCATATTCCATTCATTTATATGGTCCCTCCCCATTGTGGATCCTTTCATGGCGATTAAGATGTCCTTTTGTTGCAAAGCTTTTTCCACACTCCATGCATTTATATGGTTTCTCTCCAGTGTGCCTAGTTTGGTGGCGTATCAGATGAGTCTTGGTAATGAAACTCTTTCCACACTCCATACATTTATATGGTCTCTCCCCTGTGTGGATCCTTTTGTGATCATTAAGATTTCCTTTCTGGATAAAGGTCTTTCCACATTGGAGGCATTTATATGGTTTCTCTCCAGTATGTATCCTTTCATGACGATTAAGATGTCCTTTCCTTGCAAAGATTTTTCCACATTCCATGCATGTATATGGTCTCTCCCCTTTGTGGATTTTGTTATGTGAAGTAAGGTGCCACTTATGTGTAAAGCTTTTTCCACATTCCATGCATTTATGTAGCTTCTCCCCTGTGTGGATTTTGTTATGTGAAGTAAGGTGCCAGTTTTGTGTAAAGCTTTTCCCACATTCCATGCATTTATGTAGCCTCTCCCCAGTGTGGATCCTTTTGTGATGATTAAGATTTCCTATCTTGATATTCCCAAATATCACTTCTTCAAATTCACACGTCTCTGTCTTTAATCTTGCTTGCTTGCTATTCTTAGTTTCCAGTCCATCATCTCCTTGGAAAAAGCAAAGAACTATTTCTGTTACAATTACAATGGTGATGATCCCGCCCCCTCTCAGAAACACCGCACTGAGTGGCCTCAAGAAGGGCGGCATAGAAATTTAATAAACGAATAAAGGAAGGAAGGAAAAAAGGAAGGAAGGAAGGAAGGGAATAAAAAAATAAATGTGTTCCAGGTTTGGTACCAGTTATGTGTCTAGCTAGGATATGAAAGCTGCAAATCATTATCTAGCACATTCTGATGACAAACAAATAATTTTTGGCCAAGAAATATATTAAAGCTTTGGTACTGATTGGTCAATATTTTCAGCCCCTGCCATAAAGATCTAAGACATTTTACGAGTCTACAGTGACTATTTCTGACAAGGCCTTAAGGAGGGATGATCACCTTAAGCATCTGAGGATAAATAGCTACCCATCCTCCACGGAAAAAGAAATCCTCCAATGTATGGAAGCCAGGGGAAAGCCTGGACTTACCAATATTCTTCAAAACCTCCCACGTGACATCTCTGCACAAGGTCTTCTGACCAGAATCTAGCAGCTCCCACTCTTCCAGTGTGAAGTCCACAGTCACCTCCTCAAATGAACCAGATCCCTGATAGAGAAAGAAAATGTTCTTTGAAAGACATTACCAGGAAAGACTTGGCCGTTTTCTCTCTTACTGCACAAAATGGGTTCACAAGGATCTAAACAAATATTTTCTTGCCATAAGTGGACTTATACCTGCATTCCCACATAGTCTTGGGGCTGGGAAGCCGTAGCTCCCCAAATCATGGCTTAGATGCATCCAGGCTGTAGAATGGCAACACAGCAATGGCAAGAATAACTCAGGAAAGAGATTTCAGGGAGCAGAATCTTCCAGGCTAGCAAACTCCTAAGTAAACATGATCCATCCACTAGAAATTTTTCTTAGCCTATTTTAAAATGTTGGCAATGAACCCACAAATCCCAATTCACTTATCTAACAGTCTTACCGCTGTAAATATTTAAAAATCGTTTAGGGTTTTATCTTCATGGGATTCATACCTAACTAGTTTTTACCACTCTTCCCAAAAAATATGAAGTACTGTATTAAACTCTTTTCACCAAACAATTTTTAAATAATTTCTAAATTTCACATTGTCTAATACATTTAAGTCTACAAATGTTCTCTTGTTTACAACTCAGGAACAATTTTCAACACACCAAGGAATGGAAGACCAAGTTCAAATGGCCACAAGGTTCCCTCTAGGTTTTTTTTTTTAGTGTTTGCAGACAAACATCGTGTTTGAGTGGCACATTTACATGTCTGAGCACATGAATTTTTTTTCACATATGTCATCCAAGACACTATCCATGTTATTTGAAACTCAATGTTATGTTTATTCAATGTACCTGCTTAATTAAAAGTATAATAATAATAATAATAATAATAATAATAATAATAATAATAATAATTTATTAGATTTGTATGCTGTCCCTGTCCAAAGAGTCGGGGCGGCTCACAACATAATAATAACACAATGTATTACAAATCCATTAATAAAAATTTAAAACCAATAAAAAAACATTAACAACGTAACCAATATTATAATAAAATAAAAATTTATATAAAATTGATATATAATAAAAAATTATATATCAACATCACTTATAATACTGCAAGTCTGAAATATTAAAGTACAGTGATACCTCATCTTACGAACTTATTTCGTTCCCTGAGGAGGTTTGTAAGTAGAAAGTTCGTAAGATGAAATAATGTTTCCCATAGAAATCACTGTAAAAGCGAATAATGCGTGTAAGCCCAAAACTCACCACTTTTGCCTAATTATCGCCGGCATTCGGATCCTTGTTTGGGGGCGGGTGGAGGAGGGGGGAAAGACAGCACAGGCTGCCCGGAGGGAGCCTCGTGGGTGAAAGGACATGTGCAGAAAGCTGTTTGGAGACTTGTCAACCAACGGGGCTTCCACCCTCCTTGAAAGGTTTCGGAGATGGCGGCAAGGGAGAATCCTGGCGCTTCAGCTTCAGACAAGGCTCCCTTGAAAAGATGCCCCCTATCCTCCCCCTCCCCCCCTCCTCCGGAGCCCGCGGGGACAGCCACGCACTCCCCGTTGTCTCCCTGGCCAAAGAAGCGGGGCCCAGTTGAAGTAGCAGCCCGGAATCGTAATTCGGCCACCACTTATTCTCCCTCTGCTTGATCCTTGGCAGCCCCAGCGACCCTGCACGGCTTCTCTGTCCCGGTAAAACCACTCCGAATTCTACGCGCCCTTCTATCTATCCATCATCTAGCTAATCTATCCATCTATCTATCATATATCTATGTATCTATCCATCATCTATCTTATCTATCTATTTATCTATCTATCTATCTGTCCATCATCAATCAAACTATCTATCTATCTATCTATCTATCTATCTATCTATCTATCTATCTATCTATCTATCTACCAATCCATCCATCCATAGCCCAGGGTGGGGAAAGGGGGCGGGGTGTCAACCTCTGTTACCTTGAAAAGTGGTAATATGCGAATGACGCGAGGTGGGGACGGGATAGAAAAGGGCTGCTGCTGCCTCTCCTTGCTTTTCAAGGCTCCTTGTTCGCATCCCACGGGCCGCTACTTGCAACTTAGCAGATTGTCTCATCAGCCACTGCAAGACCCCTCTACCCACCCTTTTACTGCAGCCTAGAAAGGAATTTGCACTTACCTGGCAAGGAGGCCGTAGTTGGATCCTCCTATGAAACAGCTCCTGAGAAGGGCTGGAGGGCTCTGCTCTTTGCTGGAGCTCTGCAGGGATCTCCCTCATGAATGGCCACTGCACCTGACGGAAGAGTCTGGTTTATGATCTGCTTTATTAGTTTGCTTGCCTTACTTTTTGCCTCTGTACCTGTATTTCCACAACCCAAATAAAAGTAAAATAACTTGGGGATTCTGCTCTCCATGTGGCTTCTAGTTCTGGGCAAATGCTTGTCATTTCAGATAGGTATTGGACTTAAGGAGCCCTGTTTCAATAACTAACAGAATTGTTATGGAAATCACAAGTATTCCCGTAAGGAAGAACTATTCAGATAGACACAAATACTTCATTCACTTCATTATTATTATTATTATTATTATTATTATTAATTTATTTATTAATTGGATCAAATTAGGGTTGAATTCTCTTCTCTCTATTTCAAGAAATAAAAAGATTCGGAGAGGAAGTTAGATCTCCTAATTCAGGCAGTCAGGAGGCTAATTCTGTTGACTGTAGAGTGCAAGAAGTTCTGCAGTTTCATACTGACCTGATCAAGATCGAAAGCCTTCAATCTGTTCTTGCTATTAGCAGTTCACTGCAGACCCCGAGCGACCCCCGGTTCTCCCCTCCCCATCCCGAGCTCACCTGCCCCTCCTGCGGCTCTTCCCTCTGGGCTCGGCTGAGCAGGAAGCCTTCGGCCAGGGCCACCGCCTGGGAACAGCTTTCGGCTCCGCACTCCCTCACCCAGCCCGCCATCTCCGGGGGCAGCAGGGCCAGCAGCTGCTCCAGCACCACCCGGTCCAGCATCTCCCCTTTGCTGCTCCTCTCCGGCCGCAGCCACTGACGGCACAGCCGGTGCAGGCGGCTGCAAAGCTCTCGGGGCTCCTCGGCCTCCTGGCGGCAGCCATCGAGACCGCGGAAGCGCCGCCGGTGGATCTCTGGGCTGAACGAAGCGCCTTCCATCGCTGGAGGCCCCGGGGCCTGGACGGCTTTCCTGCTCGAGTGGGGCCGAAATAAGCCCAAAAGAGTCCGCGTGGGCCCGACTGCCCAGGTTTCGAGGAAAAGGGAGAAACGGGGCTAATCAAGAATTTCTGCGCCTGGGAAGAAAAGCTTCAAATCGCTCCGCCAGAACTTCCCTCCAATACCTGAAGCGGCTGAACCAACGAGTGCTCTTTCCTAGACTGGAAGAGCGCGACAGGCACCTCCCCTTTTATCCCACTGGCCACTTTTTTCTAGAAACCCCACCTCCCTTCGACTCGAGGGTACCGACAACGGCCTTATGCGCATGGGCTTTCTATGCCCAATGACGCTTCTAGGCCCCCTGAGCTGGTTGTGAAAGGAAAAAATAATTTTAAGAATCTCTGTTCCGAGGGTGCACTCTATCCCTAGTCTCCTGCAGGAGGATAGCCAAAAGAAGCCCAAGGCAATCTGAGGTGCTCTCCTGCTCCTGGGGAACCATTTAAATAGGAGCCAGGAGTGTGCACCAGCTGCCCAAAAACCCAGTACGGTTCTAGACTACATTACGAAAAGGATAGAATGAAAATCACATGAAGTGTCAACACCTCTTTATGCCTTTGTAAGGCCACACTTGGAATACTGCATTCAGTTTTGGTTGCCACCATGTAAAAAGGATATTGAGACACTAGAATATGTGCAGAGAAGAGCAACAAAGATGATTAGGGGACTGGGGGTTAAAACATGAAGAAACGGTTGCAGGAACTGGGTGTGTTTAGTTTAATGAAAAGAAGGACTAGGGGAGATGATAGCAGTGTTCCAATATCTCAGGGGTTGCCACAAAGAAGAGGGAGTCAAATTATTCTCCAAAGAACCTGAGCATAGAACAAGAAGCAATGGATGGAAACTAAGCTAGGAGAGAAGCAACTTAGAACTAAGGAGGAATTTCCTGCAGTTAGAACAATTAAGAAGCAGAACAACTAGCCTCCAGTTGTTGAAACTTCCAACAATGGAAATTTTTAAGGAGATTCTTCCATGAAGATTAAAATGTCCTTTTTGTCTGCAGGTCTTTCGGCATTCCATTAATTTACATGGTTTCTCTCCAGTGTGTATTATTTCATAACGATTAAGGTGCCCTTTTCATGCATAGGAGTTTCCACATTCCATGAATTTATATTTATTTATTTATTTATTTCGATTTGTATGCCGCCCGTGTTTGAGGACTCGGGGCGACTCACACCATGTACAAAAACAGAACAATAATATGAATCCAATTGATAGTACATTAAAAAACAACCATTACATTCAATTTAAAAGAAAACCTATAAAACCAATCATTCAACAATCATACTTAATACATTCATTGGTCAAGGGGAAGATGTAAAAGCCGCAAGCCTGGCACCAAAGATGAGTTTTTAAACTCTTTCAGAAGGAGAGGACGGTGGGGGCAGTGCAAATCTCTGGGGGGGAGCTGGTCCCAGAGGGCCTGGGCTCCCACAGAGAAGGCTCTTCCCCTAGGTCCCACCAGCCGTCATTATTTGGACGACGTGACCCTAAGGAGACCTGCTCTGTGGGACCTCAACAGTCACTGGGATTTGTGCCACAGAAGGCGGGCTTGGAGTCCGCCTTCTCCGAGACCTTACATGGTCGCTCCACTGTGTGTATCCTTTCATGTTGATTAAGATGTCCTTTCCTTTTAAAGGTTATTCTACATTCCATGCATTGATATGGTCTCAACTCAGTGTGGATCCTTTTGTGATAATTAAGATTTCCTTGCCGGGTAAAGGTCTTTCCACATTGGAGGCATTTATACGGCTTCTCTCCAGTGTGGCTGATTTGGTGGCAAATAAGACGAGCGTTGGAAATGAAACTCTGTTCACATTCCCTGCATTGATATGGTCTCTCCCCAGTGTGGATCCTTTTGTGATAATTAAGATTTCCTTGCTGGTTAAAGGTCTTTCCACATTGGAGGCATTTATATGGTTTCTCTCCAGTATGAATCCTTTCATGGCGATTAAGTTGTCCTTTCGTTGTAAAGCTTTTTCCACATTCCATACATTGATATGGTCTCTCCCCAGTGTGGATCCTTTTATGATGATTAAGACTTCCTTTCTGGGTAAAGGTCTTTCCACATTGGAGGCATTTATATGGTCTCTCCCCAGTGTGGATCCTTTGGTGATAATTAAGATTTCCTTTCTTGGTAAAGGCCTTTCCACACATGAGACATTTATGTGATCTCTCCCCATTGTGGCTCTTTTGGTGGAGAACATGTTTATTCTCATTAATGAATCTCTGTCCCCTCTCCATGCAGTGTTTCATCTCTCTGCTCCGCCTGGAATCCCTCCCAGATTTTACCAAGGGTTGTGGTTTCCTTTTGCTGTTTAGTTCCTTTAGTAAAGAAAGAGAGGAAGAATGACTGATATATTTTTCATACACTTTTCCTTCAGTCTGGTTTATGCCACATTCTTGTAAATCAAATGGATTTTTCTCTTTCCATCCATATTTTTCCTTTTGCTTTCCTTCCAGATCTTGCTGGGACAGGACGATAGGGATTCCAACAGGAACAGAAGTGGATGACTTCTTGCTTCCATTCTCTGAGTGGTTCCTCTCTCGTCTCCTTGTGTCCTCTTCATTACCAAATTTCACTTGTTCAACTTCACACCCCTCTGTCTTTAATCTTGCTTGCTTGCTATTCTCATTTTCTAGCCCATCATCACCTTGGAAAAGGAAAAGAAATATCTCTGTTACAATTAGAATGGTGAGGATCCTCCCCCACTCAAAGTCATGTGTACTAGGTTTGGTACCACCTATGTGTCTAGCTAGGATATGAAGGCTATAAATCATAATCTAGGACATTCTGATGATACACAACGGATTTTTGGCCAAGAAATATATTAAGGCTTTGGTGCTGATTGGTCAATCTGTTCAGCCCCTGCCATAAATATCTAAGACATTTTTAGAGTCTACAGTGAGTATTTCTCACAAGGCCTTAAGGAGGGATGATCACCTTAAGCATCTGAGGATAAATAGCTAGCCATCCTCCAATGGAAAAGAACTCCTCCAATGAATGGAGGCAGGGGAAAGCCTCGCATTACCCATATCCTTCAAGACTTCCCATGTGACATCACTGCAGAAGGTCTTTTGATCAGAATCTAGCAGCTCCCACTCCTCCAACGTGAAGTCCACAGTCACCTCCTCAAATGGATCAGATCCCTGATAAAGAAAATGTACCTTGGTAGGTATTTATTTATTCTTATACATGCACACCATTCATAAAATAAAATTTGGCCATGAAAGATGGACAATTCATGGCTCCCAGGCCTGCCGGCAAAGACAGGTCTTTCTGGTCTTGTGTAAGGCCCGTAGGGTGGGAGCAGTACGGACATCGGGGGGTGGTCGGTTCCATAGAGCTGGAACAGCTACAGAGAAGGCCCTCCCCCACAGTCCTGCCAACCTACATTGGTTAGTCAACGGACCTGGAGGAGGCCAACTCTGTGTGCTCTTATAGGTCTCTGGGAGGTATGTCGTAGGAGGTCCCATAAATAGTCTGGAATAAATAAATAGTCTGAAAAGATGTTCACAAGGAACTAAACGCATATTTTCTCGTTGGAAACAGATTTATGTCTGCATCTCCTTGTCATCTTTGAGGCTGGGAAACTGTAGCTCCACAAATCATGACTGAGGTGCATAGGGGATGTAGATTGGCAACACAGCCACCATTGCCGGGCTTCTCATTGGGTCAGAATAACTTAGCAAACTCCTAATTAAACATGACATATCGACAATAATGTTTTCCTAGCCAGCTTCAAAATGTTGGCAATGAGCCTAGAAATCCCAAGTCATTTAGCTAGAAGTCTTATTGTTGCAGCTGCTTAAACTCTTCCCACCAAACAAATTTTCTAATAATTTATAATTTTCAAATTGTCTAATACAATGAAGCCTACAAATATTTTCTTGCTTGCAACTCAAATACAATTTTGAACGCTGGGAGTAATCCAACAGCACATTAGGGGGGGATGGGACAAATGGTCACAGATTCAGCATTTGATGGGAAAAAGAGCTCATGGTCAGATGGAGTTTCTACTCCAATGCTCTCAGAAGAAACCTGCACTTACCTGGCAAGGAGGCCCCAGTCGGATCCTCCTAAAAAGCATTTCCTGAGAAGGGCTGGATGGATCTCCTCTTTCCTGGAGTTCTGTGGAGATCTCCCCCATGAACGTCTGGTCTATGATCTGCTTTCAGAGAACCAGAACCAGATTAGTTTGCTTGCCTTACTTTTTCCCCATGTACCAGTATTTTCCCAACCTGACTCAAAGTAAGAGATTTTGCTCTCCATGTGGCTGATATTCCTGGGTAAATGCTGGAACTTCTAGATAGATGTTGGACTTAAAAAGCCGAGTTGCCGAACTGCTAATGGAACTGCTCTGAAAACCACAAGTATTCTGCCTGTACGGAGATATACTACTGTTTCATTAACTTTAGAAAATAATATTCTGTGAAATGATTGAAAAAACAGCTACAGTTGCAATGTAACATTTTAGGTAATAAAGAGATTGAGAATTAGTAATTTGGATATGATCAGCTGAATTGGAAAAAGTGACCCAATTTCTGAACCTGAGGAAAGAAAAAGAGATGTTGGAGACGAAATTGTGACTTATTAGTCAAATTCAAGAACTTCTTGTATCCCTCAAAACTGTTGGTGGTGGAAATAGGGTTGAATTATCTTACAATTATCTCCAGGAGGAAAGAACCATTTCAAGACACAAAAAGATTCAAAGAAGAAATTAGTTCTCCAAATATTGAGTCAGGAGGCTAATTCTGTTGACTGCAGAGTGCAAGAAGTTCTGCAGTTTCATTCTGACCGGCTCAAGATTGACAGCCTTCAATCTGTTCTTGCTTTAGCAGTTCACTGCAGACCCTGAACGATCCCCGGTTCTCCCCTCCCCACCCCGAGCTCACCTGCCCCTCCTGCGGCTCTTCCCTCTGGGCTCGGCTGAGCAGGAAGCCTTCGGCCAGGGCCACCGCCTGGGAACAGCTCTCGGCTCCGCACTCCCTCACCCAGCCCGCCATCTCCGGGGGCAGCAGGGCCAGCAGCTGCTCCAGCACCACCCGGTCCAGCATCTCCCCTTTGCTGCTCCTCTCCGGCCGCAGCCACTGACGGCACAGCCGGTGCAGGCGGCTGCAAAGCTCCCGGGGCCCCTCGGCCTCCTGGCGGCAGCCATCCAGACCTCGAAAGCGCTGCCGGTGGATCTCCGGGATTAACGAAGCGTCCTCCATCCCTGGAGACCCCGGTGCCTGGACGGCTTCTCTGCTCGAGGGCGGCAGAAACCAGCCCAAGAGGTCCGAGTTGGCCCACACAGCCAGTCCAGGAAGTCCCCCATCCACCCTCCATTTCTGGTGCCAGGATCTCCTCCAGCATCTCCCCTTTGCTGCTTCTTTGTGGCTTTAGCGAATGATCACATACTCACTGCAGGTGGCAGCCAAGCTCCACAAGGTGGGAAATGGCAACAATAGCAACCCCAGAAATGTCCCAGTTAAATCTCCGGTTCGGGGGCGCCCTCTATCCCTGGAAATCTCTAGGCCTCCATTAGGTCTCCTGCTCGAAGATGGCCAAAAGTAGCCCAAGGCAATCTGAGGGGCTACCACGCTCCTGGGGAACCATTTAAATATGAGCCAGGAGTGTGCAGCAGCAGCTGCCCAAAAAGCCAATACGGTTATAGGCTGCATAATCAAATGGATAGAATGAAAATCACATGAAGTGTTAATGCCTCTTCATAATCCCTTGGTAAGGCCACACTTGGAATACTGCATTCAGTTTAGGTCGCCATGATGTAAAAAGGATATTGAGACTCTAGAAAGAGTGCAGAGAAGAGCAACATGAATAAACGGTTGCAGGAAGTGGGTGTGTCAAGTTTAATGAAAAGAATGACTAGAGGAGATGATAGCAGTGTTCCAATATCTCAGGGGTTGCCACAAAGAAGAGGGAGTCAAATTATTAACCAAAGAACCTGAGCATAGAACAAGAAGGAATGGATGGAAACGAAACTAGGAGAGAAGCAACTTAGAACTAAGGAGGAATTTCCTGACAGAACAATTAATAAGTGGAACAACTAGCCTCCAGTTGTGAATGTTCCAACAATAGAAATTTTTAAGGAGATCCTTCCATGAAGATTAAGATGTCCTTTTCATCTGCAGGTCTTTCCGCATTCCATTCATTTACATGGTTTCTCTCCAGTGTATATTATTTCATAACGATTAAGATTAAGATGTCCTTTTTTGCGCATATGAGATTCCAAATTCCATGAATATATATTTATTTATTTATTATTTATTTATTTACTTATTTGGATTTGTATGCCGCCCCTCTCTGAGGACTCGGGGCGGCTCACAGCATATTCAAAAACAGAATAATAATATGAATGTAATTAGTAGTATATTTTAAAAAACCATTAAATTCAATTAAAAAGAAAACCTATCATTCAACAATACTTAAAACATTCATTGCTCAGGTGGAAGATCTAAAAGCCCCACGCCTGGCTGCAAAGATGAGTTTTTAAACTCTTCCGGAAGGAGAGAACAGTAGGGGCAGAGCGAATCTCCAGGGGGAGCTGATTCCAGATGGTCGGGGCTCCCACAGAAAAGGATCTTCCCCTAGGTTCCGCCAGCCGACATTGTTTGGTCGACGGGACCCTAAGGAGACCAACTCAGTGGGACCTCATCGGTCACTGGGATTTGTGCCACAGAAGGCGGTCATGGAATCCGCCTTCTCCGAGACCTTACATGGTCACTCCACTGTGTGTATCCTTTCATGTTGATTAAGATGTCCTTTCCTTATAAAGGTTATTCCACATTCCCTGCATTTATATGGTCGCTCCTCTGTGTGTATACTTTCATGACAATATAGATGTCCTTTCCTTATAAAGGTTATTCCACATTCCCTGCATTTATATGGTCGCTCCTCTGTGTATACTTTCATGACGATATAGATGTCCTTTCTGGGTAAAGGTCTTTCCACATTCCCTGCATTTATATGGTCGCTCCTCTGTGTGTATACTTTCATGACAATATAGATGTCCTTTCCTTATAAAGGCTATTCCACATTCCCTGCATTTATATGGTCCCTCCTCTGTGTGTATACTTTCGTGACGATATAGATGTCCTTTCCTTATAAAGGCTATTCCACATTCCCTGCATTTATATGGTCCCTCCTGTGTGTGTATACTTTCATGACGATATAGATGTCCTTTCTGGGTAAAGGTCTTTCCACATTGGAGGCATTTATATGGTTTCTGTCCAGTATGTATCTTTTCATGGCGATTAAGAGTTCCTTTCCTTTTAAAGGTCTTTCCACATTCCATGCATTTATATGGTCGCTCCTCTGTGTGTATACTTTCATGACGATATAGATGTCCTTTCCGAGTAAAGGTCTTTCCACATTGGAGGCATTTATATGGTTTCTCTATAGTGTGGATCCTTTGGTGATAATTAAGATTTCCTTTATTAGTAAAGGCCTTTCCACAGATGAGACATTTATGTGATTTCTCCCCATCGTGGCTCTTTTGGTGGAGAACAAGTTTACTCCTTTTAATGAATCTCTTTCCCCTCTCCATGCAGTGTTTCATCTCTCTGCTCCACCTGGAATCCCTCCCAGATTTTACCAAGGGGTATGGTTTCCTTTTGCTGTATAGTTCCTTTAGTAAAGAAAGAGAGGAAGAATGACTGATATATTTTTCATACATTTCCCCTTCAGTCTGGTTTATGCCACATTCTTGTAAATCAAATGGATTTTTCTCTTTCCACCCATATTTTTCCTTTTGCTTTCCTTCCATATCTTTCTGGGACAGGAAGCTAGGAATTCCAACAGGAACAGAAGTAGGTGACTTCTTGCTTCCATTCTCTGAGTGGTTCCTCTCTCGTCTCCTTGTGTCCTCTTCATGACCAAATATCACTTGTTCAACTTCACACCCCTCTGTCTTTAATCTTGCTTGCTTGCTATTCTCATTTTCCAGCACATCATCTCCTTGGAAAAGGAAAAGAAATATTTCTGTTACAATTAGAATGGTGACGATCCTCCCCCACTCAAAGTCATGTGTACTAGGTTTGGTACCACCTATGTGTCTAGCTAGGTTATGAAGGCTATAAATCATAATCTAGGACATTCTGATGACACACAAAGAATTTTTCGCCAAGAAATATATTAAGGCTTTGGTGCTGATTGGTCAATCTGTTCAGCCCCTGCCATAAATATCTAAGACATTTTTAGAGTCTACAGTGAGTATTTCTCACAAGGCCTTAAGGAGGGACGATCACCGTAAGCATCTGAGGATAAATAGCTAACCATCCTCCACGGAAAAAGAAATCCTCCAATGAATGGAAGCCAGGGGAAAGCCTGGACTTACCGATATTCTTCAAAACTTCCCACGTGACATCACTGCACAAGGTCTTCTGACCAGAATCTAGCAGCTCCCACTCTTCCAGTGTGAAGTCCACAGTCACCTCCTCAAATGAACCAGATCCCTGATAGAGAAAGAAAATGTTCTTTGAAAGACTTTACCAGGAAAGACTTGGACGTTTTCTCTCTTACTGCACAAAATGGGTTCACAAGGAACTAAACAAATATTTTCTTGCCATAAGCGGACTTATACCTGCATTCCCACATAGTCTTGGGGCTGGGAAGCCATAGCTCCCCAAATCATGGCTTAGATGCATCCAGGCTGTAGAATGGCAACACAGCAATGGCAAGAATAACTCAGAAAAGAGATTTCAGGGAGCAGAATCTTCCAGGCTAGCAAACTCCTAAGTAAACATGATCCATCCACTAGACGTTTTTCTTAGCCTATTTTAACATGTTGGCAATGAACCCACAAATCCCAATTCACTTATCTAACAGTCTTACCGCTGTAGCTATTTAAAAATCGCTTAGGGTTTTATCTTCATGGGATTCATACCTAACTAGTTCTTAGCACTCTTCCCAAAAAATATGAAGTACAGTACTGTATTAAACTCTTTTCACCAAACAATTTTTTAAATAATTTCTAAATTTAAAATTGTCTAATACATTTAAGTCTACAAATGTTTTCTTGTTTACAACTCAAGAACAATATTCAACACACCGAGAAAGACCAAGTTCAAATGGCCACAAGGTTCCCTCTAAGGGGTTTTTTTTTAGTGTTTGCGGAAAAATATAGTGTTTGAGTGGCACATTTACATGTTGAGCACATGAATTTTTTTTCACATATGTCATCCAAGACAACAATATCCATGTTATTTGAAACTCAATGTTATGTTTATTTAATGTACCCGCTTAATTAAAAGTATAATAATGATAATAATAATAATAATTATTATTATTATTATTTATTAGATTTGTATGCCGTCCCTGTCCGAAGAGTCGGGGCGGCTCACAACATAATAATAACACAATGTATTACAAATCCAATAATAAAAATTTAAAACCAATAAAAAAACATTTACATTAACAATAAAATTGATATATAATAAAAAATTATATATCAACATCACTTATAATACTGCAAGTATGCAATATTAAAGTACAGTGATTCCTCATCTTACAAACTTAGTTCGTTCCCTGACGAGGTTTGTAAGGAGAAAAGTTTGTAAGATGAAATAATGTTTCCCATAGGAATCAATGTAAAAGCGAATAAAGCGTGTAAGCCCAAAACTCACCCCTTTTGCCTAATTACCGCCGGCATTCGGATCCTTGTTTGGGGGTGGGGGGGGAAGACAGTACAGGCTGCCCGGAAGGAGCCTCGTGGGTGGAAAGACACGCGTGGAAAGCTGACTGGCGACTTGTCAACCAACGGGGCTTCCACCCTCATTGAAAGCCTATTTTAAAATGTTGACAATGAACCCATAAATCCCAATTCACTTATCTAACAGTCTTACCGCTGTAGCTATTTAAAAATCGCTTAGGGTTTTATCTTCATGGGATTCATACCTAACTAGTTTTTACCACTCTTCCCAAAAAATATGAAGTACTGTATTAAACTCTTTTCACCAAACAATTTTTAAATAATTTCTAAATTTCACATTGCCTAATACTGTACATTTAACCCTGCAAATGTTCTCTTGTTTACAACTCAAGAACAATCTTCAACACACCGAGGAATGAAAGACCAAGTTCAAATGGCTATAAGGTTCCCTCTAAGGATTTATTTGAAACTCAATGTTATGTTTATTCAATGTACCCACTTAATTAAAAGTATAATAATAATAATAATAATAATAATAATAATTATTATTATTATTATTATTATTATTATTTATTAAATTTGTATGCCGTCCGAAGAGTTGGGGCGGCTCACAACATAATAATAACACAATGTATTACAAATCCAATAATAAAAATTTAAAATGAATTAAAAAACATTGAAAACGTATCCAATATTATAATAAAATAAAATTTTATATAAAATTGATATATAATAAAAAATTATATATCAACATCACTTATAATACTGCAAGTCTGCAATATTAAAGTACAGTGATACCTCATCTTACGAACATAGTTCGTTCCCCGATGAGGTTTGTAAGTAGAAAAGTTCGTAAGGTGAAATAATGTTTCCCATAGGAATCAATGTAAAAGCGAATAAAGCGTGTAAGCCCAAAACTCACCCCTTTTGCCTAATTATCGCCGGCATTCGGATCCTTGTTTGGTGGCGGGGGGGGAAGACAGTACAGGCTGCCCGGAAGGAGCCTCGTGGGTGGAAAGACACGCGTGGAAAGCTGACTGGCGACTTGTCAACCAACGGGGCATCCACCCTCCTTGAAAGGTTTCTGAGATGGCGGCAAGGGAGAATCCTGGCACTTCAGCTTCAGACAAGGCTCCCTTGAAAAGATGCCAACTTTCATCCCCTCCTCTGGAGCACGCGGGGACAGCCACGCGCTCCCCTTCGTCTCCCCAAAAGAAGCAGGGGCCATTTGAAGTAGCAGCCCGGAGTCGTAATTCAGCCGCCGCTTATCCTCCCTGTGCTTGATCCTCGGCAGCCCCAGCAACCCTGCACGGCTTCTCTGTCCGGGGGAAACTGCTCCGAGTTCTCCACGCCCCTCTATCTATCTATCCATCTATCCATCTATCCATCCATCTATCTATCTATCTATCCATACATCATCTATCTATCTTTCTAATCCATCCATCCATCTATCTATCCATCAACTATCTATATATCAATCAACCAATCTATCATCTATCCATCATCTAATCTATCCATCTATCTATCATATATCTATGTATCTATCCATCATCTATCTTATCAATCAATCAATCAATCAATCAACCTATCTATCTGTCCATCATCTATCTACCAGCCAACCCACCAATCAATCTATCTGTCCATCATCTATCTACCAATCAATCAATCCATCAATCCATCGGTGGGGACGGGATAGAAAAGGGCTGCTGCTGCCTCTCCTTGCTTTCAAGGCTCCTTGTTCGCATCCCATGGGCCGCTCCTTACAACTTAGCAGATTGTCTCATCAGCCACTGCCAGAGCCCTCTACCCACCCTTTTACTGCAGCCTAGAAAGGAATTTGCACTTACCTGGCAAGGAGGCCCCAGTTGGATCCTCCTATGAAACAGCTCCTGAGAAGGGCTGGAGGGCTCTGCTCTTTGCTGGACCTCTGCAGGGATCTCCCTCATGAAAGGCCACTGCACCTGACAGAAGAGTCTGGTTTATGATCTGCTTTATTAGTTCGCTTGCCTTACTTTTTGCCTCTGTACCTGTATTTTCACAACCCAAATAAAAGTAAAATAACTTGGGGATTCTGCTCTCCATGTGGCTTCTAGTTCTGGGCAAATGCTTGTCATTTCAGCTGGTATTGGACTTAAGGAGCCCTGTTTCAATAACTAACAGAATTGTTATGGAAATCACAAGTATTCCCGTAAGGAAGAACTATTCAGATAGACACAAATACTACATTCACTTCATTATTATTATTATTATTATTATTATTATTATCATCATTATTATTTATTTATTTATTGGATCAAATTAGGGTTGAATTCTCTTCTCTCTCAGAATTACCTCTAGAAGGAAAGAACTATTTCAAGAAATAAAAAGATTCGGAGAGGGTTAGATCTCCCAATTCAGGCAGTCAGGAGGCTAATTCTGTTGACTGTAGAGTGCAAGAAGTTCTGCAGTTTCATCCTGACCTGATCAAGATCGAAAGCCTTCAATCTCTCTTTGTTATTAGCAGTTCACTGCAGACCTCGAGCGACCCCCGGTTCTCCCCTCCCCATCCCGAGCTCACCTGCCCCTCCCGCGGCTCTTCCCTCTGGGCTCGGCTGAGCAGGAAGCCTTCGGCCAGGGCCACCGCCTGGGAACAGCTCTCGGCTCCGCACTCCCTCACCCAGCCCGCCATCTCCGGGGGCAGCAGGGCCAGCAGCTGCTCCAGCACCACCCGGTCCAGCATCTCCCCTTTGCTGCTCCTCTCCGGCCGCAGCCACTGACGGCACAGCCGGTGCAGGCGGCTGCAAAGCTCTCGGGGCTCCTCGGCCTCCTGGCGGCAGCCATCGAGACCGCGGAAGCGCCGCCGGTGGATCTCTGGGCTGAACGAAGCGCCGTCCATCGCTGGAGACCCCGGGGCCTAGACTGCTTTCCTGCTCGAGTGGGGCCGAAACAAGCCCAAAAGAGTCCGCGTGGGCCCGACTGCCCAGGTTTCTAGGAAAAGGGAGAAACGGGGCTGATCAAGAGTTTCTGCGCCTGGGAAGAAAAGCTTCAAATCGCTCCGCCAGAACTTCCCTCCAATGCCTGAAGCGGCTGAACCAACGAGTGCTCTTTCCTAGACTGGAAGAGCGCGACAGGCACCTCCCCTTTTATCCCACTGGCCACTTTGTCCTAGAAACCCCACCTCCCTTCGACTCGCGGGTACCGACAACGGCCTTATGCGCATGGGCTTTCTATGCCCAATGACGCTTCTAGGCCCCCTGAGCTGGTTGTGAAAGGAAAAAATAATTTTAAGAATCTCTGTTCCGAGGGTGCACTCTATCCCTAGTCTCCTGCAGGAGGATAGCGAAAACAAGCCCAAGGCAATCTGAGGTGCTATCCTGCTCCTGGGGAACCATTTAAATAGGAGCCAGGACACCCAGGAGTGTGCAGCAGCTGCCCAAAAAGCCAATACGGTTCTAGGCTACATTACGAAAAGGATAGAATGAAAATCACATGAAGTGTCAACACCTCTTTATGCCTTTGTAAGGCCACACGTGGAATACTGCATTCAGTTTTGGTTGCCACCATGTAAAAAGGATATTGAGACACTAGAATGTGCAGAGAAGAGCAACAAAGATGTTTAGGGGACTGGGGGCTAAAACATGAAGAAACGGTTTGTTGAACTGGGTGTGTTTAGTTTAATGAAAAGAAGGACTAGGGGAGATGATAGCAGTGTTCCAATATCTCAGGGGTTGCCACAAAGAAGAGGGAGTCAAATTATTCTCCAAAGAACCTGAGCATAGAACAAGAAGCAATGGATGGAAACTAAACTAGGAGAGAAGCAACTTAGAACTAAGGAGGAATTTCCTGCAGTTAGAACAATTAAGAAGCAGAACAACTAGCCTCCAGTTGTGAAACTTCCAAGAATGGAAATTTTTAAGGAGATTCTTCCATGAAGATTAAAATGGTTTCTCTCCAGTGTGTATTATTTCATATTGATTAAGATGCACTTTTTGCGCATCGGAGTTTCCACATTCCATGAATTTATATTTATTTATTTATTTGGATTTGTATGCCGCCCCTCTTCGAGGACTCGGGGTGGCTCACACCATGTACAAAAACAGAACAATAATATGAATCCAATTAATAGTACATTAAAAAACAACCATTAAATTCAATTTAAAAGAAAACCTATCAAACCAATCATTCAACAATCATATTTAATATATTCATTGGTCAGGGGGATGATCTAAAAGCCACAAGCCTGACGGCAAAGATGAATTTTTAAACTCTTTCAGGACGGTGGGGGCAGTGCAAATCTCCGGGGGGGAGCTGATTCAAGAGGGTCGGGGCTCCCACAGAAAAGGCTCTTCCCCTAGGTCCCGCCAGCCGACATTGTTTGGTCGACGGGACCCTAAGGAGACCAACTCTGTGGGACCTCCCCGGTCACTGTGATTTGTGCTACAGAAGGCGGTCTTGGAGTCCGCCTTCTCCGAGACCTTACATGGTCGATCCACTGTGTGTATCCTTTCATGTTGATTAAAATGTCCTTTCCTTATAAAGGTTATTCCACATTCCATACATTTATATGGTCGCTCCTCTGTGTGTATACTTTCATGACGATATAGATGTCCTTTCCTTATAAAGGTTATTCCACATTCCCTGCATTTATAGGGTCTCTCCCCACTGTGGATCCTTTTGTGATCATTAAGAGTTCCTTTCCTTTTAAAGGTCTTTCCACATTCCATGCATTTATATGGTCGCTCCTCTGTGTGTATACTTTCATGACGATATAGATCTCCTTTGCCTGTAAAGGTCTTTCCACATATTTGAGGCACTTAAATGGTTTCTCTCCAGTGTGAATTCTTTGGTGATAATTAAGATGTCCTTTCTTGGTAAAGGTCTTTCCACATTCCATGCATTTATGTGGTCTCTCCCCAGTCTGGATCCTTTGGTGATAATTAAGATTTCTTTTCTGGGTAAAGGCCTTTCCACACATGAGACATTTATGTGATCTCTCCCCATTGTGGCTCTTTTGGTGGAGAACAAGTTTATTCTCATTAATGAATCTCTGTCCCCTCTCTCCAGTGTGTATTATTTCATAACAATTAAGATGCCCTTTTCGCGCATAGGAGTTTCCACATTCCATGAATTTATACATATTTATTTATTTAATTGGATTTGTATGCCGCCCCTCTTCGAGGACTCGGGGCAGCTCACACCATGTACAAAAACAGAACAATAATATGGATCCAATTAATAGTACATTAAAAAACAACCATTAAATTCAATTTAAAAGAAAACCAATCATTCAACAATCATATTTAATACATTCATCGGTAAGGGGGAAGATCTAAAAGCCGCAAGCCTGGCAGCAAAGATGAGTTTTTAAACTCTTTCAGAAGTAGAGGATGGTGGGGGCAGTGCAAATCTCCGGGGGGGAGCTGATTCCAGAGAGTTGGGGCTCCCACAGAGAAGGCTCTTCCCCTAGGTCCCACCAGCTGTCATTGTTTGGTCGACGGGACCCTAAGGAGACCAAATCTGTGGGACCTCACCGGTCGCTGGGATTTGTGCTGCAGAAGGCGGTCTCGGAGACCTTATATGGTCGCTCCACTGTGTGTATCCTTTCATGCTGATCAAGATGTCCTTTCCTTATAAAGGTTATTCCACATTCCATACATTGATATGGTCTCTCCCCAGTGTGGATCCTTTTGTGATGATTAAGACTTCCTTTCTGGGTAAAGGTCTTTCCACATTGGAGGCATTTATATGGTTTCTCTCCAGTGTGGCTAGTTTGATGGCAAATAAGACGAGCATTGGTAATGAAACTCTGTCCATATTCCCTGCATTTATATGGTCTCTCCCCAGTGTGGATCCTTTTGTGAGCATTAAGATTTCCGTGACGGTTAAAGGTCTTTCCACATTGGAGGCATTTATATGGCTTCTCTCCAGCATGTATCCTTTCATGGCGATATAGATTTCCTTTCTGGGTAAAGGTCTTTCCACACATGAGACATTTATGTGATCTCTCCCCATGGTGGCTCTTTTGGTGGTGAACATCTTTATTCTCATTAAGGAATCTATTTCCCCTCTCCAAGCAGTGTTTCATCTCTCTGCTACGCCTGGAATCCCTCCCAGATTTTACAAAGGGGTGTGGTTTCCTTTTGCTGTTTAGTTCCTTTAGTAAAGAAAGAGAGGAAGAATGACTGATATATTGTTCATACATTTTTTCTTCAGTCTGGTTTATGCCACGTTCTTGTAAATCAAATGGATTTTTCTCTTTCCACCCATATTTTTCCTTTTGCTTTCCTTCCAGATCTTGCTGGGACAGGACGATAGGGATTCCAACAGGAACAGAAGTGGATGACTTCTTGCTTCCATTCTCTGAGTGGTTCCTCTCTCGTCTCCTTGTGTCCTCTTCATGATCAAATATCACTTGTTCAACTTCACACCCCTCTGTCTTTAATGTAGCTTCCTTGCTATTCTCATTTTTCAGCCCATCATCTCCTTGGAAAAGGAAAAGAAATGTTACTAAGGCTTTGGTACTGATTGGTCAATCTGTTCAGCCCCTGCCATAAATATCTAAGACATTTTTAGAGTCTACAGTGAGTATTTCTCACAAGGCCTTAAGGAGAGATGATCACCTTAAGCATCTGAGGATGAATAGCTAGCCATCCTCCACTGAAAAAGAGCTCCTCCAATGAACGGAAAACCTGGCCTTACCCATATCCTTCAAGATTTCCCACGTGACATCTCTGCACAAGGTCTTCTGATCAGAATCTAGCAGATCCCACTCCTCCAGCGTGAAGTCCACAGTCACCTCCTCAAATGGACCAGATCCCTGATAAAGAAAATGTACCTTGGTAGGCATTTATTTATTTATTTATTCTTATACATGCGCACCATTCATGAAATAAAATTTGGCCATGAAAGGTGGACAATTCATGGATCCCAGGCCTGCCGGCAAAGCCAGGTCTTTGTGGCCTTGTGGAAGGCCAGTAGGGTGGGAGCAGTACGTGCATCGGGGGGTTGTTGGTTCCATAGAGCTGGGGCAGCCACAGAGAAGGCCCTCCCCCACTGTCCTGCCAACCTACATTCTTTAGTCAATGGACCTGGAAGAGGCCAACTCTGTATGCTCTTATAGGTCTCTGGGAGGTATGTCATAAGAGAAGGTCCCATAAATAGTCTGGAATGAATAAATAGTCTGAAAAGATATTCACAAGGAACTAAACGGATATTTTCTCGTTGGAAACAGATTTATGTCTGCATCTCCATGTCACCTTTGAGGCTGGGAAACTGTAGCTCCACAAATCATGACTGAGGTGCATAGGGCCTGTAGATTGGCAACACAGCCACCATTGCCGGGCTTCTCATTGGGTCAGAATAACTTAGCAAACTCCTAATTAAATATGACATATCCACAATAATTTTTTCCTAGCCAGCTTCAAAATGTTGGCAATGATTCTAGAAATCCCAAGTCATTTAGCTAGAAGTCTTACTGTTGCAGCTGTTTAAACTCATTCCACCAAACAAATGTTCTAATAATTTCTAATTTTCTTTTTTTTTTTTTAGAAAAACCTTTATTGAGTATTTACATTAAAAAGGAACCATAAACACAGGACAAAACACAACATGCAAACCATACAGAAAGATAAAAAAACGTATACAGATATAGAAAAAGTAATTTTCTGATTTACAGATGTATATCAAATCTTATACAGACAAAGATTTATACAAATGCCAACCCTCTGTTCACCCTTAGTTTTTTCAGGCAACTTGTATCATTTAACAATAAATTATACTTTTAGTATTACTAACATTTATTATTATATTTCTAAATCATATTACTGTTTACAGCTATAAAACATTGTGATTGTTAAACAATTTATCTTTGAACGAAAGATATACGTCTGATTAAATGATTAATCAGATTACATTCGTTTTCCTTTCAAATTATGTGGGATCTTACAGCTTATAAATTCATAATTTTTAAAGTATTTTTTCAGATTCCCCCAAGTATACCACCTACTCCAGGTCAGATATGATTCTATGTCATCTCTTTCCTGCAATTCTAATGCCATCTTATTTATTTCTGATATTTTGAGAATTCCATTTATTTATTTATATGCCGCTCACTCCAAAATGGACTCTGAACAGTTATTACATGCAATATTAAGTATCTGCCTTAAGTAGCTGAGCATAATTCGGGTTTTATTCGGATTCATTTGGCAATAATTTGTTCCAAATAGTTTCTAGGATTTTTTCCAAAACCTTTTTGCAAACTATACGTGATAATATGTTCCTATGCTTTCTTTACATTTCCAGCATTTCGAGGATGACATTAAGTACATTTTGGCTAGGTAGGCCAGTGGCAAATGCTACTGATAAAACAATTTATAAATGTTTTGCTTACATGTACTTGATCATTTTAATTTATAGTTAATAGTCCATATTTTTTGCCATTTCCGGCTGTAGAACAGCAACACAGGCACCATTGCAGAGCTTATCACTGTGTAAGAACAACTCAGCAAAGAGGTCCCCTAATAATAATAATAATTATTAATATTATTATTGTTATTACTATTATTATTATTTATTAGATTTGTATGCCCCTCCGAGTCTTCAGAGAGGGACGGCATACAAATATTATTATTATTATTATTATTATTATTATTATTATTATTATTATTATTATTATTATGTCAAAATAACACAGCAAACGAGATCATTATATGCTGTATTGGTATTTCATCACCAGTCGGGTGCTTCCCAAGCACCTAGGACTGCATGATGTAGCGGCGAATTATTATTATTTGGGGAGCAGAGTTCCCTAGGCTTACAAACTCCCAAGTAAACATGACACGCCCACCACAAATTTTTTCCTAGCCAGCTTCAAAATGTAGGCAATGAGCCTAGAAATCCCAAGTCATTTAGCTAGCAGTCTTATTGTTGCAGCTGTTTAAACTCTTTCCACCAAACAAACTTTCTAATAATTTCTAATTTTCAAATTGTCTAATACAATGAAGCCTACAAATATTTTCTTGTTTGCAACTCAAAAACAATTTTGAACACAGAGTATAATCCAACAACATATTTGGGGGTGATGGGATAAATGGTCACAGATTCAACATTTGATGGGGAAAAGAGCTCATGGTCCAATGCTCTCAGAAGAAACCTGCACTTACCTGGCAAAGAGGCCCCAGTCGGATCCTCCTAAAAAGCATTTCCTGAGAAGGGCTGGATGGATCTCCTCTTTCCTGGAGTTCTGTGGAGATCTCCCCCATGAACGTCTGGTCTATGATCTGCTTTCAGAGAACCAGAACCAGATTAGTTTGCTTGCCTGACTTTTTGCCTATGTACCAGTATTTTCCTGACCTGACTCAACCTGACTTTGCTCTCCATGTGGCTGCTATTCCTGGGTAAATGCTGGAAATTCTAGATAGATGTTGGACTTAAAGAGCACTGTTGCCGAACTGCTAATGGAACTGCTCTGAAAACCACAAGTATTCTGCCTGTACAGAGATATACAGTACTACTGTTTCATTCACTTTAGAAAATAATATTCTGTGAAATGATTGAAAAACAGCTACAGTTGCAATGTAACATTTTAGGTAATAAAGAGATTGAGAATTAGTAATTTGGATATGATCAGCTGAATTCGAAAAAGTGACCCAATTTCTGAACCTGAGGAAAGAAAAAGAGATGTTGGAGTCAAAATTGTGACTTTTCAGTCAAATTCAAGAACTTCTTGAAACCCTCAAAACTTTGGGTGGTGGAAATAGGGTTGAATTCTCTTACAATTATCTCCAGGAGGGAAGAAGTATTTCAAGAAACAAAAAGATTCAAAGAAATTAGTTCTCCAAATATTAAGTCAGGAGGCTAATTCCGTTGACTGCAGAGTGCAAGAAGTTCTGCAGTTTCATTCTGACCGGAGCAAGATCGACAGCCTCCAATCTGTTCTTGCAATTAGCAGTTCATTGGAGACCCCGAGCGACCCCCGGTTCTCCCCTCCCCACCCCGAGCTCACCTGCCCCTCCTGCGGCTCTTCCCTCTGGGCTCGGCTGAGCAGGAAGCCTTCGGCCAGGGCCACCGCCTGGGAACAGCTCTCGGCTCCGCACTCCCTCACCCAGCCCGCCATCTCCGGGGGCAGCAGGGCCAGCAGCTGCTCCAGCACCACCCGGTCCAGCATCTCCCCTTTGCTGCTCCTCTCCGGCCGCAGCCACTGACGGCACAGCCGGGGCAGGCGGCTGCAAAGCTCCCGGGGCCCCTCGACCTCCTGGCAACAGCCATCGAGACCCCGGAAGCGGCGCCGGTGGATCTCCGGGGTGAACGAAGCGCCTTCCATCCCTGGAGACCCCGGTGCCTGGACGGCTCGAGAGCGGCAGAAACAAGCCCAAGGGATCCGAATTGGCCCACACAGCCAGTCCAGGAACGGAGAAACGGGCTCCGCTGCTGCTTCAGAGATTCTCCGCAGCTTCAAATCGCTGCGCCGCAATTTCCCTCTAATACCTGGCGAGGCTTGACCAACGAGTTCTCTTTCCTAGACGGGCAAAACGCAACAAGCACCTCCCCTTTTATCCCATTGGCCAGATTTTTTCCCTGTAAACCTCACCTCCCTACGCCTCGAGAGAACCGTCGTCTTATACGCATGCTCCTTCTCTGCTCAATAACGTTTCTCACACCCCTAAGCCGGGCCAGCCTTTTAATGACAGGGGGTGGGGGGAGAGAAAGTGTGATGGGTAGAGGGCTGCTGTTTGCTTTTGCGCACTAAAATGTAAAGAAGTCAACACAGAACCCTGTGGTGTACCAGGGTTATGAATAAGGGCTGAAAAGATATTATTGCCTAATCTGACCACCCGAGAGCGGCCAGAAAGGAAATGTAAAATCCAGAAGGAGATGGAATAAGTCCCCCATCCACCCTCCATTTCTGGTGCCAGCATCTCCTCCAGCATCTCACTTTTGCTGCTTCTTTGTGGTTCAGCCACTGATCACATACTCAGTACAGGTGGCAGCAAAGCTCCACAAGGTGGGAAATGCCAACAATAGCAACCCCAGAAATGTCCGAGTTAAATCTCCGGTTCTGAGGCGCCATCTCTCCCTGGAAATCTCTAGGCCTCCATTAGGTCTCCTGCTCGAAGATGGCCAAAAGAAGCCCAAGGCAATCTGAGGGGCTACTCCGCTCCTGGGGAACCATTTAAATATGAGCCCGGAGTGTGCAGCAGCTGCCCAAAAAGCCAATAGGGTTCTAGGCTGCATAATCAAATGGATAGAATGAAAATCACATGAAGTGTTAATACCTCCTTATAATCCCTTGGTAAGGCCACACTTGGAATACTGCATTCAGTTTAGGTCGCCATGATGTAAAAAGGATATTGAGACTCTAGAAAGAGTGCAGAGAAGAACAACAAACATGATTAGGGGACTGGGGGCTAAAACATGAAGGGTCTAGTTTAAAGAAAAGAAGGACTAGGGTTGATGATAGCAGTGTTCCAACAAAGAAGAGGGAGTCAAATTATTCTCCAAAGAACCTGAGCATAGAACAGGAAGCAATGGATGGAAACTAAAGTAGGAGAGAAGCAACTTAGAACTACGGAGGAATTTTCTGACAGAACAATTAATAAGTGGAACAATTTGCCTCCAGTTTTCTAACTTCCAACAATGGAAATTTTTAAGGAGATCCTTCCAGGATCTCCTTAACTCCAAACTTTTCATCTGCAGGTCTTTCTGCATTCCATTCATTTACATGGTTTCTCTCCAGTGTGTATTATTTCATAACGATTAAGATGCCCTTTTCGCGCATAGGAATTTCCACATTCCATGAATATGTATGTATGTATGTATGTATGTATGTATGTATGTATGTATGTATGTATTTATTTATTTGGATATGTATGCCGCCCCTCTTCGAGGACTCGGGAAGGGTCAGAGCATGTACAAAAACAGAACAATAATATGAATCCAATCTCCCCACTGTGGATCCTTTTGTGATCATTAAGATTTCCTTTCCGGCTAAAGGTCTTTCCACATTTGAGGCATTTATACGGTTTCTCTCCAATGTGGATAGTTTGATGGCAAATAAGACAAGCGTTGGTAATGAAACTCTTTCCATATTCCATTCATTTATATGGTCCCTCCCCATTGTGGATCCTTTCATGGCGATTAAGATGTCCTTTTGTTGCAAAGCTTTTTCCACACTCCATGCATTTATATGGTTTCTCTCCAGTGTGCCTAGTTTGGTGGCGTATCAGATGAGTCTTGGTAATGAAACTCTTTCCACACTCCATACATTTATATGGTCTCTCCCCTGTGTGGATCCTTTTGTGATCATTAAGATTTCCTTTCTGGATAAAGGTCTTTCCACATTGGAGGCATTTATATGGTTTCTCTCCAGTATGTATCCTTTCATGACGATTAAGATGTCCTTTCCTTGCAAAGCTTTTTCCACATTCCATGCATGTATATGGTCTCTCCCCTTTGTGGATTTTGTTATGTGAAGTAAGGTGCCACTTATGTGTAAAGCTTTTTCCACATTCCATGCATTTATGTAGCTTCTCCCCTGTGTGGATTTTGTTATGTGAAGTAAGGTGCCAGTTTTGTGTAAAGCTTTTCCCACATTCCATGCATTTATGTAGCCTCTCCCCAGTGTGGATCCTTTTGTGATGATTAAGATTTCCTATCTTGATATTCCCAAATATCACTTCTTCAACTTCACACGTCTCTGTCTTTAATCTTGCTTGCTTGCTATTCTTAGTTTCCAGTCCATCATCTCCTTGGAAAAAGCAAAGAACTATTTCTGTTACAATTACAATGGTGATGATCCCGCCCCCTCTCAGAAACACCGCACTGAGTGGCCTCAAGAAGGGCGGCATAGAAATTTAATAAACGAATAAAGGAAGGAAGGAAAAAAGGAAGGAAGGAAGGAAGGGAATAAAAAAATAAATGTGTTCCAGGTTTGGTACCAGTTATGTGTCTAGCTAGGATATGAAAGCTGCAAATCATTATCTAGCACATTCTGATGACAAACAAATAATTTTTGGCCAAGAAATATATTAAAGCTTTGGTACTGATTGGTCAATATTTTCAGCCCCTGCCATAAAGATCTAAGACATTTTACGAGTCTACAGTGACTATTTCTGACAAGGCCTTAAGGAGGGATGATCACCTTAAGCATCTGAGGATAAATAGCTACCCATCCTCCACGGAAAAAGAAATCCTCCAATGTATGGAAGCCAGGGGAAAGCCTGGACTTACCAATATTCTTCAAAACCTCCCACGTGACATCTCTGCACAAGGTCTTCTGACCAGAATCTAGCAGCTCCCACTCTTCCAGTGTGAAGTCCACAGTCACCTCCTCAAATGAACCAGATCCCTGATAGAGAAAGAAAATGTTCTTTGAAAGACATTACCAGGAAAGACTTGGCCGTTTTCTCTCTTACTGCACAAAATGGGTTCACAAGGATCTAAACAAATATTTTCTTGCCATAAGTGGACTTATACCTGCATTCCCACATAGTCTTGGGGCTGGGAAGCCGTAGCTCCCCAAATCATGGCTTAGATGCATCCAGGCTGTAGAATGGCAACACAGCAATGGCAAGAATAACTCAGGAAAGAGATTTCAGGGAGCAGAATCTTCCAGGCTAGCAAACTCCTAAGTAAACATGATCCATCCACTAGAAATTTTTCTTAGCCTATTTTAAAATGTTGGCAATGAACCCACAAATCCCAATTCACTTATCTAACAGTCTTACCGCTGTAAATATTTAAAAATCGTTTAGGGTTTTATCTTCATGGGATTCATACCTAACTAGTTTTTACCACTCTTCCCAAAAAATATGAAGTACTGTATTAAACTCTTTTCACCAAACAATTTTTAAATAATTTCTAAATTTCACATTGTCTAATACATTTAAGTCTACAAATGTTCTCTTGTTTACAACTCAGGAACAATTTTCAACACACCAAGGAATGGAAGACCAAGTTCAAATGGCCACAAGGTTCCCTCTAGGTTTTTTTTTTTAGTGTTTGCAGACAAACATCGTGTTTGAGTGGCACATTTACATGTCTGAGCACATGAATTTTTTTTCACATATGTCATCCAAGACAATATCCATGTTATTTGAAACTCAATGTTATGTTTATTCAATGTACCTGCTTAATTAAAAGTATAATAATAATAATAATAATAATAATAATAATAATAATTTATTAGATTTGTATGCTGTCCCTGTCCAAAGAGTCGGGGCGGCTCACAACATAATAATAACACAATGTATTACAAATCCATTAATAAAAATTTAAAACCAATAAAAAAACATTAACAACGTAACCAATATTATAATAAAATAAAAATTTATATAAAATTGATATATAATAAAAAATTATATATCAACATCACTTATAATACTGCAAGTCTGAAATATTAAAGTACAGTGATACCTCATCTTACGAACTTATTTCGTTCCCTGAGGAGGTTTGTAAGTAGAAAGTTCGTAAGATGAAATAATGTTTCCCATAGAAATCACTGTAAAAGCGAATAATGCGTGTAAGCCCAAAACTCACCACTTTTGCCTAATTATCGCCGGCATTCGGATCCTTGTTTGGGGGCGGGTGGAGGAGGGGGGAAAGACAGCACAGGCTGCCCGGAGGGAGCCTCGTGGGTGAAAGGACATGTGCAGAAAGCTGTTTGGAGACTTGTCAACCAACGGGGCTTCCACCCTCCTTGAAAGGTTTCGGAGATGGCGGCAAGGGAGAATCCTGGCGCTTCAGCTTCAGACAAGGCTCCCTTGAAAAGATGCCCCCTATCCTCCCCCTCCCACCCTCCTCCGGAGCCCGCGGGGACAGCCACGCACTCCCCGTTGTCTCCCTGGCCAAAGAAGCGGGGCCCAGTTGAAGTAGCAGCCCGGAATCGTAATTCGGCCACCACTTATTCTCCCTCTGCTTGATCCTTGGCAGCCCCAGCGACCCTGCACGGCTTCTCTGTCCCGGTAAAACCACTCCGAATTCTACGCGCCCTTCTATCTATCCATCATCTAGCTAATCTATCCATCTATCTATCATATATCTATGTATCTATCCATCATCTATCTTATCTATCTATTTATCTATCTATCTATCTGTCCATCATCAATCAAACTATCTATCTATCTATCTATCTATCTATCTATCTATCTATCTATCTATCTATCTACCAATCCATCCATCCATAGCCCAGGGTGGGGAAAGGGGGCGGGGTGTCAACCTCTGTTACCTTGAAAAGTGGTAATATGCGAATGACGCGAGGTGGGGACGGGATAGAAAAGGGCTGCTGCTGCCTCTCCTTGCTTTTCAAGGCTCCTTGTTCGCATCCCACGGGCCGCTACTTGCAACTTAGCAGATTGTCTCATCAGCCACTGCAAGACCCCTCTACCCACCCTTTTACTGCAGCCTAGAAAGGAATTTGCACTTACCTGGCAAGGAGGCCGTAGTTGGATCCTCCTATGAAACAGCTCCTGAGAAGGGCTGGAGGGCTCTGCTCTTTGCTGGAGCTCTGCAGGGATCTCCCTCATGAATGGCCACTGCACCTGACGGAAGAGTCTGGTTTATGATCTGCTTTATTAGTTTGCTTGCCTTACTTTTTGCCTCTGTACCTGTATTTCCACAACCCAAATAAAAGTAAAATAACTTGGGGATTCTGCTCTCCATGTGGCTTCTAGTTCTGGGCAAATGCTTGTCATTTCAGATAGGTATTGGACTTAAGGAGCCCTGTTTCAATAACTAACAGAATTGTTATGGAAATCACAAGTATTCCCGTAAGGAAGAACTATTCAGATAGACACAAATACTTCATTCACTTCATTATTATTATTATTATTATTATTATTATTATTATTATTAATTTATTTATTAATTGGATCAAATTAGGGTTGAATTCTCTTCTCTCTATTTCAAGAAATAAAAAGATTCGGAGAGGAAGTTAGATCTCCTAATTCAGGCAGTCAGGAGGCTAATTCTGTTGACTGTAGAGTGCAAGAAGTTCTGCAGTTTCATACTGACCTGATCAAGATCGAAAGCCTTCAATCTGTTCTTGCTATTAGCAGTTCACTGCAGACCCCGAGCGACCCCCGGTTCTCCCCTCCCCATCCCGAGCTCACCTGCCCCTCCTGCGGCTCTTCCCTCTGGGCTCGGCTGAGCAGGAAGCCTTCGGCCAGGGCCACCGCCTGGGAACAGCTTTCGGCTCCGCACTCCCTCACCCAGCCCGCCATCTCCGGGGGCAGCAGGGCCAGCAGCTGCTCCAGCACCACCCGGTCCAGCATCTCCCCTTTGCTGCTCCTCTCCGGCCGCAGCCACTGACGGCACAGCCGGTGCAGGCGGCTGCAAAGCTCTCGGGGCTCCTCGGCCTCCTGGCGGCAGCCATCGAGACCGCGGAAGCGCCGCCGGTGGATCTCTGGGCTGAACGAAGCGCCTTCCATCGCTGGAGGCCCCGGGGCCTGGACGGCTTTCCTGCTCGAGTGGGGCCGAAATAAGCCCAAAAGAGTCCGCGTGGGCCCGACTGCCCAGGTTTCGAGGAAAAGGGAGAAACGGAGCTGATCAAGAATTTCTGCGCCTGGGAAGAAAAGCTTCAAATCGCTCCGCCAGAACTTCCCTCCAATACCTGAAGCGGCTGAACCAACGAGTGCTCTTTCCTAGACTGGAAGAGCGCGACAGGCACCTCCCCTTTTATCCCACTGGCCACTTTTTTCTAGAAACCCCACCTCCCTTCGACTCGAGGGTACCGACAACGGCCTTATGCGCATGGGCTTTCTATGCCCAATGACGCTTCTAGGCCCCCTGAGCTGGTTGTGAAAGGAAAAAATAATTTTAAGAATCTCTGTTCCGAGGGTGCACTCTATCCCTAGTCTCCTGCAGGAGGATAGCCAAAAGAAGCCCAAGGCAATCTGAGGTGCTCTCCTGCTCCTGGGGAACCATTTAAATAGGAGCCAGGAGTGTGCACCAGCTGCCCAAAAACCCAGTACGGTTCTAGACTACATTACGAAAAGGATAGAATGAAAATCACATGAAGTGTCAACACCTCTTTATGCCTTTGTAAGGCCACACTTGGAATACTGCATTCAGTTTTGGTTGCCACCATGTAAAAAGGATATTGAGACACTAGAATATGTGCAGAGAAGAGCAACAAAGATGATTAGGGGACTGGGGGTTAAAACATGAAGAAACGGTTGCAGGAACTGGGTGTGTTTAGTTTAATGAAAAGAAGGACTAGGGGAGATGATAGCAGTGTTCCAATATCTCAGGGGTTGCCACAAAGAAGAGGGAGTCAAATTATTCTCCAAAGAACCTGAGCATAGAACAAGAAGCAATGGATGGAAACTAAGCTAGGAGAGAAGCAACTTAGAACTAAGGAGGAATTTCCTGCAGTTAGAACAATTAAGAAGCAGAACAACTAGCCTCCAGTTGTTGAAACTTCCAACAATGGAAATTTTTAAGGAGATTCTTCCATGAAGATTAAAATGTCCTTTTTGTCTGCAGGTCTTTCGGCATTCCATTAATTTACATGGTTTCTCTCCAGTGTGTATTATTTCATAACGATTAAGGTGCCCTTTTCATGCATAGGAGTTTCCACATTCCATGAATTTATATTTATTTATTTATTTATTTCGATTTGTATGCCGCCCGTGTTTGAGGACTCGGGGCGACTCACACCATGTACAAAAACAGAACAATAATATGAATCCAATTGATAGTACATTAAAAAACAACCATTACATTCAATTTAAAAGAAAACCTATAAAACCAATCATTCAACAATCATACTTAATACATTCATTGGTCAAGGGGAAGATGTAAAAGCCGCAAGCCTGGCACCAAAGATGAGTTTTTAAACTCTTTCAGAAGGAGAGGACGGTGGGGGCAGTGCAAATCTCTGGGGGGGAGCTGGTCCCAGAGGGCCTGGGCTCCCACAGAGAAGGCTCTTCCCCTAGGTCCCACCAGCCGTCATTATTTGGACGACGTGACCCTAAGGAGACCTGCTCTGTGGGACCTCAACAGTCACTGGGATTTGTGCCACAGAAGGCGGTCTTGGAGTCCGCCTTCTCCGAGACCTTACATGGTCGCTCCACTGTGTGTATCCTTTCATGTTGATTAAGATGTCCTTTCCTTTTAAAGGTTATTCTACATTCCATGCATTGATATGGTCTCAACTCAGTGTGGATCCTTTTGTGATAATTAAGATTTCCTTGCCGGGTAAAGGTCTTTCCACATTGGAGGCATTTATACGGCTTCTCTCCAGTGTGGCTGATTTGGTGGCAAATAAGACGAGCGTTGGAAATGAAACTCTGTTCACATTCCCTGCATTGATATGGTCTCTCCCCAGTGTGGATCCTTTTGTGATAATTAAGATTTCCTTGCTGGTTAAAGGTCTTTCCACATTGGAGGCATTTATATGGTTTCTCTCCAGTATGAATCCTTTCATGGCGATTAAGTTGTCCTTTCGTTGTAAAGCTTTTTCCACATTCCATACATTGATATGGTCTCTCCCCAGTGTGGATCCTTTTATGATGATTAAGACTTCCTTTCTGGGTAAAGGTCTTTCCACATTGGAGGCATTTATATGGTCTCTCCCCAGTGTGGATCCTTTGGTGATAATTAAGATTTCCTTTCTTGGTAAAGGCCTTTCCACACATGAGACATTTATGTGATCTCTCCCCATTGTGGCTCTTTTGGTGGAGAACATGTTTATTCTCATTAATGAATCTCTGTCCCCTCTCCATGCAGTGTTTCATCTCTCTGCTCCGCCTGGAATCCCTCCCAGATTTTACCAAGGGTTGTGGTTTCCTTTTGCTGTTTAGTTCCTTTAGTAAAGAAAGAGAGGAAGAATGACTGATATATTTTTCATACACTTTTCCTTCAGTCTGGTTTATGCCACATTCTTGTAAATCAAATGGATTTTTCTCTTTCCATCCATATTTTTCCTTTTGCTTTCCTTCCAGATCTTGCTGGGACAGGACGATAGGGATTCCAACAGGAACAGAAGTGGATGACTTCTTTCTTCCATTCTCTGAGTGGTTCCTCTCTCGTCTCCTTGTGTCCTCTTCATTACCAAATTTCACTTATTCAACTTCACACCCCTCTGTCTTTAATCTTGCTTGCTTGCTATTCTCATTTTCTAGCCCATCATCACCTTGGAAAAGGAAAAGAAATATCTCTGTTACAATTAGAATGGTGAGGATCCTCCCCCACTCAAAGTCATGTGTACTAGGTTTGGTACCACCTATGTGTCTAGCTAGGATATGAAGGCTATAAATCATAATCTAGGACATTCTGATGATACACAACGGATTTTTGGCCAAGAAATATATTAAGGCTTTGGTGCTGATTGGTCAATCTGTTCAGCCCCTGCCATAAATATCTAAGACATTTTTAGAGTCTACAGTGAGTATTTCTCACAAGGCCTTAAGGAGGGATGATCACCTTAAGCATCTGAGGATAAATAGCTAGCCATCCTCCAATGGAAAAGAACTCCTCCAATGAATGGAGGCAGGGGAAAGCCTCGCATTACCCATATCCTTCAAGACTTCCCATGTGACATCACTGCAGAAGGTCTTTTGATCAGAATCTAGCAGCTCCCACTCCTCCAACGTGAAGTCCACAGTCACCTCCTCAAATGGATCAGATCCCTGATAAAGAAAATGTACCTTGGTAGGTATTTATTTATTCTTATACATGCACACCATTCATAAAATAAAATTTGGCCATGAAAGATGGACAATTCATGGCTCCCAGGCCTGCCGGCAAAGACAGGTCTTTCTGGTCTTGTGTAAGGCCCGTAGGGTGGGAGCAGTACGGACATCGGGTGGTGGTCGGTTCCATAGAGCTGGAACAGCTACAGAGAAGGCCCTCCCCCACAGTCCTGCCAACCTACATTGGTTAGTCAACGGACCTGGAGGAGGCCAACTCTGTATGCTCTTATAGGTCTCTGGGAGGTATGTCGTAGGAGGTCCCATAAATAGTCTGAAAAGATGTTCACAAGGAACTAAACGCATATTTTCTCATTGGAAACAGATTGATGTCTGCATCTCCTTGTCATCTTTGAGGCTGGGAAACTGTAGCTCCACAAATCATGACTGAGGTGCATAGGGGCTGTAGATTGGCAACACAGCCACCATTGCCGGGCTTCTCATTGGGTCAGAATAACTTAGCAAACTCCTAATTAAACATGACATATCGACAATAATGTTTTCCTAGCCAGCTTCAAAATGTTGGCAATGAGCCTAGAAATCCCAAGTCATTTAGCTAGAAGTCTTATTGTTGCAGCTGCTTAAACTCTTCCCACCAAACAAATTTTCTAATAATTTATAATTTTCAAATTGTCTAATACAATGAAGCCTACAAATATTTTCTTGCTTGCAACTCAAATACAATTTTGAACGCAGGGTGTAATCCAACAGTGCATTTGGGGGGGACGGGACAAATGGTCACAGATTCAGCATTTGATGGGAAAAAGAGCTCATGGTCAGATGGAGTTTCTACTCCAATGCTCTCAGAAGAAACCTGCACTTACCTGGCAAGGAGGCCCCAGTCGGATCCTCCTAAAAAGCATTTCCTGTGAAGGGCTGGATGGATCTCCTCTTTCCTGGAGTTCTGTGGAGATCTCCCCCATGAACGTCTGGTCTATGATCTGCTTTCAGAGAACCAGAACCAGATTAGTTTGCTTGCCTTACATTTTCCCCATGTACCAGTATTTTCCCAACCTGACTCAACCTGACTCAAAGTAAGAGATTTTGCTCTCCATGTGGCTGATATTCCTGGGTAAATGCTGGAAATTCTAGATAGATATTGGACTTAAAAAGCCGAGTTGCCGAACTGCTAATGGAACTGCTCTGAAAACCACAAGTATTCTGCCTGTACGGAGATATACTACTGTTTCATTAACTTTAGAAAATAATGTTCTGTGAAATGATTGAAAAACAGCTACAGTTGCAATGTAACATTTTAGGTAATAAAGAGATTGAGAATTAGTAATTTGGATATGATCAGCTGAATTGGAAAAAGTGACCCAATTAATTTCTGCAGCTGAGGAAAGAAAAAGAGATGTTGGAGACGAAATTGTGACTTATTAGTCAAATTCAAGAACTTCTTGTATCCCTCAAAACTGTGAGTGGTGGAAATAGGGTTGAATTGTCTTACAATTATCTCCAGGAGGAAAGAAGCATTTCAAGAAACAAACAGATTCAAAGATGAAATTAGTTCTACAAATATTGCCAGGCAGTTCTGCAGTTTCATCCTGACTGGCTCAAGATCGACAGCCTTCAATCTGTCCTTGCTATTAGCAGTTCACTGCAGACCCCGAGCCACCCCCGGTTCTCCTCTCCCCACCCCGAGCTCACCTGCCCCTCCTGCGGCTCTTCGCTCTCGGCTCGGCTGAGGAGGAAGCCTTCGGCCAGGGCCACCGCCTGGAAACAGCTCTCGGCTCCGCACTCCCTCACCCAGCCCGCCATCTCCGGGGGCAGCAGGGCCAGCAGCTGCTCCAGCACCACCCGGTCCAGCATCTCCCCTTTGCTGCTCCTCTCCGGCCGCAGCCACTGACGGCACAGCCGGTGCAGGCGGCTGCAAAGCTCCCGGGGCCCCTCGGCCTCCTGGCGGCAGCCATCCAGACCTCGGAAGCGCTGCCGGTGGATCTCCGGGATTAACGAAGCGCCCTCCATCCCTGGAGACCCCGGTGCCTGGACGGCTTGTCTGCTCGAGGGCGGCAGAAACCAGCCCAAGAGGTCCGAGGTGGCCCACACAGCCAGTCCAGGAACGGAGAAACGGGGCTTCTCGGCTGCTTCAGAGATTTTCCGCAGCTTCAAATCGCTGCGCCGCAATTTCCCTCCAATACCTGGAGAGACTTGACCAACGAGTTCTCTTTCCTAGACGGGCAAAACGCGACAAGCGCCTCCCCTTTTAGCTCACTGGCCAGATTTTTCCCTGGAAACCTCACCTCCCTCCGCCTCGCGAGAACCGTCGTCTTATGCGCATGCTCCTTCTCTGGCCAATAATGCTTCTCAGACCCCGGAGTCGGGCTAGCCTTTTGATGACGGGAGGTGGGGGGAGAGAAAGTGTGATGGGTAGAGGGCGGCTGTTTGCTTCTGCGCACACGATATTTTTTTCAGTTGGTGCCCGAATTTTTTTGGAAATGCAAAAAGTAAAGAACTCAACACAGAACCCTGTGGTGGACCAGGGTTAAGAATAAGGGCTGAAGAGATATTATTGCCTAATCTGACCACATGAGAGCGGCCAGAAAGGAAATGCAGAATCCATAAGGAGATGCAATAAGTCCCCCATCCACCCTCCATTTCTGGTGCCAGGATCTCCTCCAGCATCTCCCCTTTGCTGCTTCTTTGTGGCTTTAGCGACTGATCACATACTCACTGCAGGTGGCAGGCAAGATCCACAAGGTGGGAAATGGCAACAATAGCAACCCCAGAAATGTCCCAGTTAAATCTCCGGTTCGGGGGCGCCCTCTATCCCTGGAAATCTCTAGGCCTCCATTAGGTGTTCTGCTCGAAGATGGCCAAAAGAAGCCCAAGGCAATCTGAGGGGCTACCCCACTCCTGGGGAACCATTTAAATATGAGCCAGGAGTGTGCAGCAGCTGCCCAAAAAGGCAATAGGGTTCTAGGCTGCATAATCAAATGGATAGAATGAAAATCACATGAAGTGTTAATGCCTCCTTATAATGCCTTGGTAAGGCCACACTTGGAATACTGCATTCAGTTTTGGTTTCCACAATGTAAAAAGGATATTGAGACTCTAGAAAGAGTGCAGAGAAGAGCAACATGAATAAACGGTTGCAGGAAGTGGGTGTGTTTCGTTTAATGAAAAGAAGGACTAGGGGAGATGATAGCAGTGTTCCAATATCTCAGGGGTTGCCACAAAGAAGAGGGAGTCAAATTATTAACCAAAGAACCTGAGCATAGAACAAGAAGGAATGGATGGAAACGAAACTAGGAGAGAAGCAACTTAGAACTAAGGAGGAATTTCCTGACAGAACAATTAATAAGTGGAACAACTAGCCTCCAGTTGTGAATGTTCCAACAATAGAAATTTTTAAGTAGATCCTTCGATGAAGATTAAGATGTCCTTTTCATCTGCAGATCTTTCCGCATTCCATTCATTTACATGGTTTCTCTCGTGTGTATTATTTCATAACGATTAAGATTAAGATGTCCTTTTTTGCGCATATGAGATTCCACATTCCATGAATATATATTTATTTATTTATTATTTATTTATTTACTTATTTGGATTTGTATGCCGCCCCTCTCTGAGGACTCGGGGCGGCTCACAGCATATTCAAAAACAGAATAATACAGTGGAACCCCGACATAAGAGCTGCTCTACTTAAGAGCAACTCGAGATAAGAGCTGGGAGGGGAGAGATATTTTTGTTCTACTTACAAGCCCAAATTCGAGATACAAGCGCCAAGGAGCTGTCTCCTGAAGCCAAACGCTAACTTCCGCGTTCGGCTTCAGGAGACAGCTGCGAAGCGGCGCGCGTGTTTTAAAAGGTTGCAGCCGGCCTGGGGGGCTCGGGGGGGTGCTTGCAGCTTTCTTTCTTGCTCTTTTTCTTTCTCTCTTTTACCTTCCCTTCCTCTATTTCTTCTTTTCTTTCTCCTTCCCACCTTCTTCCCTCCCTCCCTTCACTCATTCCTCTCTTACTCTCCCCTTTCATAAGTTTCCTTGCTTCCTTCCTCTGTTCCTGTCCCTTCCCCCTTTCTTTCTTTCTTTCTTTCTTGCTCTTTTTCTTTCTCTCTTTTACCTTCCATTCCTCTATTTCTTCTTTTCTTTCTCCTTCCCACCTTCTTCCCTCCCTCCCTCCCTCCCTTCACTCATTCCTCTCTTACTCTCCCCTTTCATAAGTTTCCTTGCTTCCCTCCTCTGTTCCTGTCCCTTCCCTCTTTCCTTCCTTCCTTCCCACCCTCCGTCCATTCATTCACCCATTCCTCTCTTGATCGCTTAAAGCCGGTCCCTGGTGCAAAAAGGGTTGGGGACCTCTGTCCTACAGGATTGGGTGGCAGAGAAGTTGAACATATGTAAATTTAAAAGTTTAAGAAAGTTTACAAGTTAAGTGAAAGAAACTTCATTATTCATTTATATGTACATGTACATTTCTTCATTAAAAACATGTCTTTCTGCATAATTTAGACTAACTTTGTGAGTTTTTTGAGGGCTGGAACCAATTAAAATTATTTACATTAATTCCTATGGGGAAAAGTCGTTCGAGATAAGAGCTGCTCGACTTAAGAGCCCAGGTCCGGAACGAATTAAACTCGTATCTCGAGGTACCACTGTAATATGAATGCAATTAGTAGTATATTTTAAAAAACCATTAAATTCAATTAAAAAGAAAACCTATCATTCAACAATACTTAAAACATTCATTGGTCAGGTGGAAGATCTAAAAGCCCCACGCCTGGCTGCAAAGATGAGTTTTTAAACTCTTCCGGAAGGAGAGGACAGTGGGGGCAGAGCGAATCTCCAGGGGGAGCTGATTCCAGATGGTCGGGGCTCCCACAGAAAAGGATCTTCCCCTAGGTTCCGCCAGCCGACATTGTTTGGTCGACGGGACCCTAAGGAGACCAACTCAGTGGGACCTCATCGGTCACTGGGATTTGTGCCACAGAAGGCGGTCATGGAATCCGCCTTCTCCGAGACCTTACATGGTCACTCCACTGTGTGTATCCTTTCATGTTGATTAAGATGTCCTTTCCTTATAAAGGTTATTCCACATTCCCTGCATTTATATGGTCGCTCCTCTGTGTGTATACTTTCATGACGATATAGATGTCCTTTCTGGGTAAAGGTCTTTCCACATTGGAGGCATTTACCGTATTTTTCGCTCTATAAGACGCACCTGCTGATAAGACGCACCTAGATTTTAGAGGAGGAAAATAGAAAAAAAATATTTTGAGCCAAAAAGGGGAGAGGAAGAGAGGAAGGAGTGAAAGAAGGGAGTGAGGGAGGGAAGAAGGGAGGAAGGAAAAGGAAAGCAAGAAATGGAGGGAGGAAAGGAAGGAAGGAAGGAAAGCAAGAAAGAAAGGGGAAAGGGACAGGAACAGAGGAAGGAAGCAAGGAAACTTATGAAAGGGGAGAGTAAGAGAGGAAGGACTGAAGGGACGGAGGGAGGGAGGGAGGGAAGAAGGTAGGAAGGAGAAAGAAAAGAAGAAATAGAGGAAGGGAAGGTAAAAGAGAGAAAGAAAAAGAGCAAGAAAGAAAGCAAGAAAGAGAGAAAGAAAGAAAATGAAAGAGAAATAAAAATAGAGATGGGGAATGAAAGAAATGGAATGAGGGAAGGAAGGAAAGAAAGCAAGAGAAAGAAAAAAGAATGAAAGAGCAAGAGAGCAAGAGAGAAAAAGAAAGAAAGAAAGAAAGAAAGGCAACTTCAAAGAAAGGCTCACTGAGCATCTCTCACTCTCTCTCTCTTTCTATCCCTCTTTCTTTCTTTCTCTTCCTTTCTCTCCTCTTCCTTTATCTCCTCTCTCTCCCTCCCTCTCTCTTTCTCTCCCCCCTCTCTCCCCCTTTCCCTCTCTCTTTCTCTCTCTCTCTTGCTATCTCTCCCCCCTCTCCCTCTCTCTCCCCCCTCTCCCTCTCTCTTTCTCTCTCTCCCTCTCTTGCTATCTCCCCCCCCTCTCCCACTCTTTCTCCCTCTCCCTCTCTTTCTCTCTCTCCCCCTCTCTCTTTCTCTCTCTCTCCCCCTCTTTCTCCCTCTTCTTCTCACTTTCTCTCTCTTGTTTCCTTTCTGTCTGGGCAGATGGCTGCCTTCTGCCTTGGGGCGCGATTCGCCCCCTCTCCTCCTCCGCCGCCGCCTTCTGCCTTGGGGCGCGATCCGCCCCCTCTCCTCCTCCGCCGCTTCCTGTCTTGGGCGAGCAATCCCGGAGTCCGGGACTGTGTGGCTTTGCGCCATGAAGAGGAAACGGCTCCGGCAGCAGGGAAAAGTCGGCCGTTTTCTCTTCATGGCGTAAAGCCACCCTGTCCCGGACTCCCGGATTGCTCGCCCAAGGCAGGGGGCGGCGGAGGAGGAGAGGGGGCGGATCGCGCCCCAAGGCAGAAGGCAGCGACGTTGGAGAGGGGGCAGATTGCGCCCCAAGGCAGGAGGCGGCAGCGGAGGAGAGGAGGCAGATCGCGCCCCAACGCAGGAGGTGGCAGAGGAGGAGAGGAGGCGGATCGGGCGGGCAATAGGGCAGCGTGGAGAAACCAGGGGCGCATTTGGCCGGAGGCACCGTGGGGAGGCAGGGGCGGCCGCGGCTCCCTTTACTCCTACTGCCACACCTCCCCGCCCCCGCCCACCTCCCCGCGGGCTGGCAGGGGGATGGGGAGCGCGCGCCCGTGGAAAAGGGCGCTCGGGTGTATTTGGGGGTGTACGCCTGCTCACGGGCGCAGCTTACGGGGAACGGTGGGCCAGGCAGCAGCTAGCCAGCCAGCCGGCGGGATGGCGCTTCCGAATTCGCAGCCTCCCCCCCCTCCCTGCTTGCATCTTCGCTCCATAAGACGAGGCTGATTTTTCATCCTACTTTGGGAGGAAAAAAACTGCGTCTTATGGAGCGAAAAATACGGTATATGGTTTCTCTCCAGTGTGGATCCTTTGGTGATAATTAAGATTTCCTTTATTGGTAAAGGCCTTTCCACACATGAGACATTTATGTGATTTCTCCCCATCGTGGCTCTTTTGATGGGGAACAAGTTTACTCTTATTAATGAATCTCTGTCCCCTCTCCATGCAGTGTTTCATCTCTCTGCTCTGCCTGGAATCCCTCCCAGATTTTACCAAGGGGTATGGTTTCCTTTTGCTGTATAGTTCCTTTAGTAAAGAAAGAGAGGAAGAATGACTGATATATTTTTCATACATTTCCCTTTCAGTCTGGTTTATGCCACATTCTTGTAAATCAAATGGATTTTTCTCTTTCCACCCATATTTTTCCTTTTGCTTTCCTTCCATATCTTGCTGGGACAGGAAGCTAGGAATTCCAACAGGAACAGAAGTAGGTGACTTCTTGCTTCCATTCTCTGAGTGGTTCCTCTCTTGTCTTCTTGTGTCCTCTCCATGACCAAATTTCACTTGTTCAACTTCACACCCCTCTGTCTTTAATCTTGCTTGCTTGCTATTCTCATTTTCCAGCCCATCATCTCCTTGGAAAAGGAAAAGAAATATTGCTGTTATAATTAGAATGGTGAGCATCCTCCCCCACTCAAAATCATGTGTACTAGGTTTGGTACCATCTATGTGTCTAGCTAGGATATGAAGGCTATAAATCATAATCTAGGACATTCTGATAGTACACAAAGAATTGTTGGCCAAGAAATATATTAAGGCTTTGGTGCTGATTGGTCAATCTGTTAAGCCCCTGCCATAGATATCTAAGACATTTTTAGAGTCTACAGTGAGTATTTCTCACAAGGCCTTAAGGAGGGATGATCACCTTAAGCATCTGAGGGTAAATAGCTAGCCATCCTCCACTGAAAAAGAACTCCTCCAATGAATGGAGGCAGGGGAAAGCCTGGCCTTACCCATATCTTTCAAAACTTCCCATGTGACATCACTGCACAAAGTCTTCTGATCAGAATCTAGCATTTCCCACTCCTCCAGCGTGAAGTCTACAGTCACCTCCTCAAATGGATCAGATCCCTGATAAAGAAAATGTACCTTGGTAGGTATTTATTTATTCTTATACATGCACACCATTCATAAAATAAAATTTGGCCATGAAAGATGGATAATTCATGGCTCCCAGGCCTGCCGGCAAAGCCAGGTCTTTGTGGCCTTGTGGAAGGCCAGTAGGGTGGGAGCAGTACAGACTTCGGGGGGTAGTTGGTTCCATAGAGCTGGGGCAGCCACAGATAAGGCTCTCCCCCACGGTCCTGCCAATCTACATTAGTTAGTGAATGGACCTGCAGGAGGCAAACTCTGTGTGCTCTTATTGGTCTCTGGGAGGTGTGTGGTAGGAAGAGGTCCCATAAATAGTCTGGAATAAATAAATATTCTGAAACAGATATTTTCTCATTGGAAACAGATTTATGTCTGCATCTCCATGTCACCTTTGAGGCTGGGAAACTGTAGCTCCACAAATCGTGACTGAGGTGCATAGGGGCTGTATATTGGCAACACAGCCACCATTGCCGGGCTTCTCATTGGATCAGAATAAGTTAGCAAACTCCTAATTAAACATGACATATCCACAATCATTTTTTCGTAGCCAGCTTCAAAATGTTGGCAATGATTCTAGAAATCCCAAATCATTTAGCTAGCAGTCTTACTGTTGCAGCTGTTTAAACTCATTCCACCAAACAAATTTTCTAATAATTTATAATTTTCAAATTGTCTAATACAATGAAGCCTACAAATATTTTCTTTTTTACAACTCAAAAACAATTTTGAACGCAGAGTATAATCCAACAACATATTGGGGAGGGGGGGGATGGGATAAATGGTCACAGATTCAACATTTGATGGGAAAAAGAGCTCATGGTCAGATGGAGTTTCTACTCCAATGCTCTCAGAAGAAACCTGTACTTACCTGGCAAGGAGGCCCCAGTCGGATCCTCCTAAAAAGCATTTCCTGAGAAGGGCTGGATGGATCTCCTCTTTCCTGGAGTTCTGTGGAGATCTCCCCCATGAACGTCTGGTTTATGACCTGCTTTCAGAGAACCAGAACCGGATTAGTTTGCTTGCCTTACTTTTTCCCCATGTACCAGTATTTTCCCGACCTGACTCAACCTGACTTTGCTCTCCATGTGGCTGCTATTCCTGGGTAACTGCTGGAAATTGTAGATAGATGTTAGACTTAAAGAGCACTGTTGCCGAACTGCTAATGGAACTGCTCTGAAAACCACAAGTATTCTCCCTGTACAGAGATATACTACTGTTTCATTAACTTTAGAAAATAATGTTCTGTGAAATGATTGAGAAATAGGTACAGTTGCAATGTAACATTTTAGGTAATAAAGTGATTGAGAATTAGTAATTTGAATATGGTCAGCTGAATGGAAAAAAATGACCCAATTAATTTCTGCACCTGAGAAAAGAAAAAGAGATGCTGGAGACGAAATTGTGACTTCTTCCTCAAATTCAAGAACTTCCTATATATCCCACTTGAGGGTGGGTGGTGAAAATAGGGTTGAATTCTCTTACAATTATCTCCAGGAGGAAAGAAGTATTTCAAGAAACAAAAAGATTCAAAGAAGAAATTACATCTCCAAATATTGCCAGGCAGTTCTGCAGTTTGATCCTGACTGACTCAAGATTGACAGCCTTTCATTGCAAATATTAAAAGATCCCCGGTTCTCCCCTCCCCACCCCAAGCTCACCTGCCCCTCCCGCGGCTCTTCCCTCTGGGCTCGGCTGAGCAGGAAGCCTTCGGCCAGGGCCACCGCCTGGGAACAGCTCTCGGCTCCGCACTCCCTCACCCAGCCCGCCATCTCCGGGGCCAGCAGGGCCAGCAGCTGCTCCAGCACCACCCGGTCCAGCATCTCCCCTTTGCTGCTCCTCTCCGGGCGCAGCCACTGACGGCACAGCCGGTGCAGGCGGCTGCAAAGCTCCCGGCAGCCATCGAGATCGCGGAAGCGCCGCCGGTGGATCTCCGGGCTGAAGGAAGCGTCCTCCATCCCTGGAGACCCCGGGGCCTGGACGGCTTTCTTGCTTGACCGGGCCGAAACAAGCCAAATGGAGTCCGAGGGGGCCCAGACAGCCACTCCGCCCCGACTGCCCCGGTTTCCAGGAGGGGAGAAACGGGGCTGCTCAACAGTTTCTTTGACTGGGAAGAACAACTTCAAATCGCAACGCCACAATTTCCCTCCAATACCTGAATAGGCTGGACCAATGAGACCTCTTTCCTAGAGGGGAAGAGAGCGACAGGCACCTCCCCTTTTATCCAACTGGCCTGTTTTTCCCTGGGAACCCCACCTCCCTCCGCAAGTACGGAGAAGGGTCTTATGCGCATGCTCCTTCTCTGACCAATAAAGCTGCAGATCCCTGAGCCGGGCTTGCCTTTAATGGCTGGAGGGGTGGGAGAGAAAGTGTGATGGGTAGAGGGGATTGCTGTTTGCTTCTGCGCACTTGGGATTTCTTTCGGTCTGTGCCCGAATCTTTTTGCAAATGCGGAAGTGTTCCTGGGACAGTGGGGGAGGGTGGAGACTGGATGGAGGGGGCTGGAAATGAAAACTCTCCGGCCTTATTGGTGTTATTGTGGACCATGGACCAATCTATTGTCTCCACACCACGAAAAAAGCCGGTCCAGCTCATCTCCATAGGCAGACTCATTCCCACCCCCCATGAGTCCCACCACTCTTGTATAGCCTGAAAAAGTAGTGATAGTGTTACTAGCGTGAGTTGGAATGCAGTCATTCACATAAAGCATATGGAGTAAAGGACTCAACACACAACCCTATGGTGTAGTAATGTTAAGAATAAGGGTTGAGATATTATTGCCTAATCTGACCAGACAGCAAATGCAGAATCCATAAGGAGATGGAATAAGTCCCCCATCCACCCTCCATTTCTGGTGCCAGCAGTTTCTCCAGCATCTCGTCTGCTGCTTCTTTGTGGCTGCAGCCACTGATCACATACTCAGTGCAGGTTGCAGCCAAGCTCCACAAGGGGGGAAATGGCAACAATAGCAACCCCAGAAATATCTGAGTTAAACCTCCGGTTCGGGGGCGCCCTCTATCCCTGGAAATCTCTAGGCCTCCATTAGGTCTCCTGCTGCAGGATGGCCAAAAGAAGCCCAAGGCAATCTGAGGGGCTACCTCCCTCCTGGGGAACCATTTAAATATGAGCCAGGAGTGTACAGCAGCTGCTCAAAAAGCCAATACGGTTCTAGGCTGCATTACCAAATGGATAGAATGAAAATCACATGGTGTTAATGCCTCCTTATAATGCCTTGGTAAGGCCACGCTTGGAATACTGCATTCAGTTTTGGTCGCCACGTTGTAAAACAGATATTGAGACTCTAGAAAGAGTGCAGAGAAAAGCAACAAAGATGATTAGGGGACTGTGGGCTAAAACATGAAGAAACGGTTGCAGGAGCCGGGTGGGTCTAGTTTAATGAAAAGAAAGACTAGGGAGATGATAGCAGTGTTCCAATATTTCAGGGGTTGCCACAAAGAAGAGGGAGTCAAATTATTCTCCAAAGAACCTGAGCATAGAACAAGAAGCAATGTATGGAAACTAAACAAGGAGAGAAGCAACTTAGGACTAAGGAGGAATTTTCTGACAGAACAATTAATAAGTGGAACAATTTGCCTCCAGTTTTGTAACTTCCAACAATGGAAATTTTTAAGGAGATCTTTCCAGGAAGATTAAGATGTCCTTTTCATGTGCAGGTCTTTCCGCATTCCATTCATTTACATGGTTTCTCTCCAGTGTGTATTATTTCATAACGATTAAGGTGCCCTTTTCGCGCATAGGGATTTCCACATTCTATGAATATATATATATATATATACACTTATTTGACGATTAAGAAAAGAAGGACTAGGGGAGATGATAGCAGTGTTCCAATATCTCAGGGGTTGCCACAAAGAAGTGGGAGTCAAATTATTCTCCAAAGCACCTGAGCATAAAACAAGAAGCAATGGATAGAAACTAAACTAAGAGAGAAGCAACTTAGAACTAAGGTGGAATTAATAAGTGGAACAACTTGCCTCCAGTTGTGAAACTGCCAACAATGGAAATTTTAAAGGAGATCCTTCCATGAAGATTAGAATGTCCTTATCGTCTGCAGGTCTTTCCACATTCCATTCATTTACATGGTTTCTCTCCAGTGTGTATTATTTGATAACGATTAAGGTGACCTTTTCGCACATAGGAGTTTCCACATTCCATGAATTTATATTTATTTATTTCGATTTGTATGCCGCCCCTCTTTGAGGACTCGGGGCGGCTCACACCATGTACAAAACCAGAACAATAATATGAATACAATTAATAGTACATTCAAAAACAACCATTAAATTCAATTAAAAAGAAAACTTATCAAACCAATCATTCAACAATCATACTTAAAACATTCATTGGTCAGGGAGAAGATCTAAAAGCCCCAAGCCTGGCGGCAAAGATCAGTTTTTAAACTCTTTCAGAAGGAGAGGACAGTGGGGGCAGTGCGAATCTCCGGGGGGAGCTGATCCCAGAGGGTCGGGGCTCCCACAGAAAAGACTCTTCCCCTAGTTCCTGACAGCCAAGACCTTTTCTGAGACCTTATATGGTTGTTCCCCTGTGTGTATCCTTTCATGTTGATTAAGATGTCTTTTCCTTAAAAAGGTTATTCCACATTTCATGCATTTATATGGCCTCTCTGTCCTGAGTGTATCATGTGGTGGGAAATAACCTGAGCATTGGTAATGAAACTCTTTCCACATTCTTTGCATTTATGTGGCCTCTACCCTGTGTCGATCCTTTTGTGAACATTAAGAGTTCCTTTCCGGCTAAAGGTCTTTTCACATTTGAGGCATTGTTTCTCTACAGTGTGGCTAGTCTGGTGGTAAATAAGATGAGCGTTGGTAATGAGACTATTTTCAAATTCTTTGCATTTATGTGGCCTCTCCCCAGTGTGGATCCTTTTGTGAACATTAAGATGTCCTTTCTGGCTAAAGGTCTTTCCACATTGGAGGCATTTATATGGTTTCTCTCCAGTATGTATCCTTTCATGGCGATTAAGTTGTCCTTTCGTTGTAAAGCTTTTTCCACAGTCCATGCATGTATATGGTCTCTCCCCTGTGTGGATCCTTTTGTGATCATTAAGATTTCTTTTGTGGCTAAAGGTCTTTCCACATTGGAGGCATTTATATGGTTTCTCTCCAGTATGTATCCTTTCATGGCAATTAAGTTGTCCTTTCGTTGCAAAGCTTTTTCCACACTCCAAGCATTTATATGGTCTCTCCCCTGTGTGGATTTTGTTATGTGAAGTAAGGTACCACTTTTGTGTAAAGCTTTTCCCACATTCCATGCATTTATGTAGCCTCTCCCCAGTGTGGATCCTTTTGTGATGATTAAGATTTCCTTTCTTGATATTCCCAAATATCACTTCTTCAACTTCACACGTCTCTGTCTTTAATCTTGCTTGCTTGCTATTTTTAGTTTCCAGTCCGTCATCTCCTTGGAAAAAGCAAAGAAGTATTTCTGTTACAATTACAATGGTGATGATCCCGCCCCCTCTCACAAACACGGCATCAATTGGCCTCGAGAAGGGGGGCATAGAAATTTAAGTAAGTAAGTAAGTAAGTAAAGAAGGGAAGGAAGGAAGGAAGGAAGGAAGGAAGGAAGGGAAAGGAATAAATAAATGTGTTCCAGGTAACCAGTTATGTGTCTAGCTAGGATATGAAAGCTACAAATCATTATCTAGCACATTCTGATGACACACAATTTTTCAGCCAAGAAATATATTAAAGCTTTGGTACTGATTTGTCAATATTTTCAGCCCCTGCCATAAATATCTAAGACTTTTTACGAGTCTACAGTGACTATTTCTGACAAAGCCTTAAGGAGGGATGATCACCTTAAGCATCTGAGGATAAATAGCTAGCCATCCTCCACGGAAAAAGAACTCCTCCAATGAATGGAAGCCAGGGAAAAGCCTGGACTTACCGATATTCTTCAAAACTCCCCACGTGACATCACTGCACAAGGTCTTCTGATCAGAATCTAGAAGCTCCCACTCTTCCAGTGTGAAGTCCACAGTCTCCTCCTCAAATGAACCAGATCCCTGATAGAGAAAGAAAATGTTCTTTGAAAGACATTACCAGGAAAGACTTGGACGTTTTCTCTCTTACTGCACAAAATGGGTTCACACGGAACTAAACAAATATTTTCTTGCCATAAGCGGACTTATACCTGCATTCCCACATAGTCTTGGGGCTGGGAAGCCGTAGCTCCCCAAATCATGGCTTAGATGCATCCAGGCTGTAGAATGGCAACACAGCAATGGCAAGAATTTTTGTTAGCCTATTTTAAAATGTTGGCAATGAACCCAAAAATCCCAATTCACTGATCTAACAGTCTTACCGCTGTAGCTATTTAAAAATCACTTATTGTTTTATCTTCATGGGATTCATACCTAACTAGTTCTTAGCACTCTTCCCAAAAAATATGAAGTACTGTATTAAACTCTTTTCACCAAACAATTTTTAAATAATTTCTAAATTTCAAATTGTCTAATACATTTAAGTCTACAAATGTTCTCTTGTTTACAACTCAAGAACAATCTTCAACACACCGAGGAATGAAAGACCACTGGCGACTTGTCAACCAACGGGGCTTCCATCCTCCTTGAAAGGTTTCGGAGATGGCGGCAAGGGAGAATCCTGGCACTTTGGCTTCAGACAAGGCTCCCTTAAAAAGATGCCAATTTTCCTCCCCCTCCTCTGGAGCACGCGGGGACAGCCACGCGCTCCCTTTTGTCTCCCCGAAAGAAGCAGGGGCCATTTGAAGTAGCAGCCCGGAGTCGTAATTCGGCCGCCGCTTATCCTCCCTGTGCTTGATCCTCGGCAGCCCCAGTGACCCTGCACGGCTTCTCTGTCCGGGGGAAACCGCTCCGAGTTCTCCACGCCCTTCTATCTATCCATCATCCATCCATCATCCATCTATCCATCTATCTATATCTTTCTATCTATTTATCTATCTATCTCTCTGTCTATCTATCTTACTAATACATCCATCCATCCCTCTATCTATCCATTAACTATCTACCCATCAATCAATCTATCTATCCATCTATCTATCCATCCATCTATCTAATCTATCCATCTATCTATCATATATCTAGGTATCTATCCATCATCTATCTTATCCATCAATCAATCAATCAACCTATCTATCTGTCCATCATCTATCTATCTATCTATCTATCTATCTATCTATCTATCTATCTAGCTAGCTAGCTAGCTAGCTAGCTATCCACCCATCCATCCATCATCTATCCATCCATCCATCCATCCATCCATCCATTTATCTATAGCCCGGGGTGGAGAAAGGGTTGTGTGTCAACCTCTGTTACCTTGAAAAGTGGTCATCTGCAAATGAGTCGAGGTGGGGACGGGATAGAAAAGGGCTGCTGCTGCCTCTCCTTGCTTTTTAAGACTCCTTGTTCGCATCCCATGGGCCACTCCTTACAACTTACCAGATTCTCTCATCAGCCACTGCGAGACCCCTCTACCCACCCTTTTACTGCAGCCTAGAAAGGAATTTGCACTTACCTGGCAAGGAGGCCCCAGTTGGATCCTCCTATAAAACAGCTCCTGAGAAGGGCTGGAGGGCTCTGCTCTTTGCTGGAGCTCTGCAGGAATCTCCCTCATGAATGGCTCCTGCACCTGACAGAAGAGTCTGGTTTATGATCTGCTTTCAAAAACCAGAACCTTATTAGTTCGCTTGCCTTACTTTTTGCCTCTGTACCTGTATTTCCACAACCCAAATAAAAGTAAAAGAGCTTGGGTATTCTGCTCTCCATGTGGCTTCTAGTTCTGGGCAAATGCTCGTCATTTCAGATAGGTATTGGACTTAAGGAGCCCTGTTTCAATAACTAACAGAATTGTTAAGGAAATCACAAGTATTCCTGTAAGGAAGAACTATTCAGAGAGACACAACTGCTTCATTCACTTTAGAAAACAATATTCTATGAAATGACTGAAAAACACCTTCAGGTTACAATGTAAAATTTTAGGTAATAAAGTCAGATATAGAATTGACAATTAATCATTCCAATGTCATCAGCTGAATTGGAAAAAAGGACCCAATTCATTCCTGCAGCCGAGGGGGGGGGGGGGGGGAAGAGATGTTGGAGATGAAATTGTGACCACTTCCTCAAATCAAAGACCCTGTTATATTTCTCAGGAGTTTGGGTGGTGGAAACAGGGTTCAATTCCCTTCTCTCTCAGAATTATCTCTAGGAGGAAAGAACTATTTCAAGAAATAAAAAGATTCAGAGAAGAAGTTAGATCTCCCAATTCAGGCAGTCAGGGGGCTAATTCCGTTGACCGGCCAGCGAAAACAGTTCTGCAGTTTGATCCTGACCGGCTCAAGATCGACAGCCTTCAATCTCTTCTTGCTATTAGCAGTTCACTGCAGACCCCGAGCGACCCCCCGGTTCTCCCCTCCCCACCCCGAGCTCACCTGCCCCTCCTGCGGCTCTTTCCTCTGGGCTCGGCTGAGCAGGAAGCCTTCGGCCAGGGCCACCGCCTGGGAACAGCTCTCGGCTCCGCACTCCCTCACCCAGCCCGCCATCTCCGGGGGCAGCAGGGCCAGCAGCTGCTCCAGCACCACCCGGTCCAGCATCTCCCCTTTGCTGCTCCTCTCCGGCCGCAGCCACTGACGGCACAGCCGGTGCAGGCGACTGCAAAGCTCCCGGGGCTTCTCGGCCTCCTGGCGGCAGCCATCGAGACCGCGGAAGCGACGCCGATGGATCTCCAGGCTCAACGAAGCGCCCTCCATCGCTGGAGACCCCGGGGCCTAGACGGCTTTCCTGCTCGAGTGGGGCCGAAACAAGGCCAAAAGAGTCCGCGTGGGCCCGACTGCCCAGGTTTCGAGGAAAAGGGAGAAACGGGGCTGATCAAGAATTTCTGCGACTGGAAAGAGCAGCTTCAAATCGCTCCGCCAGAACTTCCCTCCAATACTTGAAGCGGCTGAACCAACGAGTGCTCTTTCCTAGACTGGAAGAGCGCGACAGGCACCTCCCCTTTTATCCCACTGGCCACTTTTTCCTAGAAACCCCACCTCCCTTCGACTCGCGAGTACCGACAACGGCCTTATGCGCATGGGCTTTCTATGCCCAATGACGCTTCTAGGCCCCCTGAGCTGGTTGTGAAAGGAAAAAATAATTTTAAGAATCTCTGTTCCGAGGGTGCACTCTATCCCTAGTCTCCTGCAGGAGGATAGCCAAAAGAAGCCCAAGGCAATCTGAGGTGCTCTCCTGCTCCTGGGGAACCATTTAAATAGGAGCCAGGAGTGTGCAGCAGCTGCCCAAAAAGCCAATACGGTTCTAGACTACATTACGAAAAGGATAGAATGAAAATCACATGAAGTGTCAACACCTCTTTATGCCTTTGTAAGGCCACACGTGGAATACTGCATTCAGTTTTGGTTGCCACCATGTAAAAAGGATATTGAGACACTAGAATGTGCAGAGAAAGCAACAAAGATGTTTAGGGGACTGGGGGCTAAAACATGAAGAAACGGTTTGTTGAACTGGGTGTGTTTAGTTTAATGAAAAGAAGGACTAGGGGAGATGATAGCAGTGTTCCAATATCTCAGGGGTTGCCACAAAGAAGAGGGAGTCAAATTATTCTCCAAAGAACCTGAGCATAGAACAAGAAGCAATGGATGGAAACTAAACTAGGAGAGAAGCAACTTAGAACCAAGGAGGAATTTCCTGCAGTTAGAACAATTTAGAAGCAGAACAACTAGCCTCCAGTTGTGAAACTTCCAACAATGGAAATGTTTAAGGAGATTCTTCCATGAAGATTAAAATGGTTTCTCTCCAGTGTGTATTATTTCATATTGATTAAGATGCCCTTTTTGCGCATCGGAGGTTCCACATTCCATGAATTTATATTTATTTATTTATTTGGATTTGTATGCCGCCCCTCTTCGAGGACTCGGGGTGGCTCACACCATGTACAAAAACAGAACAATAATATGAATCCAATTCATAGTACATTAAAAAACTACCATTAAATTCAATCATTCAACAATCATATTTAATATATGCATTGGTCAGGGGGATGATCTAAAAGCCACAAGCCTGACGGCAAAGATGAATTTTTAAACTCTTTCAGAAAGAGAGGACGGTGGGGGCAGTGCGAATCTCCGGGGGGAGCTGATTCAAGAGGGTCGGGGTTTCCACAGAAAAGGCTCTTCCCCTAGGTCCCGCCAGCCGACATTGTTTGGTCGACGGGACCCTAAGGAGACCAACTCTGTGGGACCTCCCCGGTCACTGGGATTTGTGCCACAGAAGGCGGTCTTGGAGTCCGCCTTCTCCGAGACCTTACATGGTCGATCCACTGTGTGTATCCTTTCATGACGATATAGATGTCCTTTCCTTATAAAGGTTATTCCACATTCCCTGCATTTATATGGTCTCTCCCCACTGTGGATCCTTTTGTGATCATTAAGATTTCCTTTCCTTTTAAAGGTCTTTCCACATTCCCTGCATTTATATGGTCGCTCCTCTGTGTGTATACTTTCATGACGATATAGATGTCCTTTCTGGGTAAAGGTCTTTCCACATTCCCTGCATTTATATGGTCGCTCCTCTGTGTGTATACTTTCATGACGATATAGATGTCCTTTCTGGGAAAAGGTCTTTCCACATTTGAGGCATTTATGTGGTCTCTCCCCAGTGTGGATCCTTTGGTGATAATTAAGATTTCTTTTCTGGGTAAAGGTCTTTCCACACATGAGACATTTATGTGATCTCTCCCCATTGTGGCTCTTTTGGTGGAGAGCAAGTTTATTCTCATTAATTAATCTCTGTCCCCTCTCCATGCAGTGTTTCATCTCTCTGCTCCGCCTGGAATCCCTCCCAGATTTTACAAAGGGTTGTGGTTTCCTTTTGCTGTATAGTTCCTTTAGTAAAGAAAGAGAGGAAGAATCACTGATATATTTTTCATACATTTCCCCTTCAGTCTGGTTTATGCCACATTCTTGTAAGCCAAAATAATTTTTCTCTTTCCACCCATATTTTTCCTTTTTCTTTCCTTCCATATCTTGCTGGGACAGGAAGCTAGGGATTCCAACAGGAATAGAAGTGGATGACTTCTTTCTTCCATTCTCTGAGTGGTTCCTCTCTCGTCTCCTTGTGTCCTCTTCATGACCAAATTTCACTTGTTCAACTTCATACCCCTCTGTCTTTAATCTTGCTTGCTTGCTATTATCAGGTTCCAGCCCATCATCTCCTTGGAAAAGGAAAAGAAATATTTCTGTTACAATTAGAATAGTGAGGATCCTCCCCCACTCAAAGTCATGTGTTCCAGGTTTGGTACCATCTATGTGTTTAGCTAGGTTATGAAGGCTACAAATTATAATCTAGGACATTCTGATGGTACACAAATGATTTTTGGCCAAGAAATATATTAAGGCTTTGGTACTGATTGGTCAATCTGTTCAGCCCCTGCCATAAATATCTAAGACATTTTTAGAGTCTACAGTGAGTATTTCTTACAAGGCCTTAAGGAGGGATGATCACCTTAAGCATCTGAGGGTAAATAGCTAGCCATCCTCCACTGAAAAAGAATTCCTCCAATGAATGGAGGCAGGGGAAAGCCTGGCCTTACCCATATCCTTCAAGACTTCCGATATGACATCACTGCACAAGGTCTTTTGATCAGAATCTAGCAGCTCCCACTCCTCCAACGTGAAGTCCACAGTCACCTCCTCAAATGGACCAGAACCCTGATAAAGAAAATGTACGTTGGTAGGCATTCATTCATTCATTCATTCTTATACATGCACACCATTCATAAAATAACATTTGGCCATGAAAGATGGACAATTCATGGCTCCCAGGCCTGCAGGCAAAGCCAGGTCTTTGTGGCCTTGTGGAAGGCCAGTAGGGTGGGAGTAGTAAGAAAAACCTTTATTGAGTATTTACATAAAAAAAGAACCATAAACACAGGACAAAACACAACATACAAAGCATACAGAAAGATACAAAAACGTATACAGATATAGAAAAAGTAATTTTCTGATTTACAAATGTATATCAAATCTTATACAAACAACGATTTATACAAATGCCAACCCTCTGTTCACCCTTAGTTTTTTCAGGCAACTTGTATCATTTAACAATAAATTATACTTTTAGTATTACTAACATTATTGTATTTCTAAATCAGATTACTGTTTACAGCTATAAAACATTGTCATTGTTAAACAATTTATCTTTGAACGAATGATATACGTCTGATTAAAGGATTAATAAGATTACATTCGTTTTCCTTTCAAATTTTGTGGGATCTTACAGCTTATAAATTCATAATTTTTAAAGTATTTTTTCAGATTCCCCCAATTATTCCATCTACTCCATGTCAGATAGAATTCTATGTCATCTCTTTCCTGCAATTCTAATGCCATCTTATTTATTTCCACAATTTCGAGAATTTCATTTATTTATTTTATTTATATGCCGCTATCTCCAAAATGGACTCTGAACATTTATTACGTGCCGTATTAAGTATCTGCCTTAAGTACCTGAGCATAATTCGGGTTTTATTGGGATTCGTTTGGCAGCACTGTAATTTGTTTGTTTGGCAGTAATTTGTTCCAAATAGTTTCTAGGCTTTTTTCCAAAACCTTTTTGCAAAGTATATGTGATAATATGTCCCTATGCTTTCTTTACATTTCCAACATTTCGAGGATGACATTAAGTACATCTTGGCTAGGTAGGCCAGTGGCAAACAATTTATAAAACAATTTATAAATGTTTTGCTTACTTGAACTTGATCATTTTAATTTGTATGCCACCCCGAGTCTTCGGAGAGGTCGGCATACAAATGTAATTAATATTATTATTGTTATTATTATTATTATTAATAATAATAATAATAATAATAATATTAGGTCAATACAACACAGCAAACGAGATCACTATATGCTGTATTTCGTATTTCATCACCAGTCGGGTGCTTCCCAAGCACCTAGGACTACATGATGTAGCGGCGAATTATTATTATTTGGGGAGCAGAGTTCCCCAGGCTAACAAACTCCCAAGTAAACATGACACGCCCACCACAAATTTTTTCCTAGCCAGCTTCAAAATGTTGGCAATGAGCATAGAAATCCCAAGTCATTTAGCTAGCTGTCTTATTGTTGCAGCTGTTTAAATTCTTCCCACCAAACAAATTTTCTAATAATTTCTAATTTTAAAATTGTCTGATACAATGAAGCCTACAAATATTTTCTTGCTTGCAACTCAAAAACAATTTTGAACGCAGGGTGTAATCCAACAGTGCATTTGGGGGGGACGGGATAAATGGTCACAGATTCAGCATTTGATGGGGAAAAGAGCTCATGGTCAGATGGAGTTTCTACTCCAATGCTCTCAGAAGAAATCTGCACTTACCTGGCAAGGAGGCCCCAGTCGGATCCTCCTAAAAAGCATTTCCTGTGAAGGGCTGGATGGATCTCCTCTTTCCTGGAGTTCTGTGGAGATCTCCCCCATGAACGTCTGGCTTATGATCTGCTTTCAGAGAACCAGAACCAGATTAGTTTGCTTGCCTTACTTTTCCCCCATGTACCAGTATTTTCCCCACCTGACTCAACCTGACTTTGCTCTCCATGTGGCTGCTATTCCTGGGTAAATGCTGGAAATTCTAGATAGTAGCTGTTTTTCAATGATTTCACAGAATATTATTTTTTAAAGTTAATGAAACAGTAGTATATGTCTGAACCATACAGGGGGAATACTTGTCCTTTTCAGAGCAGTTCCATTAGCACTTCCACAACAGTGCTCTTTAAGTCCAAGGTAGAAACATAGAAGACTGACGGCAGAAAAATACCTCATGATCCATCTAGTCTGCCCTTATACTATTTCCTGTATTTTTCTCTTAGGATAAAAATATATAAACATATATCCATCCATTAAGATAAAAAAACAGGAAATAATATAAGGGCAGACTAGATGGATCATGAGGTCTTTTTCTGCCGTCAGTTTTCTATGTTTCTATGTTGGACTTAAAGAGCACTGTTGCGGAAGTGCTAATGGAACTGCTCTGAAAACCACAAGTATTCCCCCTGTATGGTTAGAGATATACTACTGTTTCATTAACTTTAGAAAATAATATTCTGTGAAATGATTGAAAAACACCTACAGTTGCAATGTAACATTTTAGGTAATAAAGAGATTGAGGATTAGTAATTTGGATATGATCAGCTGAATTGGAAAAAGTGACCCAATTAATTTCTGCACCTGAGGAAAGAAAAAGAGATGTTGGAGATGAAATTGTGACTTATTAGTGAAATTCAAGAACTTCTTGTATCCCTCAAAATTGTGGATGGTGAAAATAGGGTTGAATTCTCTTACAATTATCTCCAGGAGGAAAGAAGTATTTCAAGAAACAAACAGATTCAAAGATGAAATTAGATCTCCAAATATTGCCAGGCAGTTCTGCAGTTTGATCCTGACTGACTCAAGATTGACAGCCTTTCATTGCAAATATTAAAAGATCCCCGGTTCTCCCCTCCCCACCCCGAGCTCACCTGCCCCTCCTGCGGCTCTTCCCTCTGGGCTCGGCTGAGCAGGAAGCCTTCGGCCAGGGCCACCGCCTGGGAACAGCTCTCGGCTCCGCACTCCCTCACCCAGCCCGCCATCTCCGGGGGCAGCAGGGCCAGCAGCTGCTCCAGCACCACCCGGTCCAGCATCTCCCCTTTGCTGCTCCTCTCCGGCCGCAGCCACTGACGGCACAGCCGGTGCAGGCGGCTGCAAAGCTCTCGGGGCCCCTCGGCCTCCTGGCGGCAGCCATCCAGACCGCGGAAGCGCCGCCGGTGGATCTCCGGGTTGAAGGAAGCGTCCTCCATTCCTGCAGACCCCGGGGCCTGGACGGCTTTCTTGCTCGAAGGGGCCGAAACAAGCCAAATTGAGTCCGAGGGGGCCTAGACAGCCACTTCGCCCCGACTGCCCCGGTTTCCAAGAGGGGAGAAACGGGGCTGCTCAACAGTTTCTTTGACTGGGAAGAACAACTTCAAATCGCAACGCCACAATTTCCCTCCAATACCTGATTAGGCTGGACCAACGAGACCTCTTTCCTAGAGGGGAAGAGCGCGACAGGCACCTCCCCTTTTATCCAACTGGCCAGTTTTTCCATGGGATCCCCACCTCCCTCTGCTAGTATGGAGAAGGGTCTTATGCGCATGCTCCTTCTCTGACCAATAAAGCTGCAGATCCCTGAGCCGGGCTTGCCTTTAATGTCTGGAGGGGTGGGAGAGAAAGTGTGATGGGTAGAGGGGATTGCTGTTTGCTTCTGCGCACTTGGGATTTCTTTCAGTCTGTCCACGAATCTTTTTGAAAATGTGGAAGCGTTCCTCGGACAAATGGAAGAAGTGTGGGAGGGGAGAGACTGGATGGAGGGGGCTGGAAATGAAAACTCTTCGGCCTTATTGGTGTTATTGTGGACCAAGCTATTGTCTCCACACCACGAAAAGAGAAGGTCCAGCTCATCTCCATAGGCAGACTCATTCCCACCCCCCCATGAGTCCCACCACTCTTGTATCGCCTGAAAAATTAGTGATAGTATTACTAGCGTGAGTTGGAAAGCAGTCATTCACATAAAACATGTGGAGTAAAGGACTCAACACACAATCCTTAGGTATAGTAATGTTAAGAATAAGGGCCGAAGAGATATTATTGCCTAGTCTGACCACCTGAGAGCGGCCAGACAACAAATGCAGAATCCAAAAGGAGATGGAATAAGTCCCCCATCCACCCTCCATTTCTGGTGCCAGCATTTTCTGCAGCATCTCTTCTTTGCTGCTTGTTTCCGGCTGCAGCCACTGGTCATACTCACTGCAGGTGGCAGCAAAGCTCCACAAGTTGGGAAATGGCAACAATAGCAACCCCAGAAATGTCTGATTTAAATCTCCAGTAGGGGCGAGCCCTCTATCCCTGGAAATCTGTACACCTCCATTAGGTCTCCTGCTGGAGGATGGCCAAAAGAAGCCCAAGGCAATCCGAGGTGCTTCCCCAGCTCCTACATACCCTCTTCTACATTTTGCAAGACAGGAGAAATGGCTGTCATCTTCAGGCCTTCTGTGTCTGGGGAAATACAATGGAAATTTTTCCTTGCCATTTTCCTATCTGTTCCTAAGCTCACATTGAAATGATAGATACATGCTTTCTAGAAGGAGCTTACTTTTCCCACAGATGTGCATAACAGATGAGAAGCCATTATAATAATTTTTAATAATTTTAAGAATCTCTGGTCTAAGGGTGCACTCTATCCCTGGTCCCCTGCACGAGGATAGCCGAAAGAAGTCCAAGGCAATCTGAGGGGCTACCCTGCTCCTGGGGAACCATTTGAATAATCGCCCGGATTGCGTAGCAGCTGCCAAAAAAGCCAATACGGTTCTAGGCTTTATTACCAATTGGATACAATGAAAATCACATGAAGTGTTAATACCTCTTTGTAATCCCTTGGTAAAGCCACACTTGGAATACAGCATTCAGTTTTGGTCACCATGATGTAAAAAGGATATTGAGACTCTGGAAAGATTACAGAGAAGAGCAACAAAGATGACTAGGGGACTGGAGGCTAAAACATGAATAAACGGTTGCAGGAAGTGGGTGTGTCAAGTTTAATGAAAAGAAGGACTAGAGGAGATGATAGCAGTGTTCCAATATCTCAGGGGTTGCCAAAAAGAAGAGGGAGTCAAATTATTCTCCAAAGAACCTGAGCATAAAACAAGAAGCAATGGATGGAAACTAAACTAGGAGAGAAGCAACTTAGAACTAAGGTGGAATTAATAAGTGGAACAACTTGCCTCCAGTTGTGAAACTTCCAACAATGGAAATTTTTAAGAAGATCCTTCCATGAAGATTAAAATTGTCCTTTTCACCTGCAGATCTTTCCGCATTCCATTCATTTACATGGTTTCTCTCCAGTGTGTATTATTTCATAACAATTAAGATGCCCTTTTCGCGCATAGGAGTTTCCAGATTCCATGAATTTATACATATTTATTTATTTAATTGGATTTGTATGCTGCCCCTCGTCGAGGACTCGGGGCAGCTCACACCATGTACAAAAACAGAACAATAATATGGATCCAATTAATAGTACATTAAAAAACAACCATTAAATTCAATTTAAAAGAAAACCAATCATTCAACAATCATATTTAATACATTCATCGGGAAGGGGGAAGATGTAAAAGCCGCAAGCCTAGCAGCAAAGATGAGTTTTTAAACTCTTTCAGAAGTAGAGGACGGTGGGGGCAATGCGAATCTCCGGGGGGGAGCTGATTCCAGAGAATTGGGGCTCCCAAAGAGAAGGCTCTTCCCCTAGGTCCCACCAGCTGTCATTGTTTGGTCGACGGGACCCTAAGGAGACCAAATCTGTGGGACCTCACCGGTCGCTGGGATTTGTGCTGCAGAAGGCAGTCTCGGAGACCTTATATGGTCGCTCCACTGTGTGTATCCTTTCATGCTGATCAAGATGTCTTTTCCTTATAAAAGTTATTCCACATTCCATACATTGATATGGTCTCTCCCCAGTGTGGATCCTTTTGTGATGATTAAGACTTCCTTTCTGGCTAAAGGTCTTTCCACATTGGAGGCATTTATATGGCTTCTCTCCAGTGTGGCTAGTTTGATGACAAATAAGGCGAGCATTGGTAATGAAACTCTGTCCACATTCCATACATTGATATGGTCTCTCCCCAGTGTGGATCCTTTTGTGATCATTAAGATTTCCTTGCCGGGTAAAAGTCTTTCCACATTGGAGGCATTTATATGGTTTCTCTCCAGTATGTAGCCTTTCATGGCGATTAAGTTGTCCTATCGTTGTAAAGCTTTTTCCACACTCCATGCATTTATATGGCTTCTCTCCAGTGTGGCTGATTTGGTGGCAAATAAGACGAGCGTTGGTAATGAAACTCTGTCCACATTCCCTGCATTTATATGTTCTCTCCCCAGTGTGGATCCTTTTATGAGCATTAAGATTTACGTGCTGGTTAAAAGTCTTTCCACATTGGAGGCATTTATATGGTTTCTCTCCAGTATGTATACTTTCATGGCGATTAAGATGTCCTTTCCTTTTAAAGGTCTTTCCACATTCCCTGCATTTATATGGTCTCTCCCCAGTGTGGATCCTTTGGTGATAATTAAGATTTCCTTTATTGGTAAAGGCCTTTCCACACATGAGACATTTATTTGATCTCTCCCCATCGTGGGTCTTTTGGTGGAGAACATGTTTATTCTCATTAATGAATCTCTGTCCCCTCTCCATGCAGTGTTTCATCTCTCTGCTCCGCCTGGAATCCCTCCCAGATTTTACAAAGGGTTGTGGTTTCCTTTTGCTGTTTAGTTCCTTTAGTAAAGAAAGAGAGGAAGAATGACTGATATTTTTTTCATACATTTTTTCTTCAGTCTGGTTTATGCCACGTTCTTGTAAATCAAATAGATTTTTCTCTTTCCACCCATATTTTTCCTTTTTCTTTCCTTCCAGATCTTGCTGGGACAGGACGATAGGGATTCCAACAGGAATAGAAGTGGATGACTTCTTGCTTCCAGTCTCTGAGTGGTTCCTCTCTCGTCTCCTTGTGTCCTCTTCATGACCAAATATCACTTGTTCAACTTCACACCCCTTTGTCTTTAATCTTGCTTGCTTGCTATTCTCAGGTTCCAGCCCATCATCTCCTTGGAAAAGGAAAACAAATATTTCTGTTACAATTAGAATGGTGAGGATCCTCCCCCACTCAAAGTCATGTGTACTAGGTTTGGTACCACCTATGTGTCTAGCTAGGTTATGAAGGCTATAAATCATAATCTAGGACATTCTGATGGCACACAAAGAATTTTTGGCCAAGAAATATATTAAAGCTTTGGTGCTGATTGGTCAATCGGTTCAGCCCCTGCCATAAATATCTAAGACATTTTTAGAGTCTACAGTGAGTATTTCTCACAAGGCCTTAAGGAGGGACGATCATCTTAAGCATCTGAGGATAAATAGCTAGCCATCCTCCACTGAAAAAGAACTCCCCCAATTAATGGAGACAGGGGAAAGCCTGGCCTTACCCATATCCTTCAAGATTTCCCATGTGACATCTCTGCACAAGGTCTTTTGATCAGAATCTAGCAGCTCCCACTCCTCCAACGTGAAGTCCACAGTCACCTCCTCAAATGGACCAGATCCCTGTTAAAGAAAATGTACATTGGTAGGCATTTATTTATTTATTCATTTATTCATTCATTTATTCATTCATTCATTCATTCTTATACATGCACACCATTCATAAAATAAAATTTGGCCATGAAAGATGGACAATTCATGGTTTCCAGGCCTGCCGGCAAAGCCAGGTTTTTGTGGCCTTGTGGAAGGCCAGTAGGGTGGGAGCAGTAAGAAAAACCTTTATTGAGTATTTACATAAAAAAAGAACCAGAAACACAGGACAAAACACAACATACAAAGCATACATATAGATACAAAAAGGTATACAGATATAGAAAAAGTAATTTTCTGATTTACAAATGTATATCAAATCTTATACAAACAACGATTTATACAAATGTCAATCCTCTGTCCACCCTTAGTTTTTTCTGGCAACTTGTATCATTTAACAATAAATTATACTTTTAGTATTACTAACATTATTCTATTTCTAAATCATATTATTGTTTACAGCTATAAAACATTGTGATTGTTAAAAAAATTATCTTTGAACGAATGATATACGTCTGATTAAAGGATTAATAAGATTACATTCGTTTTCCTTTCAAATTATGTGGGATCTTACAGCTTATAAATTCATAATTTTTAAAGAATTTTTTCAGATTCCCCCAAGAATACCACCTACTCCATGTCAGATAGAATTCTATGTCATCTCTTTCCTGCAATTCTAATGCCATCTTATTTATTTCCGGTATTTCGAGAATTTCATTTAT